>NC_090933.1:907818636-908121666 GCF_040938575.1 Ambystoma mexicanum | reverse complement strand
TATACCTTTGTGGTAGGTTTAGATGTCCAAACTCTATGACCTCAGGAGCTACGCTGCTAAATTCATTGAGTGAGGTTGAGGGTGTAATGTTATTCCCCCGTGTTGGGTCAGCGAATTGGTCTGGTACGGGAGTTGGATGGGGTCGCACATTGCCAGTTTGCGCAGATGTGGATACGATGGTTGGCTTGCCCACATGGGAGCAGCTAGGATGAGCGTTATCTGCTCTTTGCAAATCTTGTTCACCACCTTGTTCATTAGAGGAGTTGGGGGCAAAGCATAGGGAAATTTCCCTGACCAACTCATCCACAGTGCGAACTCCTTGGAGTCTGGTTGGGGAAACCTGGAAGCGAAGTCTGGGAATTGCTCATTTTCCTTTGTAGTCTAGCGTGAGGTAACACCACTGTGAGAAAATGTGATCTACAACGCTTGTGTTGAGTCGCCATTTGTGGTGTTCTGGTAGGGTATCTCTGCTTAGCGAGTATGCTCGGGTGTTGAGTTCACCTGGAACATGTTGGGAAGTTAGGAACATCCCCAGTTTGAGTGCCCATTTCCATATTTTCTGTGCTAGGTTGGACAGATTTGGAGAATGCCTGCCCCCCTGCTTGTTGATGTAGAACATTGCAGTGGTGCTGTCGGTTAGGCTCTGTACCGACTGATTTGTCAGCTGTGCTTCGAATGCTTGAAGCACCTTGAAAACCGCTAGAAGTTCCAGCAGGTTGATATGGTTCTGTGCAGTGATGTGAGTCCACAGACCATGTGCTGTGAGATGAAGGTGATGTGACCTCACCCGGAGAGTGACGCATCTGTTGTAAATACGGCTTGCACTGCCGGATCGTGGAAGGGTTTTCCCTTTAACAAATTCTCCTTTGTCTACCAGCGAAGGGCTTGTACTAGTGTTGGCGAAACAACCACTAGACCATCAGACTGACCGCTTGCCTGAGACCACTGCTTCGCCAACCACTCCCGCATCGGGCGCATGAACAAACGTGTGTGTTGGACCAGGTAAATGCAAGATGGCATCATGCTGAGCAAACGCATAGCTTTGCGTAAGCTTATCTGGTGAACGGCTTAATACTGAAGTATTTGCAGTAGCATGTTTTGGATTCTTTCTTTTGGTGGAAAGACTAGCCCTTCTTCTGTGTTTATGACAGCTCGTAGGAACTGTTTGGTCTTGCTTGGCACACGGCTTGACTTTTTCTCATTTATTGAGAAGCCCAATTGGAAAAGGTGGTTTATTGTTCTTTGTGTATTTTGCCTGCAAATTTGGGGTGATTGCCCTGTGATCAGCCAGTCTTCCAGGTAGGGGTACACTGAGAATGCCTCCCTGCGCAAGTGCACTGTCACCACCGCCAGTACCTTGGTGAATACCCTTGGAGCGGATGCTATTCCAAAGCGTAGCACCTTGAATTGGTATAGCTGGCTTGCTATCTTGAAACGCAAGAATTTACTGTGTGCTGGGGACATTGAAATATTAAAATAGGCATCTTTCATGTCCAAGGTTGCCATGTAGTCCCACCGCTTTAGCAGTGGGATTACTCCTTGTAGCGATGTCATGCAGAATTTTTGTGGCTTGACATAGGTGTTTGCAGGGCGCAAGTCTAATACTGGGTGCATTGTTATATCTTTTTTGGCACAAGGAAGTAGGTTGAATAGATACCCTTTGTTTACCTGGTTCGCCGGGACAATTTTGATGGCGTCCTTGAGCAGCAGCAATGTGACCTCTTCTAGAAGGATGCATTGCTCCTCTTTTTTGGTGGATTTTCTTTTTTTGAAAACTCTTTTTATTGAATTTACAACTACACATCCAAACCATAACGCCCAAACCTTCCCCCTCTCCCCACTCCGAGGCACACCAGCTCAGTCTCCGGGCCCCCGCTATCGAGGGCCAGGCAACAAAATTCATTGCAGATCTAACAGTCTTAAACGTTGCGGGCACCAAGCCACCCGGAAATCGTCCTTGAGATAAGCGAGAATCTCTCCCCAGTCATTTGCAAAGTCATGTACATTGTCATTCATGGCGTAAGACGCCCATTCGAGTGCAATGGTCTCCCATATATTACGGAACCAATCCTGCAACCTGGGAATCTCTGCGCTTTTCCAGTTCTGAGCCACCAACATTATGGCCGCCAATGTCAGAAACACTCTAGCTTTCTCCAGCGCCCTGGATTCCCCCCTGCCAAGCCGTCCCTCAGCCCCAGCAGAGTCTGTACCGGCGATCGGGCCCCCCCGGACCTTGTGGTGGATTTGTAACACGGGGGATGGTTGGAGGGTCGTTGCAGTAGTTCCACGCAATAACCTCCCACCACGGTTGATAGCATCCACTTGTCCGAGGTGATTCCCTCCCAGGCGTGGGTGAGGTGTGTTATACTCCCTCCTACTGGAGAGGCATGGGAGGGGACCTGAAGCGGGTGGTCATTGTTTTGGAGGTGTTGCTCCACCTCTGGAAGTGGGGGACCTCCCCCGGCCGCGAGATCTACGCTGGACCCTTTGGAAGCCTTGATAGGCTTGTCCTTGATTGGAACCCCAGGATGTGCCCTGATTTTGGCTATATCCGGAACCCCTTTGCAAGTTTTGTCCTCGAAAGTGATGAAAATGTTTCCCGCCTCTTTGGCGTGATGGCTTATTAGTGAGATGGCCTAACGATTTAGGAGTGTTATACTCTTCTTTTGTGCTTTTTAATGCACCCTTAACCGCCTTGCCGAACAGGACGTTAGGTTCGATATTATTAGTGTCCCTTCAGCGATGATCCTACCAGCATTATCTGTCGCATCTAAATAGTTTTCTAGGATGCAGTTGGACACCACCTTTCGTTCCGCTACTGCGAGGGACAGTTGTGATTTTAGAGGTTCTGGGGCTGAGGCCATTAAAGTTGTAATTTCCTCCGACTTGTGTCAGTTGTAACTTACCAGTAGAGTGGTATTGTCGGCAATTCTAGTTTGAAAATCCGCTGAGGTGGCCACTTTTCTCCCGAGAGTGTAAAGCTTCTTGCTCTCCTTGTCAGGGGATGCTTCCGATGAAGCTAGAGGTATTCCTGCCCTTTTCCGTGTCGTGATCACTACTAGTGAATCTGGTTTCAATTGGCCCCCAGATGTAGAGGAGGGCGCAGGGCAGAACATTTTCTCAATGAACGGGTTCGCTGCCCGCGTTTGACTTGGAGTTTCTAAAGATGGTTGGATCCTTCTTTGTATTGACTGCAGGATGGGTATAAACTGGGTTACAGCCTTCCTGTCTCCTAGTATGTTCTCTAAAAAATCCTTGTCCAATTGTGTCTCCCGAGTTTGGATTTGGAAAAGCTCTGCTGCTTTCAAGAACATGTCATTATATTGAAGTTGATTGTCCAACGGTGGGTCCACGTAATCAGGAGAGGGTACGATGTAAACTTCCTCCTCATACTCATAATAGTGGTATCCCCTAGCGTATCTTGCTCCTCAGATTCTGTATTGGGGTGATAAAGGTCGAATTGGTCTGGGTCTTGCTGAGGGGTAATTTGAAGGGTGTCTGGACGTGCCCTTTTTGTTGGGGGTTGTGAGGTTGATGTGCCTGGTGGTGTATTTTGTAAGCTTTGTATTGCCCATGGATTTTTGTTTTTTAAATCTGCCATAAAGGACATTCTTCGCATTACTCTATCGATGTCTTCAGAGGACCATTGTGAGGAGCTTGGTATAGTTACAGGATTTTGAGGTTATTTCTGGAGCAGGCTGCCCCTTGTGTTTCATAGCACCTGCTATAGTACCCTCCCCTTGGGAAACACACTCTTTCTCCTTGTGTGGTGCACTCTCTTTACCTATGGGGATGGTGACTCTTTGAAGAGTGTTTTTCCGACGTTCGCCATTTAAGGAGACTCTCCGGGACAAGTTATTGCACCAGATGGGATATTTTTGAGGTATTGGTGCTTTTTTGCCGATTTCGACGTTAACGAGGAATATCGAATTTTGGCTGTCGGGAGGTCAAAAGCTGCGTCTTTCAACGCCCGGCTTTCGGCTGCGGTATTGGACACAGCGTATGCGTCGCCTTTGTCTCGCGACTTTGGGGGCCTGTCATGCGGCGATCGTGATCTTTAGTGCCCAGAGGACAGGGAAATAGTGGACCTACCCCGCAACGCTTTGTGCGGCTGTGTTGATGATGTTGTCGTCGACTTTCGGCCTTGGGGTATGTGCTTTGTGTGGGCTGTTTTGTGTGTGCTATTGCCGCTGGGTGTCGTCCCCATAAAAGCGCCACCGGCCTGTCTGTTGGGGTCAGGGGCTGGCACATAGGAATCGGTAGGATCCCTATAGCCTTCATTGTCTGAAAAGACGCCATTGCTGCAGTCGCTGGATGCACCCTCCACGTCCATGGCGGCCTCGGCCTGCATGGCATGATAGGCCCAACGTTTGGACTTTCGGTCCTTTAGGACCTTTGGTTTGAAGAGCCAACAAGCTCTACAGTGGCCCTCGTCGTGGTCCCTCTAGAGACAGAGGTTGCACACCCGGTGCTTGTCCTTCCAGGGGAATTTCTTATTGCAACTGGGGCAGAATTTAAATGGTGTGTTTTCCATAATTGGATGGAAGGACAGCTAGGCGAAAATATAGAGGGAAAAGGAAAGGGGAATATGCATTCTCTTAGTGGCCTAAGAAATGTCCACCCCCCACTCTCCCTACTGTCTGGGCCGAGGCCTGATGCGGCCTTCCAAGGCCAAAGAGGTGTCGTCGAGTAAAGTTCTTTGTTCGACGACGTTCGTCCTTAACACCGCCGCAGAAGATGATCGTTGAAGGTCGGCAATATAAAGGATAGAAAGAGTAACTAGCGCTAGTAACGTTAATAATCAAAGGCGTTAGCCGAAACGGAACTCTGGTTATAGCGTCCGACGATGATGGTGGAAAAAAACAATCTGAGGGACCTAGGCGTGTGAAGGACCATGGGTACAGTGGACGTCACACTAGGGATAGTATTACTGGCACGCCCTGTCGTCGTCCATTTTCGAGATTAGAAAACAACAGCTGTAATACTCTGCAGCTTCCACTAGATGTCGGCCTATGCATAGCATGTGATCTAAGTAGATTCCACAAGCCTCAGAAATTCCGTTACATAGTTTTGAATAGCCCGCAGTGGTCATGATATCTTTTCATTAGGTTAGCTTCTAATTGTTCTCTGGTGCATGGAGATCCACTGATCCCTGGTGTATGGCAAGTATAGGCAATGCACATTTTAAATCCTCTGCTCCTTCTTGCATGTCCCCATAGCCACGATTAGTGGGCCTACGTATGCACTAGTGCAGTAGGCATAAACCTTTGGTTCCCAAGATGTTTTGGATTACAGCTCCCATCATCACTAGCCAGCAAAGTCAATATCGAGGTATCGGGGTAATTGTAGTCCAAAACATCTGGAAAGCCAAAGGTTGCAGAATGCTGCACTAGTGGATGAAAGGGAGGATATCAGCAAGTGAATCTCAATAGTTTTTCCTGTATTTTGAATCCATGGCTTTGGATTGATTCTTGGTAACTGCCCTTAAAAGCCATGGCCATTTAATAGAGTTATTTATCCATTTCCATTTAATGAAGAATATCATCACCTGTCCAATGGCTTCCCAATGCTGACAGTACTACTGTGTGTATATTGAAGTATTAGTGTGCCATATTTTTTATATCTATGCACATTATTGGTTGATCATTGGCTTTAGATTCCAATAGGTGAGTAGGAGAAGAGTAGACAAGACTACTTACAACTACATTATTGCTAGTATTTATTTTATTTTATTTTATTGATTTAACTGTTTTTTTATAACACGCCTAATACCATACCCGTGTTTGGTTTCTAAGTGCGGATCAGGGATTCAAACCTCTGTAGCTCTGCGTGGTCTTGCTTCCAAGACCAGCGCATTGCCCCTGTGCTATCCTCCGTTCACAATGCTTATTGTTTGACTTTCTTATTTTTAACGCCCATATATTATCTGGACAAGAGAATAATATACAAGATGCTAAATAAAAGATATACAGCATTGTGTTTCTATGTATGATCATAAAGAGGCACTCAGTTGCAATTGCTTTTTATAGTGATAAAACTGTAAGGAAGTTATTCATGACATCTAATGTTAATCATTTACACAAGCATAATCGGAATGGTTCTTACATGTTCTGGGCACAGGCCCACAACTATATTGCTTTCCAAACATAAGCATGTCAGGTGCTCTAGGTTAGTGGTTTCTCAATTATGCTAGGAACAGAGATCCAACTCTGTCCAGAGTCCGTCTGGTACAACACTTTTCTCTGACACAAAACCTGCCACAGTTCCAGGTGGGCATTTTCACTACCTCTGGGGTGGAGGTTAGGCTGTGCTTTAGCAAGCAAGGTATGATGAAAATCATGACTGTTCTGCTACAGCACATCCTCTCCAACCTTCATTGCTCTCTCTTTTCTCTTTCTCCTCTAATTTCTTCTGCTGCACTACCTCTGCTCCACCTCTCTTCCTGATCTCTGTCCTCCTAGTTCTCCTCTAACAACCCGTTGCTTAAACTCCATCTGCTAACTCCACCACCCACCATTGGATACTGAAGTATTTTATAGTAACACAGGCCTGCCTGAGTGACTCATAACTGCTGACCAATGCTCAGCTGTGTCTTTCATCTGAAGGATTGGTTCTCGAAAATGAATTCTGTCACCTCAGTTGTTTTCATCTGGTCTCCCCAGCTGTGTGTGGAGCTGTGGACAGAGCCTGATTAGGACGATCCACCATCTTGCCTGTCAGTACAATGTTGGTGCTGCTGTAAGTCAGGTTTGGCAGGCAGAAATGTGCACAGCCCCCGCCACTTGAACACTCCTCACATGGTCTTCAGGAAACCGAGCTCACTGTTACCCAGGTGGGTCGTGCTGCAACAATCACCTGGTTCAAGTGCACCATGAAGGCTGAACAAAGTCTTTGGTGCTTATTTGGGACACACAAGTTGCAGTGACCATGGGTTGTAGAGGTACGGTACTGTCTTCATCGGGTCATGTATGTTGGAGACATGATTATCATCTATGGCCCACATGTATATACCACCCTTTAAACTTGTGCAGCAGGTTGTTGGAAGTGTTAAGTTTGGTTAACCAGGCCCTTTGGTATGATTTATTTCTTCAACTCTCTTCTATATTGCAGCCAGTTTATTTAATTTGGCCAGCTCTAAATTACTAACATGGTTGTTCCCAAATATGACCAAATAAACAAACATGCATGAGCTAATGTTCAAATTGTGACAGCATAGGCAGTAGCAGTGCCAGCACTCCCACACCGCTCTCATAAGAGTAAAGGGATCTTACATCCAATACCTATTGAGTTATTTGTCTCGGAGGAAATACCTTCAATGCAAATGTGGCTTATTGTGCTAATAAATGATCCTGTTTTGTGTGCGAGGAATTGAAAAGCCCAACAAATTACTTAGATGCAGTATACTGAACATTTGCAAGTTATCAATGATTTCTTAGCACTTCTGTTCTGAGCTAATTTTAAACCTGCAGCCGGTGGGTGACATTTTTTAAAGATGTCAAACCTGCTGAGACAGCCATGAAAGTTTCATTTGTACACAATGTTTCAGATCGAGAACGCCATTCTGGAAAACCTTTCAATTGGTGGCTTTACATTTCATATTCTTGAGTTCAACTTAAAATTGAGAAATCTGGCCAGAGTAAAACTGGTCATCATTCACTCAAATCTCTCTCACTAGTAGAACATTCCATTAGAGATTTTCCTTGAGTTTGTAGTATTCTGTATTTTCATGGGAATGGTGTTCTTTCAAAAAAGAAACAGCAACAAAGCCCAATGGTTGTCTCTAGGAGTGACATTTCAAAATCGCACATTTCTGATTTTGCTGTAATTATTACAATAATTTATACTTGATTTTGTCAGCTTCCACGACTGACAAGTTATTAGGATGCATGTTGGCGGTACTGCTGTTTTTGATTTTAAAGAGTCACTACCTGTTAAACTTTTCCAGAAGTCTTGTCTCTAGTTCCTTCGCTGTCTGAACACCAGCAGGACAATCGGGGAAATCATTAGGAATGTGAGGTGTTCCTTTACACAGAGAGTGATGGAAACCCTCTTTTAATCCACCAATTCGTGCTCCTCGATAAATCTGCAAAAAGAATGCAGAAAAAAAGATTATCTTAAGCTTTTCAAAGTTACAATTGTGTTCAGTTTACTCATTGGTCACACCGTTCTAAAAAAAAACTCACAAGTTGATTTTCGACTCATATCTTTCTTTTAAAACACATATCAAAACTCTACCTAATGCCCAACACATCCTCTCCTACAATTGCCCATTGCCATGCAGAATTACAAGCTCCCTTTCGTAACATACTAAACGAGAAACCAGATGGCAGCACACACTTGGGAAAACAGTTGATGTGATACACAAACAGCAGACATAGTAGTTCTAAACAAGAGATTCAGATTTACACAAGGTCTTAACAAATAACTGGTGTGGGAACCAGAAGGAGTCAGATGCACTGAGGACATTTTTAAATGGTTCTTTATTAAATAAAATATAAAAAGGCCTATCTATCCCTATTGGTAAGGGGATTGTCCCTTAGAAACTAAATTACGGGTGCTCTTCAGTCGTCAAAAAACAAATATGTCCTCTGTCCAAAACCTAATTCTATCTGGCCATACCACTATAGAAAACGAACCTAAAGACCACATCATTGTGCTTCTGGTTAAGACTTCTCTTGGCCGAGCCCAGTGGGCTTCTTCTCAGAATAGTGTTCTTAGTTCCAATGAAAAAGAAATGTTTTTGTCTAAAGTCAATAGAGAAAGTTCCTTAATCCTCGTTGCACACTCAAGAGATTCTGTAATTCATGGTATACACTTAAAGTCTTTACAGACAGGGATCCTTCTCATATACTATCCCCAATTCCTTGTATGCTTTTCTCGAGCGTTCTCCTGCAATAGGTAGATTCTATTCTGTTAACTACTTTCCCAGTGCCTCTTATAGGGCTCTTCAGGCCTTCATGATTCCTTATACGTGACAACACTTGTAGCCCTCGCCAATGTTCACACTTTGGGTTTCTCAGGCTCCCATAACACACATTCACAGTTACTTCACTTGTTTCCAGGTAACCCCCCCGTCCCTGGACCACCATGCTATCTTTTTCAGCATGGGGCTGGTTCCCGGGGTTTGGCTTTTTATTTTATCAGGGTGTCTTCCTCTGTTTTCGCTATTGGATCTCTCTGCATCTCTATTTCTCAACCTGCCTGCCTCTGCGCTCTCCGTGCACACAGGCAGAGCGGATGATTCATGCCTCCTGATGCATTCAGTGTCTACGTTCGTTTGTGGTCATGCCACAAAGTGGGATGGTCCGCTTGACCCCGTCTCTGCAGTGGTTCCTCCACTGCTCTGTTTTCCAGCCTCCCGGCGTGCATCTCTGCTTCTTTGAGTCACTCGCACTGCTGCTGGTTCCACGGCCCAGCAGCGCTGCGCCCCTCCAGGACATCCTTCGTCAGAGGCTTTCTCCTCTGTGTCAGGTTCTCTCTGCCTCTCATTAGGTTCTTCGTTTCTTTAAGTTTTCTTCTGACTATTAAAGGGGCATTTAGTTTCTCTTCTTTGGTTAGGTGAAATCCAGCATTGCCTAAAGCCAAGGAGATGGGAATTGTATAAATACTTGTTGAAGGCGGTACAGCAGTAAATGCAAGCATATTAATTCCTTTTTAAGCTGATAGTGTTTCTCCCATAGGGAAATCCATATGGGAATTAGAGTCCTTGTCCCCAAGAGGGGAGTCACTACCAGTGAGGTTCCACTTGCCAGGACCCTGGGGAGGGTCTTGCTTAATGGGTTCACCTCCCTAGCCACAAAGGGTGGTGGGATGCCTCCTTGTGGACAAGGGACGAATACCCTACTTTTGTTACACTGCTCAACAATCAAATGCGTAAAGTGAATAAAATACTCTACCTCGGGATGAGTGTTTAATCACAACAACACCAAGGTGTCTAACTCTAGTCCCAAGTCCCTCTAGGGCCGGGTGGATAGTTCAAGGGCAAAGCGTTTGTCTTGGAAACAAAACAACTGAGAGTAACAGGTTTGAATCCCGGTCCCATGCTTAGAGACTGGTCTCCGGTATTAAGCATGTTATAAAAGATTAAATGACCTCACCCATGCTAGGTTTACAAGCTAACTACAATGTACAAAATGTATATTTAGATTAGCTTTGTACAAATGTGTGTTGTGTGGATATCCCCCCCAAAAAGGTTGTGATCGAAAACCAGAGTTAGGTATCTTACAAGGTATGAACAAAAGGAGCTTGTAGGTCAATTACCTGAACTGTGGCAGACTCCTGAATAAAAGAATATTAGTTGAGCACTTTGTTCTGGGGGTTTAGATACGTTTAGCTTTGAGATGGCAGCCTAAAGGAAGAGCTCAGACATCTCACCAGAAAATGCATGGGTTCCTGCTTTGTAAAAATGTACTCAATTGGCTGGTGTGTTTTCCCTAGCTCCCGCGCTGATCAAAAGTAGAGCAGTATCTCTCATGGGTGAGCTTTCATGTACAATTACAATCTATAGATGAACTCTCATAAACGTGCTATGTCATGAGCTTCTATTATATTTAAAGTGATTGTTAAAAATATTGTTGTAAGTTTCATTTGTAATGCAAGACTATATTTCTGTGAATGTATATTTCCCTTAAAATGTAGTATTTCTAGTAACCTTAACAATGGTTTTTCCATTGTTTGTTAAGTTAACTTTTAATATATACTAACTAACTCTTGTTGTGGAGAACTGAAGTACAAGCCACTATAGGCCCCGGCACATGTGCCACCAAGCACACTGCACTCAGTGTGGTCATGTTTAACGTGCCTGGTGTGCACACCACATATTTCCCACAAATTATTATTGAAGTTTTGTTCACCTTGATTCACTCACATTTTCAGTCTCATAGTCCTACAGACACCTTCGAGTCTATGTAGTTCTTCTTAGATCATATCATATCTCCCTCTAGGTTCCTCAGCAATCGGAAAACATGTCACACCAACTCTCTCAGGTTGATTGCTTGTCTTTGAGATCAGTAACATATGAACTTTCAGCTTCAAGGCAGAACTTCACTTCTTCTTTAGTGTAACTGTCCACTGCTGGAACCCCTTAAAATTCATTAAACCAAGATACATTTCGAGTTATTTTGGACTGTCCTTGTGCCACTGTCACCATGGCACTCTTTCGGTTCACAACACAGCAGTGACATGCATCAAAAAGAGTGCAGAATGTTTCCCGCATAGTAACTTTGATGAGCATCCACTCCCCTTGTTGTATGAATAATCTTTGCATATTCGTGCCTTAAACTCCTTCTGTCATTAAACCACCTTCTAATTCCGCTCAATCTCAGACTGCACTAGTTGTGAGGGTTCCCAGCAATGACACGGCTGAATAAAGCTGCGTCCTAGCAGAATCTGGTTGGGGAGTGAGGTGTTAATTGTTATTTCCACAAACTCAGGTAGAACTTGGCCATCTGGGCGTTATTTTCTGATCCTTAAATCCTAATTCCTACAGTTGTTTGCCACTCGTGTCCTTGAAAAAGTGGCCCATTGGGCGCCTTGATCATCTTAGGCAAAACAGACGACTATAATACTTTCCAATTTGGGTAGTTAAAAAAGACAATGTATTAAGTGCATTTGGTTTAAAATAAACATTGTGCATTACTGGGTAGTACTGCGCTAGCCATGAGAGACTTGATTACTTCTACCACTGAATATTGGCAATATTTTTTCCATAATCACCACTAGGTTTTGTCCATCAGGAAAGGCATAAACATCGGTGTTTACCACTTCCCAGGGCACTTTACTGAGTACTTTCCGATATGGTAGGTGTAGAAGGTGCCTTGCACCCGTGATATGACATACACACCACTCCTTTACTTTCATGTCCACCATGGCATTGATACCAATAAACCATGTTTGTCCCATATCGATGGCTTTGTCTTCAATATTGCTTAATGCCCCACGTGGGCTAGTTGCACCGTTCTCACTCTAAACTAATCCATCCATTCGGCATGTCGCAGTTTTTCTTCCATGGCGGAGACCTAAAATGTCTGAACAAGATTGGTCATTGCCGGACGGGACTCCAACTCATACTGAAATGCAATGCCCATTTTTGTTTGTGATGCGGGTGAAGTGCTGATGCCTTGAATAAGGGGCAACTAACAGTTTGTGATCTCGCACAACAACAATTGGGTTTCCATGCAAATCTAGATGGAAGTGGCAACACTCACAATATGACAATGATTGCCTCTTCCATTTGCGAGCACCTTTGTTCTGTCGAGGTTAGTGCCTCACTACATATATGCCACTTGCTGTACTTTGCTTTTTGTACTTTTATGTCAGCACCACTCCTAGCCCAAATGGACTGGCACCAATAGTGGTTCAGTCATTGTAGACAGATCAGAGTACCCCATGGTTGTTTCCTCTAACAAGGCACTTTTGATCTCCATTTGTCTATCAGACGAGGACCATTCTGCATTGTCTTACTGTATTTCTCTCAGGGGTTCTACCATTGTAGCCAGGTTTTGAATAAATCTACCACAATACATGACCATGCCTGAAAAACAACACATTTCAAATACACTCATGGAGCCTCCAAAGGCTGTATGTTGCACTTTCATTGGATCTACAGATATGCTTTGATCCAAGAACAGGTCGAAAAAACTCTACCTGGTTTTCGATCAATTTGCATTTATTCCTGTGTAACGTGAGTCCACTTTTTTGCAGTCTTTTCAGTACTACCCTCAAACTTGCATGACATGGACTTTCATTCACTGCATATCATTGCTCATATTGATGGCACCCGCCAGTCCATCAATAACTTCTTTTTTTTAAAACTTCATTTTATTGAGTTTACAACATGTTAAACAATCCCACAAGTTATCCCCCTTCCCTCCCTCTTTCCCTATTCTGCATCAACTTGTGCAGTGTGATGATGCTCATTGCAAGTCTAGGGGTCTGAGGCGCTGGGGGTACCAGACGGCCCGGAAGTCGTCTTTGAGAAAGGCCAGAGTCTCTCCCCAGTCTTTTGCGAACTTATGCACATTACCATTCATGGCATAGGTGGCACACTCCAGGGCTACTATTTCCCAGACTTTGCACAGCCAATCCTGAACTGTGGGTATATTCAAGCTCTTTCATCGTTGTGCAATTACAGTAATTGCTGCAATGTTAATAGCACTCTCGCTTTTTGTCGGGTTCTGGGTTCCCCCGCCGCCTCCCCTTCCTTAAGGCCCATCAAGATCTGTTCAGGAGGTCTGCTTCCCCCTGCCCTGAAAGCCTGTTCCTGTGCCAGCTGTACTTCTCTCCAGAAGAGTACGATTTTTGGGCATCTCCACCAAATATGTTCCGCCGTGCCCTTACCTTCCCGCAACCCCTCCACCACTCCCTCTGATGTTCCGGGTATATTCGGTGTAGGCGAGCTGGCGTGTAGTGCCACCCAAGAAGTATTTTGTACAAGGCCTCAATAACTTATTTTTTGATCGTTTGGAATACTCAGCTGTGAATTATATTTCAGGGATAAGACTTTGGTATCTCCACCTATCACGCATGCGTGTTGTGAACATAGCAATGTACCTTGGGCCAGGATGAAGAATAAGTTGGTGATATCACATTGGGCTTCTCTCAGATCAGCTACTACATCATCCAGGAAAGAACCAGACAACAGGCATTGACTACCTATGCACCTAGACTCTGGAACATACTCACTGTCAACAAGAGACTTGTTCCTTCACTTCTACCTTTCGGGAAGGAGCTCAAGACCATCTCTTCAATGAATGGCTCCTACCAAACACATAAGTCCACAAACTCTACACTCCCCAACTAAGCTGATGCTGGATTATCTGCTACCCCCATTTACTCTCCAGGTTGCTTGTAGATCCCTTTCTGGCAGATTGCCCATCGCCCCCACCCCCGTTAGCTCCACACTCCCTTGAATCTCTGCTTCACCTGCTGTGTACTTCCCCCTATGACTTCTAAAGTGCTCGGTTGATTCCAGCAGCGAGGTTGTTGCACATTAAATACCTGACTAATACATGGTGGGTATGATGTGTCCCTCACGTTGGATGGCCTCATTCAGTATCCTCATGTTGACACATCTTGACCTCACCATGTTTTATCTTTTTCATATGGACCACCAGAGAGACCTGCACAAGGGGACTTTGTTTTGGTCATTCCTTTTTTCCTACATGCAGTCTACCTTTTTCCTGATATGAAATAGTATTATTCAACGAATAATTCATGTCACTGACCGCAAAGATTTGTCAATATATAGCTGACCCATCTTCCTTCCTAAACAACCTATACATTCAAACAATGCTACAAACTCTTTCAACAGCTCTTCTGTTTCCCAGTCTATACACTGTTGGCATATGCAATTAAGTTGTAATTCTTCTGCTGTCTTGCAGCTTAGCAATGTCCTGTCTTCCTCATTCTATCACAAACATCTTGGTCTTTGTCTGTTGCTACTGATGTGGGAGAATGGAACAAAAGGCTCCCACCAATCCCCTCACACCCCTGGCCTAGAGGATCGCGGCCCAGACACCCGCCACGAGAGGAGTTTGCCCATCTACCAGACGACCAAATACCCTGGTACAGGAACATACGGATGTGCCCACCAGCCTGCCCACCAGCCTGCCCTGCCCATGCCGACACCTGCGGCATGGATGAACTCGACTGAACCCTTCAACAGTAAATGAACACATCGTTAGAGATGCCATGACGACCTAGCCAACGGTCAGCACACCCGTGCAAACATGCACACTGGACACTCCCACACCAATCCACACAAAGAACATATTCAGTGCTATGACGCAGGTGACGGACACACCCACTGACGCGCATCTTTATTATTTTTCACATAGGTTTTTCAAAATGCAGAAACACAAGACGCACAATGAACTCATCTAAAATGCTTGCTCACGCTTCTCCTAAACCCATGCATTGCAATGAGAAATATAACGAAGACATGATACTGGGGATAAAGGAATATGATACCATAACCTAAAGCGCCGTGCATCAAACGTCTCCACCTATGCACCAGGCCCAAGTAGGCCGCAAGCAAGAGCTTCCATGAACATTGAACGAGCAAGAGCACAGTTGCTGACCCTGCAGAATGAGCCCGGCGAGAGCAGACAGTCAAGGGCACAATGTTGCAAACTCGCATGCCGCAAGCCGACGCCAAGGTCACACCTGCAAATTAAGCCAGGCACACAGTGGAAAATGCAATATTAAATGTGCAGAATTCTGCCTCAACCGCGGTCTCTCCTCACGTGACCAAGCCGAACCTGACAGGGCGCCAGGCCCAGGAGGAGGGAGGCGCCTGGATCCCACATTTCAAGACACAGGCAGATACAAATATGCGGCGGTGGGAGTAGTCTGCCTTCCAGCATATGAATAAATCCTCACATTGTCTGCACATACCCATAGTGATACATTGTTGCAAATGGCAGGTGCACCGCGAGCTGGGAACAGCGATGGTCCCAGACTGGGGGGCTCGCGAGTGGACCAATCAGAACATGGGGCTCTTATCACTGACGCCATTAACATTAGCCAATCCTCAGGGGTCTTCATGTAACAATTTTCATGTATCAAATTGAAGGGACAACCCAAGTATACCACCTGACTGACCCTCGACGCTCTCTATACGTATGCTATACTAACCCTACCACTCGAGGAACCAATCCAGAGTGGCGATAGGTTTTTTGCTAACCTTTCCCAGGTGACGCAAGTAGCGCGTCAGACTAAGGTAAAAAGGGCCTGCGAGCCCCACGATTGAAGAGAGAGTGTCAGGACGGACGCGTACGATCCTTGACCCATCCCTGCCGTTTTGTTTAATAAACAGCAGAATCACCTTGCTTCTTGCGTGTGCCTCATACTCATTTTTCTGGGATATACGGGAGGAGTTGGGGCCTCCCTGCCCGGAGGTCCGCGGACGGCCCAGCCGACCCCGGGAGAATTTCCCCCCAACAAGTTGGAGGCACTGCTGAGATCTGTTTAAGGTCTGCTTTTATTTTATTTTTCCGAGTACTCCCGTTGCGAGGAGGCCCGGCGGCGCGGCCCCCTCTGCCGCTGCCCCCTTTTGAGGACTACAGGACCATCGCGGAACTGCAAGAAGACCGGACAGCGCAATCCGGATATTGGCCCTCGGGAGCCGGTTGAGAAGTATTCCGCCCGCGGTTGGCGAGTGTCCAGACGTGGTCCAGACGAGGGGAGGTGGCGAGCCGCTTGGAGGGGTGCACGCAGTCGAGCGGCCCCGCATCAAGAGAACTTGATGAGTATGCCACGCACAACAAGCAATGTGAAATTGTGAGGGAGGGGGGAGGAATTGGATAAGGGAGGCGGGAGGTGTTACACAGGTGAGCGGCGAAGGTTTGATAAATTAGTGTTGACGGTGAAGTGAATGGTAGCTGGACAAGTGCGAGAGCAGTCCGCTACGTTACGAAAGAGGAGGGGGCGGAGCACGAAAACATCACGTGCGGCAGCTCGTAGACACTGATTGGCCTAGGTCGCGACCACGTGTGAGGGTGTGTGTGTGTGCGTTTTCCTACGATTTGGTGATTATTGATCAATGAGTAGATGAGGATCCCTATTGATCGAGCAGGAAACTCGATAGATAGATGACGTTTTCCTGTAGGCGGTAGCTAGCTGGTTGCCTAATACGGAAGATAATTGGCTGGTTAAGCCCTCCTGTCGAGGAGCGTATCACAAGCGAGGCGACGCAGCGTGCGCAGTCAGATTATATTGTTGATTACCTTGTTCCAGGCGTGACAGGAAGACAGCTGTGGGGTTGACGGGGGTAGATTGCAAGCGTATTTTGAACTTTTAGAAACATGTGAAGAACTTACCAGTAGTTTTGAAGAGATCGGTGACGTCACCAGTAGGGCTTTCATAGGATATCTCGAATACAAGGCATCTTTTTTTTCGGAGAGTGGTGGGGAAGAGAATTATGGTGAGGAAGTGGAGACGGAGATAAACGGTAAAGAGTTGATCGGGGGGGGAGGTGAAAAGGGGGACGTGGCTGCGCACGGAGAACGCCGGCTACGGCAAGTGAAGAAGGGGGAGGAGGGATAAGAGAAAGTGGGACGGCTGTATAAGAACGTCACACGGGGCACGCAGCCGCAGGGGGCTACGCGCGCCTCGGCCGCAGGGGGCCGTAAAGGTGTTCGATAAAGGGGGAAAAGAAAGAAAAGAATATTCAAATGCAGATGCTATATTTTATTATTTTTCCTTAGCGGACAATACCAAGTCCCCAAAATTACAGGGCCAGGTAAGGATCTAAGACTGTATAGTGTACACTGTTAGCAAGATAACCGCTACCAAATAGGGGAAGGATAACAAGTGAAGCGCTACTATGTCATACAGGACAGGATCGGGAGGGTGGGGGAACACCCTCACTACCCCGCTACAACACATATGTAAAACACTGTCACCCCATAGGGAGAAACTGATCAAGTACAGCATAGAATGGACACAGGGGACGGACAACAAAATGACGACACCATGGCCGCCTAATGGCAGTTTCGATCCATATACCCAACATTCACTATTAACCCATCTGCATAACACATACAAGGGGAAGAAGTTGATACACCACGTGGAGGTGTTTAACTTATGGAGGATGTTCCAAGGGTCCCGACCAGGGCCAAACGGAATGTTCATTATGGGGGAAACAACAGAAGAGGAGAAGATTAAGGAGGAAGGAGAGAATGGGGAAAAAGAGAGCGAAGGCAAACAGAACATGGGGCACGGACAAGAGGGAGGAGAGAAGAGCAACAACATAAACGAAAGGGAAATAAAAAAGGAACAGAGCGACAATATACCCCTAGCGAAGGTAGTGAAAAAGGAGGAAGGGGGGTTATACCCTTTAACAGAACTACGAGACATGGTTCAATTGAGGGCGGCTGAAGGGTACTCGAACCCGGCATACAGCCCACCACCATATACAGCCACAGGTAGCCACACGGGAAGGGAGCAGACTAGCACGACGGGACTAGCTCGTACGAAAATACCCGCAGGGGAAGGGGGGATTGGCGAAGAGCAGATCGCAGGAATAGGACAGGATGAGTGGGTAGCTGCGCAGGTATTATTAAAATTACGAGGTTCATTAACAGAAGAAGAGGAGGAGGTAGTAAGGAAAATGGACGAGGATAACACCAGGAAGAGTGAAAGGAAAGGGGAAGAGGGGAAAAGAAAGGGAGAAGAGCTGTTACGACAAAAGGAAGAGATTTTGGAGGAACGATTAGCAGAATTAAGGGATGAGCAGAATGCACTGATCAAGCAGCTCGAGAGAGAGGAAAGAGAGAGAGCACGGGAAAGGAAAGAAAGCAAGAATGAGTTGGACAAAATGAGGGAACGAACTGAGGAGCAAAAGAGAGAAGCAGAAAGGGTGAAGGCAATAGCAGAAAGGGTATTAAGAGCAGCACTGTGTGACAAGAAAAGAGAGGAAGAGGAGAAAGAAATGGAAATATGGAAGAGGAGATTACTATCAGAAACGACAAGGAAATACGAAGAAGGGAGGATGATAGAGGGTATATTAGAGCGGGAAAGAGCGAGATGGGAAAGGAAGAGAGAAGAAGAAAGGATAATGGAAAAGATGAGTAGTGAAGTAATGGAGGAATTGAAAAAGAAAAGAGAGGAAACCGGTAGAGAAATAGCGGAGAAAAATGAAGGGGAAAGAGAAGATGGGAGAGGGGAGAGTGAAGTAAGGAGGTATGTATACAGAGACACAGAAGTAGCAACAACATCAGCACAAGGGGGAGCAATTGCCAAAGAAGACAAGGGAGGAACGGATCTAATAGATTTAAAAACAGTAACGATTAGGGGGAAAAAGGCAGATTGGGGGTTGCCATTAATGGAGGACTTTTGCAGTGAGGAAGTAGAAGGAATGGAGAAGGAAGGAAGAAACAGTGAAAGGGAAAGCTTAGATAAATTATACATCACCCGGACAAATGGAGAATCACCATGGATCTGCAGGAGAAAGGAAGAACTGGAGGGAAGTGAGGAGGAAGAGCAAGGAATGGTGGAAAGGCAGACACGTGCAACTACATCCTCACCATCCGCCACTACACCCTCACCATCCCGTCCAATATGCTCCGCTACCTCACGCTCATTACGTGCAACATGCCCATCTAAACTCGCGCCCTTCCCCCACAAACTGACACCCTATGCAGGCAGGCTCAGAGACCTCCCTGGACGCAGGCAGGGAGAACGAATACACACGGCCATATTAAATAAAGGAAATGATAAAAGAAGGGGAAGAGATGGAGGAGAAACAGTTACGAGCAGGGGAAATATGGAACCCATTGATGATGTAGAAGAAAGGGAAGAAGAGGAGGGGTGTATGGATTCGATTATGTGGAACCCAGGGGCCAACCAGGACACAACTTAATGCCACTTCTGGAGAAGGGAGGGGTTAGACCACAATACGTCCCCTGGAAGCATGCAGACAAGGAAAATATAAAGTGCAGGCTCCCATCATTAAGTGGAGGTGCGGGAAAATGGATATATGAAATGGAAAAACACACCGCAGGACAGAAACTGGCAGTGGGGGATGTAAAGGGCCTTATAATATCAATATTGGGGGATGCAGCAGATGACATCTGGAAGAGAGCAGGTTTCCCCGGGGTCACAATAACAAAAACATCACACGATGGGGCACCATTCGCAAACTGCAGACATGCATTATGGCAAGCGCTGAGGGTACAGTACCCAGACACATCAGACATAGGAGCAATTACCTCACGCAAGATGCGTGAGAACAAAGATCCTGTTGATTATATTCAGGAAATTCAAGAGAAGTGACGTATGGAAACTAGAGAACAATGGGACAAAACACCAGCAATATTTTATCATATACTAGTACATGGGATCCCAGAAGCAGTTCAGAAACTGAAGAAAGTAGTGGGGATGGAAGCAAAAGCATGGCCAGAAATACAACTGACGATAGTGCATCATTGTAGGACATGGCAAGAAAAGATGAAACAAAAGGAAGAGGATAGAAAAGCGGAAGAGGCTAAATTGGTACAGAAAAAACTTACTAAATACACGATGGAAGGTGCACTAATAACTACACCTGCAACAATGACTCAAAACCCCATACAAGTAGTGGCTGCACAAGATCCCTCCCAAATACAATCATCACAGATTGTAACACAACAGCTGCCGCCACTCCAACCATACACGACTAACATGGGAGGAGGATACTCAACGCCAGGAGCTGGATATTATAACTACACCAGGGGAAGGCGAGGAATGATGAGGGGGAGGGGATACGGATATTGTCAGGGCTGGGACAATTGGCAGTATTTTGGGGCTTTTTGGGGGCATTGGGAGGGCCCTGGGGAGTCAAACCACCTTGTCCAGGCATGTTCTCCGTCCATTTCGTAGGATAAAGGCCCAAGGAAGGAGAACCGCCAAGAGACTACATTGCCCAGCAGGCCATGCGCATCACGGGCCTGCTGGGAGGAAAAGGAACACACGCGCGCTACTGCGCATGCGCGAGCCGCGCCCTGAAAGCAACGCTCGCAATACTGAACATCGGCAAGTGAGGACGTGTTTGTCTCGAGCTCCTGCAGGCACGCCTACGCGGGGCACCGCCCGCCAGCTCAACCCCCGGCCCCGCGTACATGAAAAGCTAAGTACACGTCTTTAATACTAGACAGCTGATTTAGCCCGTGGGAGGGAATCGCGCTACACGCTGAGGAATTAATCTGTTGACATTTTCGGAAGCACGAAAAGACGAGTTAAACAAGTTTGCATGCAGAGCATGAATACTAACCCAGAGTGGGAATTAGCTTGGCGGTGAAGCAACCGCATCTTAAACGATCTTTTACCCTTAGGGAACGTTCCTTTGGAACGGCAATTTTGCACGCACGTGCACTGACTTTGTTTTGCTATTTGCAGTTTAATGTTTGAGCGGACTGGTGAGACATATCACGCCCATCAACACGAAAAGGCCAAAGGACCTAGAAATCCACAGAACACAGAGCTAAGTGTTTTAGCACCTCGTGTGCATGTTATTGTTTGTTACTAATGTATTGGGTGAAGTGGGGAAATTGTAATCTGCATATTGGTGGGGATTTACCACGTTATGATGTGATGTTGGTGGGTTTGCCTTCATGAAGAAAAGAGGGCGAAGTTTATGTTGCAAAGACAGTGAGAAAACCAAGACAGCACTAGAGAATACTATCTAGTTGTGAGTTGGTTAGAGGCTCCAATACAAAGGCCTCCAAAGGAAGAGTTCTGAGAGAATGATTGTAGTGAGAGAGTGTGTGTGAGCATCTGCAAACAACCAGCAGCAAGAGGAGCACTGGAGCCGAGGAGCATGTTTCCCTAAAAACCCCCTGCCCATCCATTCTGATTCCCTAAACCTCTTTCCGGTTATCCTGAACTCCCTCTACCCATCCACTCAACGAACCCTAACCCTCTTCCCCCAGAGGGTTGCGGTGGCCTGTGGTTTCTATTTCCCAGGTGCCAAGACCCAATGGGGAGGGAGGAGTTTGTGCTGCCTCTGCGCCTGTCAAGAGGAGTGAGGACCTGACAGAATTGCGAGCCCACGTATTCTTTCGGTGCCTAGGCAGCACAATTATGGCAGACGTAGTAGCTCTTCTCCAGGATCTGAAGGCTGAATTGGCAGCAACCAGACAGGATTATCAGAATTTAGCAGGTCAAGTCCATACCCTGACTATCCAGACTCAAGCCAAAGCAACGCCCTTGCCCAGACAACCTCCGCCTGTGCCAGTACAAGTGCAGGTAGCTACTGAACCATCCTTGCCTTTAGCTGCCCCAGAAAGATACCATGGGGACCCACAGAATTTTAACCAGTTTATCATGCAGTGTCAGTTGCACTTCTTGACCAAGCCAGGAGTTTTTAGGACCGCACAAGCTCGCACTGCATTCGTAATATCCTATCTCACGGGGGATGCAGCTTCTTGGGCAACACCACTGGTTCGCAAGGATGATGCCGTATTGTACGACTGGGATACCTTCTTGGACGAATTCGGTAAAATATTTAACCGCAGGGCAGCAACATTGATTAAAGATCGAGAATTGCTGACGCTGAGGCAAGGAAGCAGAGACTTGGTTTCGTATGTCACAGCTTTTAACCGGTTGGCAGTAGAAATCGATTGGCCCCAGGAAAAGAGAATGGCCCTATTCTATCAGGATCTAAGGGAGGAATTGAAAGATTTAGTAGCGCAAGTAGACCCCCAACCAGAGAACTGCTCCACCATGATTGATCTGGCACTACGATTAGATCAGAGACAAAGTGAACGTCGCCAAGACCGTCGAAAATGGGACAATAAGCCTATGGTCCGGCTGGATCAACAGAGAAACATCAAGTTATCAGAGAAGGGAACCGAGGAACCAATGCAGATTGGGACCATACGAGGCCCCTTGACGAAAGAGGAGAAAGAGAGAAGGAGAGAAAAGTTGTGTCTCTATTGCGGAAAGTCGGGCCACTTCGTCCGAGAATGCACCCATAAACCACCCGCCAAAGGAACCCTGTTGGGAAACGCCCCAGCTCGTCCATGAGGGGGGTGAGGGCGAGCGAATCTGAAGATACCCCAAAGATGCTAGCAAATGTACATCACACTCCGTCTGCTCACATTATGCTAGCTGGTCATCTGGACGTACAAGGAAGGCGTATTCCAGTGTCACTTATGGTCGACTCGGGGGCCACTGGTAATTTCGTAGATGATCAAGTAGCTAAAAGACTAGGTCTTTCCTTGGTGACTAAAGAACAGCCAGAACAAGTGAAATCAGTGGATGGATCACCGTTAGTTTCAGGCCCGATCACCCAGCATACGCAGCCCATGCAACTAGAGTGTGGGAAGGGACATCAAGAAGTTATTGAGTTTGATGTGATTTCTGCACCACAATTTGGTTTCATTTTGGGCCTAACTTGGCTAAAACTCCACAATCCAGCCGTGGATTGGGCCGCCGGTACACTACAGTTTTCATCAATGCATTGCCAGACTAATTGTAATACGGGGAAGTGTTGTCCCCACTTCATCGGAGGCAGTACAGATGTGGTTTTACCTGAAGAGTATGAGGAGTATCGGGATGTCTTCAGTAAGGTGGCCGCCGAGACTCTACCCCAACACAGGCCTTTTGACTGTCGCATAGACCTGGAAGCGGGCGCTGTGCTACCTTGTAGCAGGATTTACGCACTCACTGAAGCCGAGAATGAACACTTGAAGGAATACATTGAAACCAATTTGGCAAACGGCTTCATACGGCATTCTACATCCCCAGTGTCCTCCCCTTTATTCTTCATACCAAAAAAAACAGGAGACCTGAGGACGTGTATCGATTATAGGGCGATAAATCGCATTACCATCAAGAATCGTTACCCGTTGCCCTTAATCCCTGTGTTGTTGGACCAAGTACGAGGATCCACCGTTTACACAAAGTTAGGCTTGCGAGGCGCGTATCATCTGGTACGCGTCAGAGAAGGCGACGAGTGGAAAACGGCCTTTCGGACCAAGTTTGGTCTGTACGAATATCAGGTCATGCCCTTCGGGCTGTGTAATGCCCCTGCAGCATTCCAGCACTTTTTAGATGAGGTGTTACGTGGTTACCTAGATGTTTTTGCCATCGTATACATCGATGACATCTTAATCTATTCTCGCAATGCTGCAGAACATCAGGGCCATGTGAAAGCTGTTTTACAAAGATTGCGGGAGCATAAGTTGTATGCCAAACTTGAGAAGTGTCAATTTCATCAAACCACAGTTTAGTTCTTAGGATTTATCTTGTCACCTCAAGGCATCACAATGGATCAAAAGAAAGTGCAGGCCATAGCCAACTGGCCCTCTCCAAGCTCAGTGAAGGATGTTCAAACAATGTTGGGATTTGCCAATTTCTACCGCCGATTTATTGACGGTTTTGCCAGGAAGGTCCAACCCATTACGCAACTACTACGAAAAGGAGTTCCTTTTCAGTGGGATGAAAAGGCTGAAGCTAGCTTTCAAACTTTGAAGGAAGCGTTTGTGACAGCACCAGTGTTGCAACATCCAGACCCTTCTAAGCCTTACATTGTAGAAACCGATGCATCAAGTTATGCGGTGGGTGCTATTCTGTCGCAGCGTGATGACAATGGGCAACTACATTCAGTCGCCTATTACTCGCGAACATTGTTACCGGCAGAACAAAATTATGTAATTGCAGACAAGGAACTGTTAGCTATTAAGGTGGCCTTCGACGAGTGGCGTCATCACCTCATGGGAGCCCATCATCCTATCACCATCTATACCGACCATCGTAATTTACAGTTCTTGAAATCTGCCAGGGCGCTTAGTCCGAGACAACTCAGGTGGGCCATGCAGTTCTCAGAATATGACTTTGTCGTCACATATCGACCTGGAGTGGAAAATCGAAAGGCAGATATACTCTCTAGGTATCCAGAGACAAATTCAGCTCTGTCAAAGACCATAGACGAACCCAAACCAATTGTGGACTCGGCACGAATAGTTGGTAGTGTGGTGGTAGACGCCATATTTGAAAAAATCCGGAAGGCCATGTCAGCGCAAGATCTGGCGCAATGGGCTAGCAGGGGTCAAGAGCAAACAATCAAGGAGGGGTTGCCATTCTACAAATCAGCACTATACTTAACTACTATACCGCTTCGACAACAAGCCATCAGATGGTGCCACGACTCCCCTTTCGTGGGCCATCCTGGAACACTGAAAACCAAGGAGCTAATCATGCGTCATTTCTGGTGGCCTAGTGTACAAAAAGATGTGAAACAATATATATCACGATGTGAAACCTGTTTAAGGAACAAAACTGAACACAGAAAACCTGCGGGTCCGCTGCAACCCCTTCCAACTCCTCCGACACCATGGCACACGGTATCGTTGGACTTAATTGTCGAACTACCACCAAGTCAGGGATTTTCAGCTATACTGGTTGTTGTGGACTACTTAACTAAGATGGCTCATTTCATACCATGCAAGGGCACACCAACAGCCAGCATGCTAGCAAATCTGTTTTTACAAAACGTGGTACGGCTCCACGGTATACCGTATGGGATAGTTTCGGATCGAGGACCTCAATTTACTTCGCGATTCTGGCAGGCCTTTTGCAAAACAGCAGGGATTGATATTCGGTTGTCCACCAGTTACCATCCAGAAACTGATGGTCAAACCGAGAGACTAAATCAGACTTTGGAACAATATTTGCGTTGTCTGACTCAAGGAAAAGAACACGAATGGGCAAAAGTAATTTGGCTGGCCGAACTGGCTTACAACAACGCCATACATGCATCAACCAAGGTCACCCCATTTTATTGTGCCTACGGCTATCACCCACGATTTCAGCCTGTGCCACATGCCCCAGTGCCCGAAGTTCCGGCAGTCAGTGAAAGACAAACATCTGGAGAGCATCTGGCAAGCTGCGCAGTGCAATTTAAATCTCGCTAAAGCTACTTACAAACACCATGCTGACAAGAAGAGGAGACCAAGTCCTCAATACCAGGTGGGGGATCAAGTGTGGCTTTCGACACGCAATCTACACCTACAGGGCTCCCGCAAATTTAGCCCCCGTTTCATTGGTCCATTTCCGATTAAAGCTCTGGTCGGCCCTGTGGCAGTAAAATTAATCTTACCCCCATCCATGAAAATACACCCAGTGTTTCACATCTCATTACTAAAACCAGCCCCAGCTTCCATAAGAACCAAGAAACCCCCACCGGTCTTGAGAGATGGCGTCCCTGAATATGAAGTCCACAACATCCTAGACTCACGCCGTAGACAGGGATCACTCTGGTATTTGGTGGACTGGAAGGGATATGGCCCAGAAGACCGCTCGTGGGAGCCCGCATGTAATATTCATGCTCCTCGGCTCCTCCGCCAATTTCATGCGTTAAACCCCACTAAACCAGGACCTGCTGGAGGGAGGGGGAGTACTGTCAGGGCTGGGACAATTGGCAGTATTTTGGGGCTTTTTGGGGGCATTGGGAGGGCCCTGGGGAGTCCAACCACCTTGTCCAGGCATGTTCTCCTTCCATTTCGCAGGATAAAGGCCCAAGGAAGGAGAACCGCCAAGAGACTACATTGCCCAGCAGGCCATGCGCATCACGGGCCTGCTGGGAGGAAAAGGAAAACACGCGCGCTACTGCGCATGCGCGAGCCGCGCCCTGAAAGCAACGCTCGCAATACTGACCATCGGCAAGTGAGGACATGTTTGTCTCGAGCTCCTGCAGGCACGCCTACGCGGGGCACCGCCCGCCAGCTCAACCCCCGGCCCCGCATACATAAAAAGATAAGTACACCTCTTTAATACTAGACAGCTGATTTAGCCCGTGGGAGGGAATCGCGCTACACGCTGAGGAATTAATCTGTTGACATTTTCGGAAGCACGAAAAGACGAGTTAAACAAGTTTGCATGCAGAGCATGAATACTAACCCAGAGTGGGAATTAGCTTGGTGGTGAAGCAACCGCATCTTAAACGATCTTTTACCCTTAGGGAACGTTCCTTTGGACGGCAATTTCGCACGCACGTGCACTGACTTTGTTTTGCTATTTGCAGTTTAATGTTTGAGCGGACTGGTGAGACATAATACGCCCATCAACACGAAAAGGCCAAAGGACCTAGAAATCCACAGAACACAGAGCTAAGTGTTTTAGCACCTCGTGTGCATGTTATTGTTTGTTACTAATGTATTGGGTGAAGTGGGGAAATTGTAATCTGCATATTGGTGGGGATTTACCACGTTATGATGTGATGTTGGTGGGTTTGCCTTCATGAAGAAAAGAGGGCGAAGTTTATGTTGCAAAGACAGTGAGAAAACCAAGACAGCACTAGAGAATACTATCTAGTTGTGAGTTGGTTAGAGGCTCCAATACAAAGGCCTCCAAAGGAAGAGTTCTGAGAGAATGATTGTAGTGAGAGAGTGTGTGTGAGCATCTGCAAACAACCAGCAGCAAGAGGAGCACTGGAGCCGAGGAGCATGTTTCCCTAAAAACCCCCTGCCCATCCATTCTGATTCCCTAAACCTCTTTCCGGTTATCCTGAACTCCCTCTACCCATCCACTCAACGAACCCTAACCCTCTTCCCCCAGAGGGTTGCGGTGGCCTGTGGTTTCTATTTCCCAGGTGCCAAGACCCAATGGGGAGGGAGGAGTTTGTGCTGCCTCTGCGCCTGTCAAGAGGAGTGAGGACCTGACAGATATAACACACAACAGCAAGGGGGAGGATTTAGAAATTTCTACCCCACCGGGCAACCAGTATACCAGGAAAACTCAGGAGGCTTTCCGTGGCAGAACAGGGAACCACCGGTGTGTTGGATTTGTGGATTAGTAGGGCAGTAGAGTGAGACCAGGCACACCATCTTGGGGAGAACAGGGACAACAAGGGCCTACACAGGAACAGCAGGGCATCCAGCAACAGCAGGCATTGCAACAGGGAAATGGGCAGCAACGACTAGTAACACAACAACAGCCACAGGCATATTCACTGCCACAACAACAGGTAGCGATAACACAACAACCCCAAGTACAGCAACCTGCCCAAATTCAAGACCATAACATAACCTCTACCAATACACAACTACAGCAAACACAACTGGGAAGGGTGACGGTCCTGGGACACAACCCTTACACAGGCAGTGGTCAATAATTATACCCACAATAGAACAGCCCACAGACGGCCTTGGTGTGTCCCATCCTGTCGGTAACACCTAATAGTGCGGAGGAACCACGCATAGAGGTAACGATAGGTGACAAAAAATTATCATTCCTTGTTGACACCGGGGCGACCCGGTCGTGCATAAGGGAAGGTAAATTTAAGATGTCAGGTGAAGCCATGAACACCCAAGGATTCTCTGGGACTAGGGGGTTGGTTCCCTTTACTGATAACATTCCCTTATCAATAGGGGATTATGACATGTCAGTCCCGCTTTTATATTCTAGGTCCTCACCAGTAAACATACTGGGGAGAGACATAATGAGCAGGCTGAATATGACGATCTCCTTTACGGAGGACGGCATAATTTGCTCCACTCCAGGAATAAACATGCTCACTGCACGACAGATTATGCAAGCATACTGTGGACAGACAGTGATTAGGGCTGAGCCAGTAGATGGTGAACTGTTCCAGTACGGGACAGACATGGCATTTGCATGGATGCCAGGAATAGAAGGAAAGATCTGGAGGAGGCCAGCAGCCTATTTGTTTAGACCAGAAACACCAGCCAATGAACCAGAAGGAAAAGTGATTTCAGTGAACATAGAGAGCATTATAGCAACTGCTGATTACATCGCAGTACATGCCCAAGACAGAGAAGGAAGAGCATGGAGGGCAGTGATAGCCCTAGCAGAGGGATGTAGGCTCACCCAGGTGTCAGACAAGGAGCTCTTCTCAGAAGAAAAGGAAGAAGTTGAAATGGTATTTATGATGAGTGTAGAAATATGGCTAAGAGTGACATACAAACAAGTGGCACAGAAAATTGCAATGGCACTTGAAGCACCCACATCCACCCCAGTACCATTCTTTGAGGAGGATATGGCAAAGGTACCAACATCATTATGGACTACTAGTCCCTATGACGTGGGGTGCATAAAAAGTATAGGGGGAGTAAGAATAAAATTGAAAAAAGGTGCAATACTCCCCAGAGTAAAGCAGTACCCACTATCGAAAGAGGCGGATGAGGGCATATATGAAACAATAACGGCACTTATAAATAATGGCATACTGGTACCATCAGAATCACTATGTAACACAGCTGTATACCCAGTGCGCAAAGCTAAAGGGGGGTCTTGGCGCTTCATACAGGACCTCAGGCCCTTGAACAACATAGTGGAAGCAGAATACCCCATAGCAGCAAACCCGGCCACAATATTGGGTGGCATTCCAGCAGAAGCATCACGATTTACAGTGATAGACCTCAAAAATGCCTTTTTGTCAATACCCCTGCACCCAGACTCACAAGATCTGACAAGCTTCACGTACAGAAACACAAAATGGAAACACACCAGATTGCCACAAGGGTACTGCGAGTCACCCTCCATTTTCAACAGAGTAATACAGATGGATTTGGATAACATTGAAGTGGAAAGCACAGTGTTGCAGTATGTTGATGACATAATAATTTGCAGCACAAGCGAAAAAAGATGCAGAGAGGACTCATTGAAGATGCTGACAATATTGGTTGAAAAGGGTTACAAGGTAGACAAAGAAAAGTTACAGTACTGTCAGGAACAGGTACTTTACATTGGTCAGCTCATATCCCAATACGGAAGAAAGATTGCACCACAAAGAGCACAGGCCATTTCAAAAACGCTGCTGCCCCAAACAGTGAGGGAACTGCAGCAGTTCCTGGGTCTGTGCAACTACTGTAGAGCATGGGTATTCGATTACAGCTCATACATAGGACCCCTACTTGAGGCATTAAAATAAGCTAACAAAGGGGAGAAAACATTGGGGTGGACAATGGAAATGAAAGAGGCCTTTGATGAACTGAAAGATGCAATATCAACTGCTCCGGTACTGGCCACCCCAGATTATGAACAATTCTTTATATTTTCACATTGCGACTCAGCAGTAATGAAAGCAGTGTTGGCTCAAAAAACAAGCATGGGTTACTAACCAGTAGCGTTTTACAGCGGCCATTTGGATCCTGTGATGTTAGGACATTTCCCTTGCGAACAAGGTCTCGCCGCAGCTGCCTTTGCGGTAGAGAAAGCATCATCAATAACAATGGGGTGCCCAACCACACTATTTGTGGAGCATGCACTATTTGCAATATTGAACAAGCCCAAGTCCACACTAACCACGCAGAGGGCGTCAGGTTATGAGATCATCTTATCTAGACCAGAATTATCAATTGTTAGATGCAGCACAGTTAATCCTGCAAGGTTTATAGCAGAAGTAATTGAGGAAGGAGACTATGCACATGATTGTACACAGACTACCGAAATGTACTCATGTACTAGAAAAGTTGAAGAGGACGCACTACATGGAGGAGAGCTCTTGTTCATTGATGGGTCATCAACAATAGACCAAAGTGATGGGATAAGGAGAACTGGGGCAGCAGTGGTAAAAATGACAGAGGAACCGGTGTGTGTGGCGGTGAAATGCGTCCAATTACCACAGCATTACTCTGCTCAAGCAGCAGAACTGGTTGCACTGATCTTGGCATTGAAGGAAAGCTTTGACAAAAGAGTGACTATATATTCTGACAGCGCATATGTCACGTCCACTGTCCACTCAGGATTGTCCAAATGGAGGAGAAGAGGGTTCAGGAGAGCTGACGGCACCCCTGTGCAACATGCTCTCTTATTAGCTGAACTAATTGAAGTAATAAATGACCCCCAAGAATTAGCTTTGGTCAAATGTACCGCACACACTAATGGAGAAGATCATATCTCAAAAGGAAATGCAGCAGCAGACGCACATGCGACGTATGCTGCATATTTTGGTGAGATATGGAACCCCCCAGAGTTTGAGAGAGGGAGGGGGATAGCTAAAGAGATGTTGATAAGAGAAGGGTACACCCATCTCCCAGCCACACAGATAATGGAGCTACAAGCGGCTGCACCAATGGCAGAAAAGAAATATGGGTAAAAAGAGGTTGTACAATGTCACCAATTGACGCACTATGGCGCCAGGGTAACACTGGAAAGATGGTAATGCCATTGGCACTATTGAACACCGCCCTGAGCCAACTCCATCACCCAGCCCACACAGGCAAGGAAGTTATTGCAGCACGAATTAGGGAAGATTGGTTCTGTCCCGAGTTAAATTCCCATGTGACCAATTTTATCAGCAATTGCCTCACATGTCAACAGTTCACGGCCGGCCACACGCTGAAGGTGATAAAAGGTACTATACCCCGGCCAGAGGGACCCTTCCTGCACATCCATATTGACTATGTTGATATGATCAACGTATGTCAAGGAAATAGGTATATGATTGTAGTTGTATGCCCATTCTCCAGGTGGATTGAGGCAGGACCCTGCTCACACCCAGATGCATTCAGAGCAGCCAAATTTCTAGTGAGGGAGGTTTTCCCCAGGTGGGGAGTGTGCGAGGTACTGCGGTCAGATAATGGCCCGCATTTCGCTAATGAAATGTTCCAGCACATCACATCCTTACTGAACATCAAGCATAAATTTGCATGTGCATATCACCCACAGGCCAACGGGATATGCGAACGCCTGAATGGCCTACTGAAGGCGGCAATTGCAAAGATACAGCAAACAACAAAGAAGAGTTGGTTGTATTGCCTTCCGCTAGCTCTATTTGAGCTGAGGAATAGACCAGGCTCCGACCACCACCTCACTCCTCACGAGGTGGTGACCGGACGTCAAATGCGCCTTCCTCTAACGCCAACATCAAAAGCCTTCACAGACTATGAAAACACTGCAACTGTTCTTGGTGATGAAATGTACCAATATGTGTCTTCTTTGATTACTAGTGTAGTGTTTTTGTCTCAACAGCTCGAGCGCACGCGGGGTGGGTCTAGAAGTGATCGACAAGAAGACGCGGATAAAGAATTGGAAAAGGACAAACTGTGCAAAATTGCTTAAGGTGACCACGTGCTACTCCGCAATTTCAATAGAAAGTGGAACAGCCCACGCTTCACTGGCCCCCACCGGGTAGAAGAGGTATCTACGAGAGCAGTAAAGTTGCAGGACAAACGTGCTTGGAATCACTTACACGACGTAAAGATCTGCAAACTCCAGACCCACCCTAGCGTCACCGTCAGGGCCATTGGAAGAACAGCAACAGCGTCACCCACGGAGGAAGAGACTTCTACCACAGCTGACGACCCAAGTGCCTCCACACCCTACCACCCCCCAGGTTCCCCAGAGACAACTATTAATAGAAAAGGGTAATTCCCATACCGCCCACCCCATGGTCACACGATCAAAGAGTAAAGAGACTTCCGCCGGTTGAGCCCCAAGCCCTCTGCCCATCGACTCCCTACCCACTGCAGTAATAACCCAACTGAAGGACATTGTCTTGCACATATACACATGTAAACACTTGAATGTTCTCTTGTTTTCTTTTCTCGCACATGCAGGTACCGCGTATTATTGTACTGCTAAGAAAACAGATAACTAACAAAGTTCATTGCCCAGGAGTAGATGCTACCCCCAGACGATAACTACCCTGAAGAGCTATCACACCAATTTGTCTATCACATAAAAAGGCCAAAGTACCTAAAAAGAAGGAGGGTACGTGTCTACTACACAGCATTTCTCTTGGCCATAGAACAATCAATGCCCCATCTTCACCAACACTTGCCTGCCTTAAGAGATAGATCGCTCAGATTGGCGTGGGAACAGCTCTTCGCCTGGGCACTGAACGACTACTTGATAGGGAGAGCTTAAAAACAACAACTAACACTAATAACAAGCATATTGAGAATTTTCAGGCGGGCAACTGTAACGTCGCAAGAATAAGCTGCCGGACTGCAGCAAGGTAAGAGCAAAATGCCGGTGAGACTAGCCTCTGTAATAAAAATGATAGGGATTTTAATGATCACCGGGTTTTTGGCTGCATCTGTATGGCAGAAAAGTTATGCTATCAATATTTTGGCTGTACCCAAACCTAATATACCCCCACCCACGGCTGCAACAGGTGTTACGTCAGGTGGTACTAGCAAAATTCCACGCAAGGGAAATAGAGTTAAACGCAGCACATACTCAGATAATAAAGGAATTGACAACTAAATACAAGATTCAGCACACGTCTCGAAAAACATGTGGTACCAACACATGACCCAAATAGGTAAGCAGACAACAGAAGAGAGCTGCTACGTCTGCTCATTGATCCCATACGCCATGAGCGCTTCTCGAACTTTCGTTGCCATGGAAATAGATGAAAAGACAGCGCGATGTATAGTATACTTGGCACTGTTCGAAACGAAAGGGAGATTTCAAGGGACGGTGGTGCACCTGGTATGGAAAACGCGAAACACATATCCATACGAAAACAACTTCCTCAAGACTTATTTGAGTTACCACAAGACTAGTTTGCATGCTGAAGCATTCAGATACATAACAAGTGGCCCTGAAAAAGGAGAAACAAAGAAATTAACACTACAATACCTACCATGTGATTGGTACGCCACTGAAGTTCCTGGTAAACAAGGATGTTGGGAAAGACCACTGGTAACAATAACAGGGAAGGTGTACCTGGACAACAAATGGGACACAGCAGTGGTTGGCAGGAACATGGTAACGAGAGAAAATATTACAACTATTGCTGAACACAAGGACAGATGTTGGATGACTTGGGTCAAGTACGTACCCATGCTAACGTGGATAGAGAAGGATGAAGACCCAATAACAATACTGCAGCTGTCTGCACCCAAGGTATGCTACCTACATAGAGGAGAAGTGGACGTGGGATACAACACCAACTGTGCAAGCGTGATGGAGTTACCTGAGGGGGGAGCAGGAACAGCAGTATTAATGGACCATTACTGGGCCTGCGGAGACAAGGCATACCACACACTGCCCCCTCTGTGGAATGGTGTTTGCACAATGGTACACGTTAATGTACCATCACTAGTGGTGCCCCAGAAACATGTGAACGTGGCGAACTTCCCTAAAATGGATGAAGGAAACAAGAGGAAGAAGAGATCTGTACCACCTCAGAAGGGCCCAGAGGGCCAAAACAACGGCAACAACACTGTCCTGAATAGAAAGAAAAGACAAGGAGAACCTCTGACAGGAAATTACCTATGGGGAAGGTCGGAAACAGCACTCACTTCAATCCCACCAGAACACAGACTATTCAGCAGAGCAGCAATGTTCTTCTCCTCAATAATACATCCGGGACTACAAGCTTACGCAAACGCAAAATGGCTCCAGATAACTAGATGGGAACTAATGATGACAATTAATTCTACAGTAAATGGATTCAACGCAATAAAGGAGGAACTGCGAGCAGTGAGGATGGTAGCACTACAGAACAGATATGTACTGGACCTTCTCACAGCAATGGAAGGAGGAGTTTGCGCAAAGATAGGACAATCATGCTGCACATTCATTCCTGCTAACGATGCTGACAATGGTACACTGACAGAAGCAGTATCACAACTGGCCCAGATGCACTCCAAAATGATGGATGAAAGTAAAGGAGTGAAGAAGGATGACAGCTGGTTTTCACTACTATGGTCATGGATGCCATCTTGGCATGTCGGATGGACTGAAGATTATAGTTGGATGCATAATACTGGCTGGAGCTACACTGATCTTAATTAGATTTTGGAAGGCCCGGAAGGCATGCACCACAGATGAAATGATCGAAAAGGTCGGTATGCACCCCTTGATGTCGGCAGATGATGGCCAGCACACAAGCACAATAATAAAAGAGAGAGAAAAACTGCGCAAACAGATCATCACCAACCACCTGGACCCACCATCTGTGAAGCTCGAAAACCCAAGGAGCTACATAGGGAAATGGGTATACTGCACACCTGGAGGGACCTGTGTATATATGTATTGGTCATTTGAAGACCACGTCAACCACTATGGACATTTGGGAGGAGTAACTAAAATATGGAGAGTGAGAGGAGATAAGGAAAAGGATATGTTTGTGGTCGACCAGAGGGGGGACTGAAGTGGGAGAAAGGAACAAAAGGCTCCCACCAATCCCCTCACACCCCTGGCCTAGAGGATCGCGGCCCAGACACCCGCCACGAGAGGAGTTTGCCCATCTACCAGACGACCAAATACCCTGGTACAGGAACATACGGATGTGCCCACCAGCCTGCCCACCAGCCTGCCCTGCCCATGCCGACACCTGCGGCATGGATGAACTCGACTGAACCCTTCAACAGTAAATGAACACATCGTTAGAGATGCCATGACGACCTAGCCAACGGTCAGCACACCCGTGCAAACATGCACACAGGACACTCCCACACCAATCCACACGAAGAACATATTCAGTGCTATGACGTAGGTGACGGACACACCCACTGACGCGCATCTTTATTATTTTTCACATAGGTTTTTCAAAATGCAGAAACGCAAGACGCACAATGAACTCATCTAAAATGCTTGCTCACGCTTCTCCTAAACCCATGCATTGCAATGAGAGATATAACGAAGACATGATACTGGGGATAAAGCAATATGATACCATAACCTAAAGCGCTGTGCATCAAACGTCTCCACCTATGCACCAGGCCCAAGTAGGCCGCAAGCAAGAACTTCCATGAACATTGAACGAGCAAGAGCACAGTTGCTGACCCTGCAGAATGAGCCCGGCGAGAGCAGACAGTCAAGGGCACAATGTTGCAAACTCGCATACCGCAAGCCGACGCCAAGGTCACACCTGCAAATTAAGCCAGGCACACAGTGGAAAATGCAATATTAAATGTGCAGAATTCTGCCTCAACCACGGTCTCTCCTCACGTGACCAAGCCGAACCTGACAGGGCGCCAGGCCCAGGAGGAGGGAGGCGCCTGGATCCCACATTTCAAGACACAGGCAGATACAATTAAGCGACTCAATGGACATCTGCGGCGGTGGGAGTAGTCTGCCTTCCAGCATATGAATAAATCCTCACATTGTCTGCACATACCCATAGTGATACATTGTTGCAAATGGCAGGTGCACCGCGAGCTGGGAACAGCGATGGTCCCAGACTGGGGGGCTCGCGAGTGGACCAATCAGAACATGGGGCTCTTATCACTGACGCCATTAACATTAGCCAATCCTCAGGAGTCTTCATGTAACAATTTACATGTATCAAATTGAAGGGACAACCCAAGTATACCACCTGCCTGACCCTCGACCACTAACAACGCTCTCTATACGTATGCTATACTAACCCTACCACTCGAGGAACCAATCCAGAGTGGCGATAGGTTTTTTGCTAACCTTTCCCAGGTGACGCAAGTAGCGCGTCAGACTAAGGTAAAAAGGGCCTGCGAGCCCCACGATTGAAGAGAGAGTGTCAGGACGGACGCGTACGATCCTTGACCCATCCCTGCCGTTTTGTTTAATAAACAGCAGAATCACCTTGCTTCTTGCGTGTGCCTCATACTCATTTTTCTGGGATATACGGGAGGAGTTGGGGCCTCCCTGCCCGGAGGTCCGCGGACGGCCCAGCCGACCCCGGGAGAATTTCCCCCCAACACTACTCATGTGTTATCATTGTTCAAAAGATGGGTTTTAGTGGTGTATGTGTTAAACTTCCATCAGCATATAAGTTTGTGCTCATTGCCTTGAGCTGCTCAAATTTTGTTATATAGCATCACATTTACAGATGCTCTGTGAGCTTTCTTTTTGATGCTGCAATCGCCACAGATATATTATGATCTCTTCTTCATTTTCCATACCACTCTTCCTCAGGAACAACGTTGGCAGACATTTGTACATGTTGACGTGGTTATTAACTTCTTATTCCATTTTTGTGAAATTGAACATTCTCTGGCATAATGATTCAGCTGGTCACATAGTGAGCACACCTGGTCTTGTGCTTGACATGTTCCATCATGCGTTAAATAGCCCCTGCATGGATTGTATTAGGTTTTTATAATTTTCCTTTCGAGTTCACTGTGATGTGATAAGTTCCACCATGTTTTTGTGCTTCACCATCTTTCCCACTAGCTCCGTTTCCCAATGTGTTGCTTGGGCATTCATCAGCTCATGTGTTTTTCTCAGCTTGCTCGTGTTAACTAATGGCTTGCCGCGTTCTCTTAATATGAGATGTCTTAAGGTACTTGATCGATATCCTTATATTATCTGCACCCTCACTTCCTCATCAGAATTTGCTGCCGTGCATGTGCCCACTGGCGCTCTCAATCGTGCATGAAAAGCATAACCAACTCTCCTACCTTATCCTCTACTGGTTTTCATTTCACATAGTCTGCATTTATTTTGTTAAGACGTAGGCATTGAGAGAGATGTGGTGGCCACATTGTATGTCTATTTCTGTGTTGGTAAGTAATGAGTGCTGTCTGCATGCCTTTGCCAGCCCTGAATGATTGTGAATGCATCTAGATGCAGGATAAGTCTGCTCCTTGAAATTCTTCGTCTTTTCCCTCTCCACAGAAAATGCAACAGCATTTTATTGATTTAGTTATAAAAAATGAGTTGGTGCATCCAGGGGCAACATTGAATGGCCATATAGGATCACTGGGCTTATGGACATTTTAATGTTCTCTAACCGATCCCACCACAAGAGCAGAAGCCGAGGATCACTTAGTAATGTTTCTGCTTTTGTTGTTATTGCATCAGCATTTATACAATTGTGTGGCAAATATCAGTGGAGAAGAGAATACCCAGGTATTTAAATACCTAATGGTATCCACAGAAGACCAGAGTTGATAAAAATGAGATTTGAGGCGATGTTTGTTTAGATGCATTGCTTCAACACTGTCTAAATTGCAGCCTGACACCCTGGAGTAATGTGCAAATTTTTTTCCAGAAAGGAGTGGGGGATTGTAAGTGTCTTCTAGAAAGACCAGGATATTGTCTGCATATGCAGCCATTTTAATTTAATTTTCAAAGAGAGCCTACCGCTGTAATTGCATGATGAATCCGTATATGCTGAAGGGGTGGTTTTATGGACAAAATAAAAAGGACAAGAAGGGGCATCCCTGCTTGGTACCACAACGCAATGAAAAGTATGGGGTGCATGTGTGCCATTGGCAAAGATGGTTGCCCTGTGATGTGGATACAAAGTAAATTAGAAATTATTTCATTTCTGATTTAATCCATTCTATTGTAAAACCTTCGCCAAGAATGCCTACCCCACCCTGTCGAAAGCCTTCATAGCATCTAGTGTGACGGCTGCACATGGTTTGTCAGTTTTCATCAAGCGAGATCTATGATATCACATCACAGGTAAGTATTTGCAGAGTACAATCTGTTTATGACAAAACCCACTTAGTCTTCATGGATTCATTTCTGTAACAGGGATACAAGTCACATTCCTGAACATTTGGCATACATCTTTGCTTCGGCATTAATCAGGGAAATGGGCCTGTAGTTTTAAATGAAAAGGCGTCCCTTCCTCGCTTTATGATGCATATCATGACGTCAAAAAAGGTGCCCTTTAATTTTTATATGAATTATAACATGGGCATATGGGTAGGAACTTGGTGGAAAGCGTATCAATAGAAGTCTGGTAGAAATCTATATGAAGGCCATCTAGTCCCAGTGCTTTTCCCAGTTTTAATTAGGTGATGGCCATTTAACTTCAGCGAGCATTATATCCTTTCCTAGGTGAGAACATTCTGTTGGGGAAATAGCCTGCCATGTGGCGTGAGGAGAATTGTGCATTTAATTTCAAGACGTGTACGATTCGGTAGTGTGTAATGATTGATAAAATTTGGCAAAGGATATAGCAATTTCTTCATCTTTTACTATAGTGTTATCCTCTCTTTGAGGGCAGGAACTTTATTATTCTGATTCCTGTCTTAAGTAGGCAGCAAGTAATGATCCGGTCAAGTGGCACAGCGAGTAGAGCGCTCGCTTTGACATCTGTGCAGGGCCTGCTAACGCAGGTTCGAATCCCGGCGGGCCAAACTCAGCCTTTCATCCTTCCGAGGTCGATAAATGAGCACCACACACCGTGGGTAATAATAAGCAGCGCTCAGATACCTGAGGGTTCGTAGCGCTATATAAATGCTAAATTATTATTATTATTATTATCCTGCTTTTTTAGCACTTCCAAGAACTTAGAGTGATATTTGAACAGGATGCCTCAGTGAACATGTTTATTATATTCAATTTATGTATGTATAAGGGTCTTTAGCACCTCTTCTGCTGGCCCTAACAAATAATCTAATTCCATCATCTTGATAGCCTTAGGAGATTTTATTGGCTCCTGTTCTGCTGTTTTCTATACAGGACTCTCAAGCTAGGTGTAGCCTCTATCTCTGCCTATTATATTGTGTAACCTACTGTATTATGAAGCCTAGGCCTCTCTCCCACTATATAGGACTCTCAAACCTAGGTGTAGCCTCTATCTTTGCCTATTATATTGTGAAACCTAAGCCTCTCCCCCACTATACAGGACTCTCAAATCTAGGTGTAGCCTCTATCACTGCCTATTACTTTGTGAAACCTACTGTATTGTGAAACCTGGGCCTCTCTCCCACTATACAGGACTCTCAAATCTACGTGTGTCTCTCAAATGCAGGCCTGTTTCCTCTGATGCACTAGACAAAGATCACTCTAGCCAAACTATTTCGGAAGCTATGGTACGTATACCTCACACCACCAATGTGGACACAGGCACGGCCAACCATCCATGCACCGTAGAATGCTGCTACGGCTACGCTTTTCTGGTCTAGCATCGCATATAGCCGTCCATACTGAAACACCTGATGTACCTCAACACCTCTACCTAGCATACAGTGACTACCAACTGAAAGGAACTCAGTATAGCTGGCCACAAACCGACTATCGCAAACCGCCAACAGCGCCCACCCACGTGCCTGGCCTCTCTTGGGGATGCCTAGTGGAGCCTAACCACCCACCCAAGTCCTAAACCGGCAAAAAGCACGCATGCATCTCCAAAGCTAAACTTATTCGAATTTTCCAGCACATCGGTCACCGAGGGCGTTCCAACCGAAAAAGCGCATTGAGGTCACACAAGTTTTTATTTATTTTATTTTGGATTTGTAAAGCGCACTACAACCCTTGGGCAACGAGGCACTGTAAGAAGATGAAAGTAGGCTTGCTTCGGGGTTCCAGGTGGGCGGGCCCAGTTAGAAACAATTGTTAGTTTCAAAGAGTCCGTAGACCCAGCACAGGTTACATTTTGTGGTACAGTACATGGTATGATAACAGAGAGCAAGGGCACAAACAGGTCAGAAAGGGAGGCTGTCAGACAAAGAGGCTGGTATTTAGTGCCTTACGGAAGACTACATGAGATTCAATCAGTCTGATTTGGGTTGGGAGGGTGTTCCAGTATGTTGCTGCCATGGTTGGGAAGCTGGAGCCACCAGCTCGCACTCTATGTGTGGGAGGGGCAATGATGCAATTGGCGTAGGCAGTCCTGGACGGTCTAGAGGCAGTTTGTCTGATGATCCTTTGAGCTAGATAGGGGGGGCTAGTCCATGTAGACATTTATGTGTGAGAGCCAGTGTTTTAAACATTGGGATGGAACTGAGCATGCTGGCCTGCGCCATGTTGGGATGGAGCTGTGAGTGTTGGCCTGCGTCGCACTCAGAGAGAATGGTTGGTGTTGACTTGGGTCACGTCTAGAGAGTGCCAAATTGAAATAAAAATGTTAATGTTGGCCTTCGCCACACTAGGATAAAGCTGTGGCTGTTGGTCTGCGCCACATAGAGATGGAGGTGTGGGTGTTGGCCTGTGCCACATTGTAATTAGAACTGTGGTTATTGGCCTGGGATGGAGCTATGGGCGTTGGCCTGCGGCACGTTGAGGTGGAGCTGTGCAGATTGGCCTACGATGCACTCGGAGAGAGTTGTTGAGGTTTCCTTGAATCACATCTAGAGAGTGCCACACTGGAATAGAACTGTGGGTGTTGGCCTGCGCCACGTTGGGATAGAGATATGACTGTTGGCCTGCGCTGCATTGGGATGGAGCTGTGGGTGCTGGCCTGCGTCGCACTCAGAGAGAATTACTGACATTGCCTTGGGTCACATCTAGGGAGTGCTGCACTGGAGTGGAGCTGTGAATGTTAGCCTGCGTCACAGGTCTCTGCCAGATTAAGACAGAACTGTGAATGCTAGCCGGTGCTGCATTGAAACGGAACTGTGAATGTTAGCTTTGAGACATATAACCCACTAACCCAAAAGCTCAAATTTCTGCATATTTAACTCACACAAAAACCACACAACCACCTCTCGCACAGCAAACCGCACACAATTCATCACACTGCAACAACAAACAAACAACACATAAGCCGCACCAACAGCACACGAGGACTGACATCGATGTTATACTCACACCCATGCACAGCGCACAGTGAAAACCGAACTGAAGCTGCCATCAGGACAGCACTTCTCTCACTTTCCTACTCCTTCACCCGACTAACCCCACCCAGCCTTCTCGTTTGCAGATCCGCCTGAGCGCCTGGGGACCAATTCTGTTGGTCACGGTGCGCAGTATAAATACCTTTAACATTAACATAATGTGACACAAGAGAGCAGTCTTCTATGCATCCCAGATCAAAACAGGGGAAAAGTCCTCTGACTCGTTGTTTTGGAAGAACTTGTGTGAATTTCTCTACCGAAGTTTGAAAGTCACTTGAGTGAAGGTGGTCTGTATTAAGACGCCATTTAGAACTTCTAGTAGTTATCACATCCTAATCCAGGGTAACAACTATGGGGCAGAGGTCAGAGATTAAAAGGGGTGAGAACTCAGCTCTATAGACGTGGACTATGAAATGTCTAGCAAAAACAAATAATCAATTCTGGTGAATGAGGAGTCAACCAGGGAGTAAAAAGTATATTCCAAAGCATCAGGATTACAAGCCTCCATGCATCGACCGGATCATTGCCCTGAACTAACTGTTCAAATGGCTTGTGCATCCTCAAAGGGCAAAACTGGCACTGTGATTTCCTGTCAAGGTAAGGTTACAATTGCCTCTGATTGCCAGGGATTGACAGTTAAGAGTCAGAACCGTCCGATGCAAGTTCACCCCGAATCCAGGATCAGTCTGCCTCGCACCATAAATATTTAGTTGTCTTACCCTTTACCAAAACCTGCCTTCCTGACTTATCAGACCTTGTTTCCAGGACACATATCCAGCTTTTCATATGCATCAGTATGGCGGCCCCCACACTCCTGGTGGCCCAAAGCCTCTAAACAAAATACCCGACCCACCAAATGACATCGAAGAGTAGCAGTTTCTTTTTCCAGAAAAGTGCATTTCCAGAAAGCTACACAGGCCTTCAACCTTCTCAGATGTTAAAGGATCTTTCGTCTCTTGATAGGGGGAACCTAGACCCTTAACATTTCATGTAATTATATTCACCGTAAAAAGGCAGGCATATTGGGATGTTCTATACTGATACACCATTCCTTAAAAGCCATAATATAGATATTGCCATTCAATCTGAGGAAGGGATACTGCATATGGGTTATAAAATGCCATTGGTTATCTTAGTGCCTGGGTCTGGTATGTGGGACCTTTTGAAAGCGAAATCAAGACAGCCTACTCTCAATTCCTGGAGTGTTAGGTGTGGATTCCTGTCCTACAGAGGAAGATCAGGGCCGGGACTCCTGAGCAGCTGTACTGAAGGCCATGGTCTCCATAGGTTCGTCAGTTGTAGATATCTGGAGAGATCCGCCAGAACATAGAAGAATTTTGTGAGGCCATTCAAACTGGTAACAATCATTCTTACTGGGGTGTTGGGCCCATATCCCACGACTCCCTTATGTAATTCTGGTAAACATTGCCTCCTCTTGACCATTGTGCGTTGTCAGCCTGGGTGATATGCCTCTCTTCCCAACAGTGATCACTACTCGGGGCACGCTTCAAAGTGCAGCAATGCAAACTATCAGGGGTAGTAGGGTGGATCCACTCGTGGATGACGGCAACGGTTTCAATTCCGGCCGTGGATTGTTCCTGCACCGAAATGTATTTCTAGCTCGCCGGCAGCTGCAGCTCCATTCCGAAACTCAGCTGTTCCGGGTATCCGATTCTGCCAATGAAACCAAGGTTGCCTTAGAAGTGGTACTGCTGCATCTCCATTATCAGCGCTGTGCTCAGACAGGTAAGTAAGTCAAATCTAGTAGTTGTATCAGCAAAGCATGAAGAAACGAAGGATCTGGGCTGCAGACTCTTTGGGTCCAGCGGTCATCTTTTGGGCTGCCAGCTAGGTCCCTGCAACTTATCAACACATTTGACAAATCTATCAGATAACTTGTAATACAAATTCAGTCTATCATTCTCTTGCAGAATATGAACATTTAAGCGCAAGATTTAATATATGCTTCATGTAACATGTCTTCATAAATACAGAAATTCCTTTTCACTAGCCAATTATAATTTGGAATACAACACTTGTTCTTGTTATGTTTAACATTAGTTTACATGATACATCAATGGAAAGTCATTCAAATCCCACCTTGTTTAATAAAAAAGCATTTCCTTCAATCAACATTTTTCTACAAGGTGACTGGGTAGTGGGGGTTGGGCTAATGAGAGAAAAAGTATGCCGCCTCCTCTGATGCTGTAATTAAGTAATAGCACACAATAATGTTGCTTACTGGTGGGTGGGGCGAGTGTATTGCCCACTGCACTGTAACAGAGCACTGGGAAAACAGTGCTATTACTGTATTGCTAATATTAAAGGTATGGCCATTGCTACTTGAATTAACGTCTGACACACACAGAATGCACCCTTTTCCCTGATACATGGCCCATTGTCTCGGCAGCTGACTTCTCGTTTTTGTAATTGTATGAATGGAAACAAACTCATAGCGGATATGAACATATCATCGCAGAGAACAATGTGATTGTCACTTTGTAGCAGTGTGCATGGTGACACATAAGGGATGGGTAAAGGGTATTTACGCTTCACCAGACTACATCCTCAAAGCGCAAGTTGTGAAGCAGCAAGAGCAATTACCTCGGTTGGCAAGGATTTGGGCTCAATTCCCACCTCTGGCAACACCTTTTGGAAAAGGCATTATTTCGAAATTTCTTTTTGTGCTTTTTGTTTTGACATAAACAAATAAAACATTTAAAAAAAATTGTTATATATATGTTGACATCTTTATTGAAATGTGTGATATGGTTTGGGCCCACATCTTCATTTCTTACCTTTTTTATTACACTACCTTTAGATTTTGGTGGGTGGTTTTGGTGACTGGGAGCGTAAGGGTGCAGCAGTCACATGGAGATGTTAACCTTTTGCAGCATGCTTGATAACCCCTTTGGATAATTGAAAGGTGTTTGCACCTTTTCACAAGAGATCATGTAGCTGTTGTGAGGTGTCAACGCCTGGAGTTGGGGAGGTGAGCAAGGGGAAGGCAGCTTGAGCTGAACACCTCTTGAGTTAGGTGATGGAGTGGGGGTTCGAAGCATGTACTGTACTATGAATTGCTTCTGTTTGTGTGGTATGAGAAGCCTATATTTTATTTCCTCTAGAGGAAACTCCACTATGGTGTAACAAAGAAATAAGATGCCCACCTCCAACAAAAGAGCAGGACTCCCTCTTGAAAAATAGGGGTACAAGAGAGGTAACGGGGGAATATGGAGGAGAAAGGACAAGCTGACCACAGAGAGAACTCTGTGGTCTTTGGAAAATCTTGACCACCTTCATCAAAAACAAAGAATTGAAACTCTTAACGGACATGAATTACCAGAACTTTGGAAGTTGTTGCTTGGAATTCCATCGGTATCCAAAACGTCTTTTGCAGGTTCGCTGTTGCTTCATGTGCTAGAAAATGGGTGACTGGTCCTGTGGGAGGGGTTTCTTTCCTGAAAGCCAAAAAAGAGACTATGTGCTACTCCTGCCCTTAGACTGAGGGTGAAACTGATTTGGTTTGATCCACCCATTCTGAGCGGGAGACGGGTGTAGTGTAAAAATGATGCTTGGCCTGTGAGATCTCATGGGTGGACTATCTCAAGGTTCCTGCAGAAGCTCTCAGAGGAAACAAGGGAACCTCAAGTGTGAACCCAATAGTCCGATGGCACTCAGAAGCCCCAGGTTTAGTCCTTTTACAGGAGGTCTTGACTCACTGGTGTGCAATCTCAAGGTATTTGCCCACACAAGGCCAGAGTAGGCCCTCGAGAAAAGGGCCAGTGTTAACACTGTGTGGGGATCCTCAGACTAAGGTCCATTAGCGATGGGGTCATGGATACTGGAACCACAAAGACCCCTCATGGTGCTGACCTCATGTGGGAACATTCTGCTGGGGCTGTGGGCTGCAGACAAAAGGGTCCTACTGGCTGAAGTTGCTTCTTTCTTTGAACACATTCCTTGACGAGGTGGAGGTAGGTAGAAGAGGTCCTGCCAGCAACAAAGCCTGTTGTATAGTGAATGCACCAAAAGTGTGTTAACAAGCAAGCACGTAGCAGAGCTCCAATGTATGTACCAGCCAACAGCTGTCAGGATAGTGTGTATGAGGTTCTGAAGACCAGAACTGATGCTTGCATGTACTACAGGAAGAGAAAACTGATTTGTTTGAAATACGTGGATGGATTCTCCATTGCCTCCCAGAGCACAACCTTGTGGAGGGAGAATTTAATATAAAAAGACCCCTGTGAGTAATTCAGTTCTGGCAGGCATAAAGAAAAGTACTGGTGATCAATTACAGAGGGTGAAGCATGAGAGTGCAGCAGAGCTATGCAGTAGGTCATGAATTCAAGTTTGGGTATTGCTCTACACAAATCATTCTGGTCTCACCCTGTGGGATGTAGATCCCACTCATATGCAGGAAACGGGATGGGATGTCATAGTGATTCCGGTACTCTAAGTTGTTGCTCTTTCTCGGTAAGTCGTATTTCCTCATGAAGGTGAGCAAGGTTTGAGGAAGGAGAGGGAAGGCAGTAAAAACAGAAAGGGCCATCGCCTGCCAATCTAGACTAAAGGCATCTCCCTGGGAATGGCAAGAACCATACTCCAGACACAGAAGGATGCTCTGTCGCAAACGAGGACGCCATCGGGAAACCACATTTCTGAAAGAACAGTGTCATGGCAGACCCCTTCATCTCCCTTTTGTGTGGGGTATGAAAGAGCCTGCTCAGGGTATGGGCTTTCATGCTCTTCTCTCCCTCTAGGTGGGATTCAACATGGTGAATGTTGTTCAGGAGGCACCACTCCCAAAGTTGACAGGCCAGGAGACAGAGGGAGACTTTGTTCTACCCCGTTTATTTAAATAGAACATGGCTGTTGTGTTGTTTATGAACACCTGAACCACTTTCCTCTGGATAAGAGGAAGGAATGGTTTAATACAAAAACGTATTTCAGTTTCAAATAATGTATGTGGAGAAGCTTTCCCTGAGCACTCCACAAGCCGAGTGTCTGGTAACCTTGACAGTGTCCTCCCCATCCCGAGAGGGTAACAGCCTGCCCTCACAGAGATCGGAGGTGAAGGGGGAAGATAAGAGGGCCCTCTGAGAAGGTTTTCCCTTGGTCCACCAAATGAGGAAACTCTGGCCCTCTTTTGTAATGGATACTTTCATGGACTTACATGGATCTGACAGCGGGTTCCAGTTGGAAAGCAAGCGCATCTGTAATGATCTCCAGAGGCATGGTCAGAATGCACCAGGGCATAAGGCCTAGAAACCTCTAGAACCACCAGGCAGTCATCTGAGTCCTGATTTCGAAGTGGTGGATCATCTGCCTTAGAGTCAGAAATCTGTCTGCAGGAGGTAAGGGCATGGCCCAAGAGGTGTCCAGAATCCCTCTGATAAACTACATTATCTGAGAAGGGGGGCTTCTTCACACTGATAGAAAACCTCAAGTAGTGAAGGCTGTTGCACAGGACTGAGATACTGGACAAGTTCTTCTCCAAAAAGGAGGCCTTGATTAACCAATCATCCAAGTAGGGGTAAATGTGAATCTTCTGATGCCAAAGATGGGCCGCCACGACTTGCAGCACCTTTTTATTGATAGTGCTTGCCGTCCAGAGTGAACCTCAGCAAATGATGGTGCTCCTTTCTGATTACGATGGGAAATAGGCGTCCTGAAGATCCACTGATGTTATCCAGTACATTGCATTACCTGGAGGGCCTCCAAGATCTGAGCCAAAGTCAACATGTGGAAGCCTCTCAAGGGTAGAAATGTGTTTAGTTCCGAGAGGTCTATAACTGTAAAGTAGCCAAGGCCACTTTTGTTCTCTGAAACAACCACCTCTGGCATTGAGACAGAGAAGATTTTTAATCTCTGGTATAAGTTCTGGAGAACACCTTTAAAACCGTGGTGGAGGCGAAAGAAGGAAGTTCAGGGACAGCCTTCCTCCCACCAGAGATTCATGTTGTCTGGCTTGAAATGTAAAAGTGTGAGCCCCCCACCTTCAGAGTCTAGCCAATATTGGGACAGAGTCCTAGTTGGTGGAAGAGGACACTGTTGATTTTGTTCTAGAACAAAATCTATTTTTCGTCTTGGAAAACCCACACAAAGATGATGTAGAGTGGGAGGATTTGCCCTTAATAAACTGCTTTGCCGGAATGTGAGCCATGGGCAAAGGATGAGTCACTGAAGCATTGATACTGTTTTAGTACACATTTAAAACTATTGTACTCAATATCTGCACGTTTGTTAAGAAAAGTGGTACTGAAGACAGAGGTTTAGGATCGATCCTGCTCAGGGAAGAGCTGGGATATGGGAAAAAAATCCTTTTCTCGCAAGGGTACTGAAAAGCTCTTCAGGTGGAACCGTAAAATAATTAGAAGGATCAAAAGGCCAGCCACTGCACCAGAAAACTAAAGTGGTTCTGTAGGCAAACGCAGGTCCAATGCTTGTGCTTATGTATTTGTGTTTTGAAGAAAGTTCACTCAGAGTTATATGGTCCTTTTTCTCTTATGGTGAGCATGACCCAAACCGGATAAAGATTTGGTTTGCTGATACCAAAGTAGAAGACTTATGTACCATCCCCCTCCCCCAGGAGGGCTCATTGGTACCAGGACACTGGAGGGAGCTAGACTCAATTGCCACAAAAAAGGAGCAGGACTCTATCTTCTTAGAGCGACCTTTGCCTGTTCCAGAAGGTACTGATGCAGAAACACTCCTCTTCTACTCTCACTGTCTCCCAAGCTCTGGTTCTTTCCAGACTGGATTACTGTAACAACCTCTTTCTAAATCCACCTGCCTCCACTCTCCGCCCTCTACAACTAATCCAGAACAGGACTGCAAGACTTGTCCTTGGCCTCAAGCCCTGGGATCGTATCTTTCCAGCCCTGAAATCCCTTTATTGGCTCCGAGTGGATGCAAGGATTACATTTTAAATCCTCTGCATTGTCCACAAGGCTTTCTGGGGCCTGATTCCAAAATACCTTCAACTATCTCTCCGTAAATACCTTCCCTCGCGAGCCCTTCGCTACTCTACTTCTAACTCCCTCAGGGTTAGTCGTTTTGCAAAAAAACGAGCTGGGGTGGATCTCTGTCTTCGGCTGGTGCCTCCCTTTGGAACAGCCTCCCAGCCACCTTGAAACGTAAGAAAAACCATCTCCGGTTCCGGAAGCATCTCAAGACCTTCCTCTTTGCCTCTGCCTTTGCCCCCCCTTACCCCCTGTTGATCTGTTTCTTCTCTCGGCATCGTGCACCTGGCCACCCTCTGTCATTCGGGCCCAGGTACCTGCTCACCCTGCCACCCTCCTGCACTGCCTCCAGGCCACCCTCTGCACTAAGGTTCTGCATCTGTACCCATACAGTCCCTCTCCCACTTTTCTCCTGCACTTATCAGATATACCTTTCTGGCTAACTTTCACCTGCCACTTGCTGGCTGCACTACCATAGTTTATCTCCCTTATTTATTATTTATTTTAATTTCTCTCCTCTGCTCCGCACTTTCCACTCCCCCCTTCCATGCACTTTCCCCCGTTTCCTTTTTCCATACACTTGTGCTTTCTCAAATGTCACTTGGCGTAGTAAGATTGCGGTTTTCTTTTTTGTTCTCCCTTGTTCCCCTCCCCTTTTGCCTGGTCGCGCTCTGAAACACTTGTGTACGAGTGCGATATAAATAAAATATAATTTCATTTCGGGACCTTCATAACCTTATTGAAAAGGTCTTCCCATGGGGTGCATTCCCATTGAGAGGTACTCAGTAATATGTATACCTGGAGTTCATAGGTACCTGGAGGCGATGTCAAAAACAGACCACCCCGACTCCTGACACCCTCTTACCGCTAGGAAGCAAAGTATTCCATCGCTCCACAAAGTCCATATTGAATAGTGGTACCGGATTCTTCTTGAGCATGAAGACTTAACAAACTCTCAGCGATCTGGTTTTTATACCAACACAGAACTAAGAAGAGCTCACCGAATGTAGGTTTGTGAGACAGCTCACGCATGCTATGTGAGGGTCATCTGCCAAGAAAAGTTTACTGCATCCTATGCACCGCTTCAACTCTATAGCTTATGGCTTTGGCAAAGACGTAGGCAATGTTAGAAAAAATAATTGCCAATCCAAGTCGAAAATACTCCCCCTCTTCAACTATTCAAGTAAACAATTTCTGCAGAACCACCTGCCCAAATCTAGCATCTTCCCAAGAGCTGTCGTCCATAGATGTTTGTAGAATGTGGACAGCCGACCATGTTGCCACCTGTACAATGACATTGCATGGAACCCTTCTCTTGAATGCCAGTGTAGTTGCTTTAGCCCTGACTGCATGAGCATGGATCACATTAGGGACATGTTTGCCACCTTGACCATATGCCTCTGAGGCAGGTTACTTTCCAGTGAGCTATGGATGCCTTGGAAGCTTTGGTCCCTGGATGGAAACCTCTGAATGTAACCAAAAGACTACGTTTCTGGCATTATTCAAATGTGAAACTTAAAAGCCCTTAATTATTATTATGGCATTTATTGAGCGCAGACCTAGCTTCAAGAAGCAACAGAGCGCTTTAACATAGGTATACAACAATACAGATACACAACGGATCACTTTACAAAGGTATACAACAGTACAGTTGCATAGCAGAGCGCTTTTCAGAGGGAACAACAGAACAGATATACAGCTGGGGGTAGGATGAAGAGTGGCATAAAGGGGAACAATGCAAAGCAGGCTCTGGAATGGATAAATGTGGTCACAACTAAAACAAAAGCACTGTGGAAGCAAGAATGGGTTAACCCAACATGTTCTAGCTTGGTTTGCCTTTACTCCAAGAGGACCCCATGACGGCAAACTCCTTGAACAGGGCCAGAAAGCAGATTGAAGACATGGAAAACACCTTGCAACTGAAATTATTATTAAAACGAAGCTGTTCTGTGAAAGTGAACACAACTAATTTCAATTATAAGTAGCACAATAAACAAAACAGAATTCCTTTCTAACTGCCTTCTCAATTATGAAGAAGTCCCCTTGGAAAAAAACACACGCTGCATTAAAGACTCTTCAGATCGAGAAAGGTGGCTCTCAAAGGCAACGTGAAGAAACTGCCAGCAGAAAGAATCTGAAGTATGGCCCATAGGAGCCTACCGACCACCATTCAATCAATGAAGTGAACACTCCTCTACCCGCCCTCAATTCTTCAAATCATTCAGGAAACACAAATGAAAATGTATCACCAAACAGAGACTCGTGCACAATGGCATTGCCCCAGCTGAAGAGACCAGGAACAACCAGGCGATGAGGCTTGAGGGGGCGGTATCAGGTAATATTATCCCCATATATATGGTCGGCGTAAATAATATCGCCGGGAAAAGGTCGCGGCGATATTATATGGGGGACCATATATATGAGGACGGGGCAAAAAAAAAAAATTTAAAAAAATGTGGGGATTGCGGGGGTGTCCCCCGCATGTTCCATGCAATAATGTCGCCACAAAAAAAAGGCCATTTTTCGGCGATATTTTTGGATGGCGAGATTTATGTGGCGACATTATTACATGGAACCGAGGGGGCAGGGTCGGTAGGGCTTGAGGATGATTTAAGTCCACCAGAAACATACTGAATTTTCGAGCAAAGGAAAAGACACGGGAGGAACCTGGTGGCAGGGAAATCAAAAAACCAAAGCAATCAACAAAGACGAGATCCAATGAATCTATGAAGTTTTTGAGAAATCTAACAGTCATGCACACACCCCAAGGCCCTAACCAAGATTAACAACAAAGAAGCCTAAAGCAGCTAAGAACGCTCAGCTACCGGCCAAAGAAATTACTGAAATACAGATAATACAAAGCCCTGAGAAGGGTGAAATGGAAGCACGATCACGGACGATATGTTGAACATATCAGTTTACACCCTGCACCCCGAGGAAGATCATGAAGAAATTCATGACATTCCACCACCCAAATCACTGGAGTTCATGACTCTGGCACAGAAACGACATAGTAGATGAACATTGGAGGCTAGCAAGCACAGCACCTCAAAGACCAGACAGGGAGAACACACATTGTGAAAGTAAGGACCTGCCAACAAATGTAAGGCACAACAAAACCCAGGAAGATCAACAACCCAGATCCAAAGTAGGATTTTGGGAACCAGCTTCTTACAACTTAATTAAAGCCAAGGTCCACCACAAAACAAACAAACAAAGGAAAATGAACTTCCAAAAGGCGATTGGGATAATTGCCTATTGCTGGAAATGTTGGTTGAATCTAGAGACAACTTAATTTTGAATAGATGCAACATCTTGAAGCTACTATTTTGTATCCCAAAATTGAGGACGATTTTTCCATCAGACATAATAGTGGCAGAGTTTGTAAATAACAAAGCCTTAGACTGGTTATATTTGCACTTAGACTCTGGCATGGTGCAGCAGATGCTACTGGAGACTAATCTGTGCCTGTTACCCTTAGGCTTTGAACTAACAGTTGTACAGAAAAAAGCATACTCCAAGGACTGTCGAAGTATAGACGTTAACACTGCCGAGAAAACTTCAGTCCCGAGGGAACAAAGGTCTCCAAATACCATTGGCAATAACATAACCAGCAACATCGCTCACACGTGCGATGCAAACTACATTTTTGATGAGGCCCCGGAGGTCTTCAACTTAAAATCCTGCATGGAAGTTCCTTTAAAAATCACAATTGGAATCAGAAGAGAAAGAAAAGAAAAGTACAAATGCCACATCCTAAAGGCAAACTAACCTCTGATGAAAATTCATGGTCTGGGATTGCAGAAGCTTTGACAATAAATTCAAACTGTTAGATAAAGGCCCAGAACTTGCCAGGAAACATAAGCCTGGCATCATGGAACACAATAGGCCATTCACATATTTTTTTTTTAACTTTTACTTATTTAGCTTGGCAGCACAACATAGGCGAGCAACACACAAGGCAAGTACAGTGTAATTACAGTTGAAATAATACAGGCGTACAGCAACTGCTTCAATGTGGACGTGTTCTTCAAGCACACATGCGGAGTAGGTGTGAGGTAGGGGGAACTGCGATTCAGGATGGGGAACTGAGGCGAGTAGGGGTAACAGCTGGGGAAGATGCATCCGATGCCGCATTTAAATCAGACATATAGTATCAGAATTTAAGCCAGACATCTCTGGGTCTTGAATGAGTGGCTTGTAGAGAAGACCAGGTTTCCTCAGTGCCTGAGGCCCAAGTGATTGCCTTGAGTAGGGGGTGTGGGGCGTAGCCAACAAAGTAGAATGGGTCGCACTGCGAGAAGCATGCAAAGGCCAGCCAGTTTTTTGGAATACCGGGGGGGTTTGGGAAAGTCGTGGAAGAGACACTTTATTGGGGAAGGGTCGATAGGATGTCCAAGGACAGCGGATACGGTTGAGCACACCATACCCCTGAATTGGGTAAGGTCGGGGGCAGGACCAAATCATGTGAATATAGTCAGCAGTATCCTGGCCATATCTGGGGCATCTTTGGCAGTGGTCGAAGTGTACGAAAAGAAGTAGTGGAACTATGTTCCCTGCCGGCCTGCACCCACTCCCAACAAACCACATCACCACGCACTCTCCCACACATAATACATACCCCAAACACTTGCACCTACTGTTTAAGGGAACATTCAGTGCAGTGCACTGAAAGTGCGAGTTTCAACTTCTTCCTACACTTCTATTTTAAAACAAAACCATTCCGGAATGGCTTCTTTTTAAAATAAAAGTATAGGTGCTGTAAAAGGTAATTTAAAAAAGTAGAGGAGCACCGCTCCCGTCCGCTCCCGCTCACTTCGACCACTGATCTTGGGGAGTGATCACTAAGCATACGATTCAATCTGCTCAGGGTATAATGAAACCTATGTAGTACCTTAAGCTGAATCAATTTGAAGCGAGAGTTAAAGGATACCCAGTGTATACGAGCACACATGTGAGCCCAGCGTTCGTCAGTCACCTCCACCCCGAGGTCGTCTTCCCATGCTCGCCTCAGTTTAGTTAATTCCGGGGTAGATCTGGATTGCGCCATGGTGTACAGTCTAGATATTTTACCTCTAGTGGGTGTAGGGGAAGTCAGTTCTTCATAGCGGGATCGTCTGGCGGTATTGCTGGGAACATGGGGTATTTTTGTTTGAGGGTTTTACAGAGAGACGAGTACTGGAGCCATGCACACGGGCCTCGTCTCAGGGAAAATGGGAGGTCCAGCCATTCAATAAAGCTGCGCTGCTCGAAGACGTCCCGAATTAGCTAATATCCCGCCTCAGCCCAACGGTGCACTATTGGCGGCGGTACTCGTGGGACCCCCGCGAGAAAGTTCCAGAGCGGGAGGTTGCCATGGAACGGGTGGGCAGTGTCAAACAGTTTCCACGTTTTCGTTAATGCCAGGGACATGCAAGCCACCGGGTCCAGTGAGTTCAGTGCTGAGGGGATGGGTTGTATCACCAGGGAGCGGATATCCCGGTCACTAACCGTTAGTTTTTCGAGTCTAACATGTGGAGGGGGGTCCGTCGTGTTAAACCAGTATGATGTGTATTGAATTTGGGAAACCAGCCAGTATTTAAGAAAATCAGGGGCCCCAAAACCGCCACTAGAGACAAGGTTCCAAGTTTAAGTCGGACCGCACCCGAGTGCCAGAAAAAAAGGAGTTGATAGTGCGAGTCAGTGTTCGAAAGAAGCCCTCGCCTGGCCATAGGGGGACGTTAGTGAACCTGTAGAGTAGATGGGGCAATACTATCATCTTCAATAGCCCTATTCTGCCTGCAAGGGAGATCGGTAACTTGCTGCAGGCTAGAGTCCTGGTCGCCAAGTGCGTAAGGTAATTTTGATAGTTCTCCTCGAAGGTCGACTCGAACTGTTGTGTTATTTATATCCCCAGGTAGGTGATTTTTGACTGAGCCCACGCGAACCCCAGGGTATCAGGAGGAGGGAGGGTGCAATCCGTTAGTGGGAAGAGAGTGGATTCTGAGCAGTTCACCTTGAGGCCCGAGATGTGACCGAAGCGGATGCCGTCCTCCAATATCGGGGATAAATTAATGGAGGGAGAGCGAATTAAAAGAAGTGCGTCAGCGGCGTACAAGGACCCTATATCAGCCTGACCCGCAGCTCACAGCCCTCTATGTGCGTGGGACTGGCGTAGCATGTCGGCAAAAGGCTCTATATTGCTATGGCGAAGATCAGGGGAGAGAATGGACAACCCTGCCTCGTCCCCCTAGCGATCTTAAAGAGGGGGGAGCATCGGTCTTCAGTGCGAACCTTGGCCACTAGATCTGAGTAAAGTAGTCAGGACCCCGGAGAAAAAGGTGGGTCCAAATTTGCATTTTTTTCGAGGACCCGCCAGAGGTATTTCCACGAAACCGAATCAAACGCTTTTTGCATGTCGAGTGTGGCGGCCACCGCATGTACATTGGGACTTATCCTGCTAATTATGTTAAAGAGGGTGGATAACGGATGGCATACAGGGGGCAATTCTTATCGCTAACAATTTGGCATATATTTTGACATCACAATTTATAAGCCTCAGTGGGCGGAACGAGCCGCATTGTGTGGGGGATTTGCCAGGTTTAAGTAATACAGTTATCATGGCTTCTCGGAGTGATGGAGGAAATTTGCCTGTCTCCACTGATTCCTCCCAGAGAGCTATTAGGTGAGGGAGAAGAAGAGATTTATAGCGTTTGTAAAATTCAATTGGGATGCCATCAGAGCCAGGAGCCTTCCCAGAGGAGAGGGAGTCTACAGCATCCGAGAACTCCTCACAGGTGAGCGGAGAGTCGAGGGACCCGATGGTCTCAGGGGAGAGGGCCGATAGGGGGAGGGCATCGAGATAGGAGTCGACTTCCGCCATCGAGGCATCATCTGCGTTGGAGTACAGGGCTTCATAAAATGTAAACAATTATGAGTTGATATCCTGTGATGAGACAGCCAAAGAGCCATCAGGCCTCTCGATCCCAGGGATATGCGCAGCACCCAGCTCACGGCGGATGAGTCTAGCAAGGAAGCGGTCAGGACGCTCGCCCTCTCCATATTTTCCCCGCCAGACCAGGGTTATCCAAGAATTTTTGCTCACAATCCGCCAGGGACCGGAATGTGTCAAGTTCCACTCCTATAGATGCCAGGGCCTCCGGGATCGATAGTTTGGATTCGCTTTCAGCAATGTCCCTCCGGATTGTTCTGAGAATGGCATTTTCCTTGGACAGCGCTATACCCCTAATGTAAGCCTTAAAGGATGCCCATAGAATGGCCTGTGAAGACACCAAATCTGTATTTATTTCAAAGAACTCTTCGATAGCCACCTCGAGTTCAGAGCTAAACAGGGGGTCGAGGAGAGAGTGGGGTTTCATCCTCCAGTGTCTAGTACGGTCGCGGTCCGGGCCCCAACCCATGGTAATGGTCACTGGCGAGTGGTCAGATAGGGTTCTAGGAAGACTCATTAGTTGTGTCGCATTTTTTATCAGTACATCGGAGATTACCCATCTATCAATTCGGGAATAGGAGTCGTGCACCGAGGAGTAGAAGGAGTAAGAGCGGGAGTCAGGGTAGAGGAGTCTCCATGCGTCAACCATAGCGAGGCGCAAAGGGATGACAGTGCGGTGTAGGCTGCCTTGGTGAGTTGGCGGGGCCTGGACCCAGATCTGTCGAGATTTACATCAAAAATTGTGTTGAAGTTGCCCCCCTAACGGTTGGAACTAGAGGGAAGCCATCGAGAAGGGATGTGAGATGTGAATAAAATTCAGGGTCATCTATGTTAGGGCCATAGATATTCAGTAGGACCACCTCTCTGTTATGAAGCGTGGCATGGAGTAGCACATATCTGCCCTGAGGGTCTATCTGTGAGGATATAAGAGTGAATTTAAGACTCTTGTGGATAAGAGTCATGACCCCGCGGCTTTGGGTAGAGAAGTCGGTAAAGTATCTTTGGGGGCCCCACGTTTTGGCAAATCTCACACATTGTTCGGCACAGGCATGTGTCTCTTGCAAAAAGAGTATCTTGGTCCCATGACATTCGGCCTGTAGCTGGAGTTGTCTCATTTTCTTAAAATTGCCCAATCCCCGCACATTCCAGCTCATGGAAGTCAGGTTATATTCAGTCAACGATGCAGCAGTGTCCGTATCAAGAGAGTGTTGATATCCGATGGGCCGGTTTAGCAGCCCTGCAGCCCCAATCGTTCAATGTTACCCTGTGATCCGCCCCTGCTACCAATGCTAAGCTTTTTATAACATAACACTCAACGTATCCCAACCACATCCCTCCCCCAACTAGAGGAATAACAATCCCAAAACCCCTTAACCAAATCCAAACCAGTGGCATCAACGCCAGGGGGCCTGTGGGCCGGACTGGTGGTGCCGCTCCGGGCCAATGGCAGATCAGGATAAAACATAGTGCCTAAAATGAAGCTTCGTATGTAGCTTGAAAAAAGGTTTTTGCACATATTAGTGTGGCACAGACGTGTAAAGGTGAACCAAACTGAACTTGTTGAGGAGTAAAAGACTAATATATTCCTGGCGCAGAGAGGTAGTCGGTGTTGGCGACCTCTCGGCGGGACAGCTTCATAGTTGTAGGAACATGGTTGGTGGGGAGGTTCGGCCTGGGAAGTGTTCGTCGATGAATCTGGAGGCTTCCTCTGGGATCGTGAAAAAAAACACCTTTTTGGCGTGCTCTATGCGCAGTTTGGCAGGATATAGCATGGAATATTTAATTCCATGGTCTCTGAGCCTTCTCTTTACCGCCAGGAAAGTCTTGCGCTCCCGTTGGACAGCCACCGAGAAGTCGGGGTAGAGGTGTATCCTTGCTCCACCCAACAGAAGTTCTCCCTTAATTCTTGCGGCTTTGAGGAGGGCATCTCGGTCCCGGAAGTTCAGAACCCTAGCTATAATGGGTTGTGGAGGCGCACCCGGCTTAGGTTTAGCTGTCAGGGCTCGGTGCGCCTGCACTATAGCAAACTGTGGGGAGAGCTTCGGTGAGTCGAGGAGCCACAGTAATGCATCTTCGACATAGTCCTCCATCGGTTCATTGATACCATCCTCGGGAACACCAATAATGCGGAGGTTGTTACGCCTCGATCGGGATTCCAGGTCCTCATTTTTCTTCTCCACCTCGATGACTCGGTTGGAAAGAGCAGAGACCTCCGCACGTAGGGCACCCAGACCATCCTCGGCGGAGCTCACCCTTGTCTCGACCTCCGACACCCGACTGTCGGTCCTCTCGATATGGGCCTTGATGAAGGATATGGTGCCATTCATGTCCTCTAGTTTCGAGTGGAGTGTGGTAAAGCCCTCGCGGATGAATTCCATCATGTTCTGGGAGTACAAGGGGACAAGGGATGATGAGTTAGTGGGGGCCTGCTCAGGGACTTCAGATGATCTCAGCGGAGTCTTTGCAAACATGTTAATGGAGCACTGCCCACCACCGAATCACTCATCCGATGAAATGCAGCCACCGAGGGGGAGGGCAGGACAGGGCCGATGCAGAAGCAACCCGCTTCCCCGAGCGGGTGCCGGCCCAGCACCCAAGGATCAGAGCCCGCCTCAGGCCGTACAGCTCCGATGCCCGCGTCCGCCTGCACCGGTAATGCGCAGCCTCAGTGCCCGCATAGTCCGCTCCTTGGCCCTGCTCCTATGCGTAACTGCGGGGGTATGCCATCGCCCGACAGGCCTCCGCGAGGGTGGCAAGGTGTCCCAGGCGTGTGGGACGGATCAATTCGTCTCTCCTCCGGCGCCGGATTTTGGCACGTAGGTGCACTACCGTTGGGGGATGGTCGCGGCGGTAACCGATTACAGGGTTCCCGACACCGTTTTCATTCGGGATTTGGACCGGGTGGTCCCTGGGCCAGCAGCTCACAAATCGTGGCAGCTTGGTTCAAGTCGTTACTCGCAGAGGCACAAGATCAGGATCGTGTGTTCTGCCTGCCGCGGAGCTCGCAATTCAGGTGGCCATCTTCTTCGGCGCACAACAGCGCCCCCCCCATTCACATTTATTTAAGAAAAGTGATCTGGCCTTTGAGAATTAGGACATACTGTGTTTCCAAGAAACTTGGCTGTGTACAAATCCCTGTCTAGACGCATTTTTAACAGTCTTAAATCCTGCAATGAAGGGCCCTATAGGGAGGCCATCTTCTGGGCTATTGGTTGCAATGGAAACGGGGAGAGGGATATCCATGGTGAAATAGGACCATAGAAATCCATATATGCCGGCTGTCAAACATAAATGGGACCCTAAACTATTCCCGGAAGTGAAATCGACCATACTAATCAATTTATACTGAAATCCAGTGGCGGCCAGTAAGGAGGACGTCACAGAAGGAGTGACACACATGATAGACTCCGTGTACACAACATTAGAGTACTGCAGTATTATTCTGTGTGGAAATCTGAACGTATAGTGTAGCCCATTGGGGCGTAATGTAAGGACAGGGACTTGGCATCTCTACTCTCCGGCGGAAGGGAGGCCAGCAAGGCTGCAAGTAATTGAGGTGAGGGACATGCATATTCTAAATGGCTGTACACAGGGTGAAATACCCACCAATCCGACTTGGCATAGAGGTACTCAGCTGGCAATCTTGGACTACGTCTTTGTTACTTGCAACATGTTATATGATATCCTTTTTTTGTATCGCGCTCATACACAAGTGTTTCAAGCGCGACAAGGAAAAGGGAACGGAACAAGGGAGAACAAAAAAAACAACGCTCTTACTAGGCCCAGTGACATTGAGAACGTGCAAGTGCATGGGAGAGGTAAAGGGGAAAAGTGCATGGAATGGGGAGCAGTGGAGAGTGTGGAGCAAGGGAAAAAGATAAATAATTAATAAATAAATAACAAAGGCAACAAACAGTGGCAGTGCAGCCACAAGTGGCAAGTGCTGGGTTGAGGCAGCAGACAGGTTAAGTCTGATAAGTGAAGGAAAAATAGGGGGGGACTGTATGGTTACAGATGCAGACACCAATGCGGGGATTGCCCTGAGGCAGTGCAGGAAGGTGGCAAGGTGAGCAGGTACCTGGGCCCAGAAGAAAGAGCGTGGGACAAGGTGCCCAGAGAGAAAAGATCAGCAGGGGAGAGGAGGGGCGAAGGCAGAAGCAAAGAGGAAGGTCTTGAGGTGCTTCGGGAACCGGGGATGGTTTTCCTCAAGTTTCAAAGTGTCAGGGAGGCTGTTCCAGAGGGAGGCCCCAGCCGAAGATAGAGATCTACCCCCAGCTCATGTCTTTGAAAAACGACTGACCCTGAGGTCAGTTGCCATTGGTATACAAGCTTGAGGTACTAGAAACGGTAAATAGTGACCACAACCGTCTGATAATAAATTTGAAGGTAGGGATAAGAGTAGGAAAGCTGGTATACTTAAACAATGTTAAAATAAACCAGGGAAATAATCGACTGCATATGACTCAAGAAATAATTGCAGGCCTGATTGCCCAGTATAAATATCAGATTTTAAAACAGAGAGAGCTAACAAATAAGGAGGCTCTTAACTATCTACCTATCCTACAGAGAGATGTGGAAACAAACAGTAGGGGCAATAAAGGCTGTACGAACATTGGCTCTCTCATGATGCAGTCATAGTCCTCAGGAGAAAATTAACTCAGACAGGTGTGACTTGATGTACATGGTAAAAAGCCTTCCTTCTGGTGACCTGCTGAACACAAATAAAAGGAGCAAACAGCAGTATAAGAACTGGTTATTTGCTTGCAAAGCAACCATGATGCAACAAGACGTGGAATCCATGCTAAAGCGGATATGTAAGTCACGGACAAAAAGAGATCTGGGGGCTGATCCACAGAACGGGACCAGCGCAAGCAGCAATCCTATCACCTGCTGTGGAGGTGGTGGTATGGATTAAACACTTTTCTGCTCTCTTCTCAGCGAAGGTGACTCTCGAGAACTAGATCAAGGTCCGCCAGTCAAGGGACCATGGAATATAACTATTGAAAGAGGATATTTTGGCCCGAATTGGAAGAGTAACTTCATCAAGAGCTCCAGGACTTGATGGGCTTACAAATGCTGCTTTAAAAAAAAGATCCAGAAATGTGGGCTGATTTCATGTTTTTGCTTTTCAATACGGTATTAAAGACAAGGTTGGTGCCCCCATCCTGGAGACTGGCAGTAATAATTCCGATATTCAAGAAGGGCAACAGGGGAGATCCAAAGAATTATCAACCTATTGCCCTTCGCTTCCATAGTATTACAGACCTTGACCGAATGGTCAAGAGAAGCTGGGCAATATTTTTCAGACCGGATTCGCCAAGGGAATGTGAACAAATGTTAATATCTTCTTCCTTAATATTTTAAAAGGCAGGGCACTGGTGAAGAAGACTAAAATGTGTTTTATAGACTTAGCACAGGCTTTCGATAGCATTAATCACAATCTTTTGTTGGACAAACTTGTGAGCTGGTGATGCCCTGGTGACACCTTGGAGGCTATAACAACTCTTTACTCTAATGCCACTCTTAGAGTCAGACTGAATGGTGCAGGGTTTCTTTCAGATGAGATCCCAACTTCCAAGGGCTTGAAGCAGGGGTGTCCAATGGCACCGGCATTGGACACCTTTTTTTTTCTGCTCTTCATTGGTGAAAGCCAGATGCTTTGCGCATATGCTAGGTGGGGAGCGAATAAATACACTATTATATGCAGATGACCTGTCCCTGTTGGATCAAACAGCTATAGGTCTTGAACGCCAACTGAATTAATTGATGGAATATGTCCATGATAACCGTCTAGAGATTAATGTCCAAATTCCAAAGTACTGATTTTAGAGCCGGCACAGGGAAGAAAAGGCAAAATCCACACCTGGTACATGGAAGGCGAGCCGGTGGAACAAGTGGAAGTATTTAGATACCTGGGACTACTGGTCAATAGTAGCAGGGCTGACGCTCTGACCGAAAACTCATTAAAATCGAAGATAAAAAAATCTAGCCTCACAAGAAAAGAAATTACATTAAAAATGCAAAACAAAGGATGGTTGGGAGTCTCTCTACCAGCACACATACGGCCTAATGACCTTGTCTTGGGTGGATGGCCCCTGGTAGAGTCTCAACCAAGTCTTTAGCTCACTGTCCCTTTCACAGAGAAGAAATATCCCTGCATATCAGTCTTTCTCCTGCCCAGGGGCAGTCCAGCAGCGAAATGCTAGGCAATTCTCCTCTGAACAAGAGTACCAACAGCAACCCCATACACGTGTTTCAGCCATATTGGGCATCATCAGTGAGGTGGAGCTGTGCCTCTCTGAGAACAGTGAGCAAGGGGTCCACATCTGGATTCCCCTGGTAACTTAGGGTGAGACCCAAAGTTACTAAATATGCAAAACAAAGTGGGGTCTGGGAGTCTCTCTACCAGCACGAACACAGCCTAATGACCTGTCCTTGGGTGGATGGCCCCTGGGAGAGTCTCAACCAAATCTTTGGTTGAGACTCTCCAGTGAGGTCCAGTGAGTGAACTCCTCACTATGGAAGTGCTCTCCTCACTGGACCTCCCAACAGCGCCCTTACACCCCTGTAAGCCATAGAAAATGCAGCAACCAGGCTCATCATCCACCTACCCAAACATTCACACATTAACCCAGCTCTTGCCCAGCTCCACGGGGCTCCCCATGCCCCAGAGAATTGCTTTAAAAAAACTCTGCATTGTATTCAAAGCCATCCACTGCAAAACTCGACCTTATCTTCATGACAAACTCAAACCCAGCAAAACAAAAGAGGTGATGGCTGGCAGGTTTAGAATTAATCTTGACCTCTGGCATTGCTCTGGGCAACCCTCCAGACCATTGCTCTGTGCCTGCCAAGCCATTACAAAAGGGAAAGGACTATATGCAAATCAGGCTGGATCCCACCCCAAAAGGGGCAGTCCAGCCCAAACTGCTTGGCCACATCCCTTCTTCACGAGACCACAAGCATCCCCAGACATGTTTCATGCCTCATTGGGCTTGTGGTCCTATTAAGAAAGGATGTGTTTTGCTAAAACTCAAACCCATCACAAACACACACAAACACCAGACAAGCCGCGCAACACTTTCGACACATTTATTCCTTCATTCATTCATTTTTGCATTTATTTCAGCACACAAAGCCCTGAGGCATCTAAGTTACAGCAAGTGCAGGTTGCATTGTTGAATTGCAAGAAAACGTATATGGTTACAGTAATACATTAGTGTGTGTATAGAGCCTGGCCAAGCCTCACCACATGGTGCAGAGGGCTCCATCAGGCAGCGTAGGAGACAAATTGGTAGAATTACACTGACTGGCAAAGCCACACCTCATGGTATGGGGGCTACATCAGGCAGCATAAGGGACAAATTGATAGGATTACACAGACAGGCAAAGCCACACCTCATGTTATGGGGGGCTACATCAGGCAGCGCAAGAGACAAATTGGTAGGATTACATAGGCAGGCAAAGCCACGCCTCATGGTACGGGGGCTACATCAGGCAGCGCAAGAGACAAATTGGTGTGAAGCATGTTTGTTGGGGTCGACATTTTACAAACAATACAAGAGTCGATAACATCAGCGCAGGGCGCTATGCACAGACTCTCACGCTTGAGGGCAATGCAGGGAGATATTGTATTGAGTCTGCAAATTCACATGCACACAAAGAAACATTTACCTATTGAACACCCTAGGGCATGGAACACCTTTCCTCTTCAAATGCATCCTCAATCACTGTTTTCAGGAAGAGCCTCAAAGCATACCCATTTCCCCACACATAATCATGCCCTCCTCCACTGCCATCACATGTCTATCCTCATCTTTCTATTCTTTCCTAAACACAATTTGTAACTTCCTTTTTCAACGCCCACCTTTTCAAACTTTGAACCATGTGAGGCGTTCTGAGACCCTCTGGCTAGGGACAGAGCTAAACAAAAATTCCCCAAAAAATAAATTAATAAAATATGTTGTTTAAACAAACTCCACTGCTAAGAAATTATGGGTGCTAGGTTGGGTATACATCGGAGACAGAGATGTGGGTTATGTTTTAAGAGAGACCAACTAGAAACATTAGAACACCTTTAGAGTGAGTTTACTGCCACAGAAGCCTGCAAGGTTAGATTTTTTAAAGGGCTTTGTTAAGAGACACTGGCAATATTAATGGTTATACATTTTGGTCACAAATGTTGTCTGGCTCCCAAGTCTGTTTTATAATAGATTCAATTAGTTTATCGATATGTATAGGGTTAACTAGATGACATTTTAATATTGCTATTTGAAAGCTTTAGATTTTAATGATTTTTAAGTATGACAATTTCTGGTGTCTTCCATACATGTACATTAATTCATGTATTAAGTATTCATTTTTAACTTGTGTTCTTTTTTATTAATATGAGTTTGTGATGGTTTGTTATAAACCAAAACAACTTTTAAAAAGTGGGTGTCCTGGTTATGCCAGCCAAGGATCCGAATACCTTGGTGACCCAAAGGCTAAAGGGTATAGGGTCAACCAGGTAGAAAATGCCATGTGGGACCAATCCACTCTGGGGGTCAAATGCTTTCTTGACAGTTAGAAGCAGCTCAACTCAGAAACCACATCCTGAGGAGAGTCCCCTGATTCCTGCGGGATGACATTGTCAATGCAGAGTCAGTCGTTGTCAAATGGTGCCAGATGCCTCCTGACAGGCCGACATTTTGTGTCCTGTAATCTGTGGTGCAGTCAAGGGTTTTGGCATCCTAGCAGGACTCAAACCCCTCACCAGTCTCAGTCAAAGGTTCCAAAGAGCCCTCTGTGCAAGGCCAGTAACAGGGTCTTGCATGCACCGGTAGAAGGCCTAAATAGGGCCTTGGCATGTTATAGCCGCTTGTGCCTGCTCTGGTAATCAGAGGATCAGACAGATCCCTACCAGATGCTGCTAGTCCTGGGTAGGAGACAACATGCTGCAGTGCTCTAAAAACAACTGTCATTACCTTATGAGATGACACCATGAAGCTCTCCAGAAAGTTTGGAAGCCTATTGTGGAAAATGTCTTCTCAAAGGCTCCCATAAGGTACGGTGGGACAGAGCAAGGCAGGCAGCGCACATGTCCCAGAGATGGTTGAGACTAAACACTCAAGTAAATGTAGAGCAGGTCCCCTGCTGACCAACACTGCGCATAGGAATTATGCAATTAAAAGCTTACCTTTATGCCTGACATACACCGGAGGAAAATCGGTTAATTGATAAGTAATCGGGAAGATTAAGAAGCAAAAGCACAGAGCGCCGCTGAGATACCGGCCCTCTCCGCATGGAAAAATGCCTGATGAATGTTGCCAGTGTTCGGGGAGAGCGTGTATTAAGACCACGCCACACGCAAGCATTGGCCATGCCCCCAAATTTAAAACTTTGAGGAAAAGTCATGTTGCTTAACAAAATATACCAATCCTGTGTTTGGAGCAAAGGGATTGCGATGGAACTGCTTTTGGCCACTATGGTGTAAACCTTTATTGCAATAACATGTAATCTTTATTGGATAACATATTTCACCATTCCACTACCATCAGTTTTGGGACTCAGAGAAGTGGTCTAAACTTCCCATTCCTCTTACCCTTAGTGTGCCCTGAATTCACCATGCACACAAGCCACTCGGGGCTCTGAATTATGAGATCTGTCTGGGCAATTCCAGATTTTTCTTTCTGGGGTGTCACAGGTCATAACACCTCACAGCCAACAAGCCTCCATAATTCAAGGGTATACTCAATCATAACACAAGCCTATCATGCACTCACTTAGTGAGTAATTACTGTACTTTATGCAGTGCTAGAAACTGCTATCAAGGGATATGGGCACCTTCTTATGAGCACTATGTGATAGCCGATTCTCCAAACACAGATATACTTTGTCTAATCTCCAATGATGCTACAGGAATATATGGCAAACTCCATTCCCTACCTGTCAGCACTTCTCTTACATTTACAAATACTTTATTTGTTTAACTGAGTTCCCTCCTTACCCGCCACACCTTTCACAATTGCCTCAGGCGCACTTTTCAATCCCGCCAAAGACTAAAGTATGGACAACCCTGGTGGATAACAAGCATTCACTTTCTGGACAGGAATCAGTGCTCTTCGGCCATTATGATGGTGAATGCCTCAGTCCAAAAAAGCCTCAACACAACGCAGGCATTTTAAAGTTCAGCTTTCACCACATGCTCCTTTTGTTTGTGTGCAGCTCACAGTATGAAGCAGTTGCATCTTCTCACAGACTATCTGGGTTGCAGGCAGATTCTCTTGAAACTTCAGCAAAAGTTTAGGCTAGCCTCAGCTCCCATGTTGGATTGATGAGTCAGATGTGCCATGGGACAAGCTAACATCAACGGCTCAACCTTTCGGGCTTTTTCCGTCAAAGGTGGCATGGTGTCCACGTCCTTCCTTTTAGGGAAAGGTTTAAATGATATAAAAGTCAGGAGATTTGTACAGAAACTCTGATTTTCAGGAGTTCTCTTCAATTGAGCATGTGACTTCATTGATGATGAGTATTGTTTTGAACAAGCATACAACTTTCCTTCGTGTCTTGCCATAAAATAAAGAGTTTCCATACTTGTGAGTTGTGAGTATTAGGGAATCTAATTCTATGAAAGTCACAGAGGCAAGAATTATTCCACCCTTTCTGTATCATGCTATTTTCTTGTGGTCTTATTTTTAATGACGTATTTGTTTGTTTTAGCATAATATTGTGTCCTGGCAGACTGGAGTTGGGTTTTTCTTCTTGGGTGCGGGCCAAACAATACTTAAGGATGAAAGGCTAGTTAGATTTACTATGATTCTAGATGGTTGGGCAGACCGTTGTCCATGAGTGTTTGGCTTTCTCATTATTCTTGTTGGATGATTGGTCTTCTCACACGAGACTGCACTCTTGGGGACTACAGAGAGCTCGTCACATCAAAGAAAAAGGAGGAGCACAAAGCAGAATGTAAGGCCACATTCAAGCTAAGTTGTGGGTTTGGACTATGGTTTCAATGCAAAAAAACAGGTTCTTTCCTCATAGATTAAGTTGAGTAAGTGATACAACAACATCATGATAAATCAAGTAGGTGGAGGTAGTATGTGCAAGTGAAGGATGGAGAATTACATGCAAACATCTTAGTAGGAGGCCTGAAATTAAGCGATTATGTATTTGTTATTATGTCTTGTGATATATCCTGCAAACGTATGTGAAGGCAAAGTAGTTATAGTAAAATATAGCTAGTGTTTCTTTTAAAATAACATATTAAAACACCTGTTCCCAACTCATTGCATTGTCCTCTTTAGTTTGGTACACCACATCAATTGTTAGGAAAAACTCAGAACAGCACCCCAAACACAATATTACTGAACAAGCTACAATAGACCGCTGACCACAATACATCTATGTTCTGATTTAGAGTTCATCTAAAAATCCATTACTTTTGTTGGCGACAGTTGTTTTCCACAGTTCAAGTGCACTGCAGGTCTTAACCTTGCTGCGCTTGCTTTGAAGAAAAGAACCATGCCCCTTGCTTGTGCAGATCAACAAAAAACATTACCTATTGTAATATGTTCGTAAACCTGCCACAAACATCTCAGAATTCTAGATGAAGTTGGCTTGTTTGGGTAATTTCTAACTTTAAAGTAAAACAAAATAAATCAAAGTGTTTCCTATTATGGCTGCAATGGCCATACCAGCTAGACTTGATCAGCTTAAGCGATGTCTTGACTCTTTACTATCATCAATACATCAGGGAAGATAATTGGTAAGAATGGTAGACAGCGCCCACAACACACCATAAATTATATCACATAATGCATACATAATAGCAGTGTTTAGACTACAGCATGCGGGGGCACGCCTGGAGCTGTTTTTAATTACATTCTAGATTGGCGGTCTCCTGCTCTACATGTACAATAGCTATAGCAAAGAGTGTAGGGCGATTATTCTTTCTATCCCCTTTTAGATAGGCGGTCCACCATCGGTGTCTAAGGCTAGTCCTTTCTACATGAGGGACTTGTATTTCTTCTTGAAGGACGGCTAATTGAGCAGGTGAAGTCATTTTCTTGACTCTATACTAAGGTGTGCATTTCGCTTGTACAGTGAAAGATCTATTGTGTCTTATTCATATGGCAGTATTGACTCATTTGGAAGATAGGGCTCCATCTCCATGCTGGGTAGGATATTAATATTGTGGGTGGTGATACAACCTAAACCACTGTACCCGTTTGCTAATAAACCAGATCAATTTTTTCAAACTATTGCCAGAGTTAGTGCTATCAACATCAGGCTGATCCAGGTGCTGGGAGGAGTGACTAGGTGGGTGGAGAGAAGGCTGATCCCAAGAATTCACGAACTAGCTGGAAAATGTTGATGAAACTTTATAATTCTGGAGGTCTTGGGACCTGTCTGTCTTCTGTGGTTGTATTATCTGATTTCCGAACTGCAGGGTGCAAGTTATTGGTTCAAGAAATGAAAACTGCAACCATGCGTCAAGTTAAAGAGCCATAAAGTACCCATGCATCCTATTTAGTCCCCTAATTGAGGCCCCATCCTTTCTAATACCCCCGGGTACACTGATATTCGATCGATACACCGGTTATGGCAAAAAAAGAAAATGAATGTAGGGTTTATTTGGCAATCAGATGTAAGTGTTGACACCCAAGTGGGTGGGTGAGGTTGTCAGGGCCTCTTTTAGGCTATGCTTTTTAGGCCTGACTCTCCTTTCAATGGTAGGGAGAATCATGCAGTGATTGTTAGGCTTTGAGCACTACCAAGATTGATTAGGCCAAGCCGCTATATCCAGGGATCCCAGATACTCAGATGAATAGTCTTCAAATTATCCAAAATGCTGCCATACACCATATATTCATACATCTGAATGCTTCACATAACTCCCGTTTCCATAGCTTTCTTCAATGGCTACCCATTCAACAACGCAATGAGTTTAAAATAGTCTGTATGTTTTTCTAGTGCCTTCCTGGGGTGGCTCCACCATATCTAGCTTCCAATATACAGACATATCAGCCTGACAGACCCCTGTGATCCCAGTCCATAAGGTTGCTGGTGCTACCACGATCCAAATGTATAACCACAGAAAACAAAACATTTTCGGTGCATGGCCCATGGCTGAGGAATTTGCTGCCTGGACGTCTTTCTGATTCCAGTGAGCTCCAAAGCACAGAAAATTTACTTGTTTTGGTCATGATTAGCTCTGGTGACAATAGTATGGGGTTTGTACTAACTACTTCCAGATGATTTTTCTTTCCTCTGGTGCACAATACAAATACGAAAATAGAAAAGGAAGGCCACCAAAAGAAGGAGCTTTGGAACTAACGGTTGATAAGGTGGTCTGGAATTGCCTGTGTTACAGAAGAAGTTGGGCATTTCAAGATGTTTTCGGCTTTGCTTTTCTGAGTAAAGACTGATGTTGCACAATCAACATTTGAGACTGGATTGGCCCCTGGCTTTGCTTCACTGGGTCTAGTTTTGATTTTAAGATATTTTCCCAAAAAGGAATTTTACATCAACTGCTATCTAATACAGTGGTAGGGTGAAGAGCACTCTTACAAGGTTTTCCAAAAGCCCCACCTGATCGTAAAAAACTGCAATATATTGTGCACCCTGAGGGATTTAATAGACTAAGTTGAAGCCAGTATCAGCTTGTAATATCTTGGAAGCCCCCCATCTATGTCAGCAAGACGCTGGTGGGAAGGATACCTTGGATTCCCCTTTATGGATGGTCAATGAAAGTCTGCCATGGTGCATGTTAAACATGCCTCACTCAGTTACAGATAAACTCCTTTAATTTAAATATTGAACCCAATTTTACTGAAACTCGCTAAGTTTGGCCCTGATGCCAGGAGAAGTTTCACCATAAGTAACGATGAGCGGACCATGTTTCTGCATTAAGTGTGGATATGCTCAGTGGTATGCTCCTTCTGAGTAGAGAAATGGGGAATAATTTCCAGCATTACTGGTATTTCACTTGCAGTGGTCCACTGAGATCTGTGTGTTGGGATGCTTAAGCTCAGCAGAAATTCTGTATTTAGATATATAGGTGTGGCCTGTATAACAGCTAAAAGGTTTATTGTAAATCTGAGCAGTGCCAGATTAAGCCCTGTGGAGGCGTCTAGGCAGTCGAAACTTCGGGGGCCCCCTCGCAAATGATCTCATAAGTTTGTAATTTTCTGCACCGCTTTGGTACATCTTTCCGGGTGCCAACATTATGGGTTTACAAAAAGAGCAACGACAAACAAGATTTACGCTTTGTTCAAGAAAATGAAAATTCTTATGTTTCAGCCAAAAATAAGTAAAAGTGCATGAAAAAGATAGATTTGTTCTGTTACGGTTGAAATTAGACAAAGCTATTCAAACTCCATTATAACCAGACATCGGGTACCGTATATATACTTGGGTGTTCTCAAAGCTTCTAGTCGCAAATATTCTACGAGGTTCTGGAATCAGCTGGAACTAGCGACACACTAACGGACAGAAAGTTTTGTTTCTCATGCGTGACAACGTGCTCTAGTGGGATAACATTGAACTAAGTAGTGTGCACGTCGGCCGCAAGATGGAGAGGGCCATCACTATTGTAGATTACATGTATGTAGTTTGCACCAGATTTTTTTTTACAAACTGACAGCTGTCAGATGAGATTTTAAGAGACACACTAATGTAAATCTGATGTCTCTGGTTTATGTACTTTAAGTTGTTAATGGGTATATTACATTAATACAGTATTTTCTCTATAGTCTATAGAGACTTTAATGTAAAATTTCCATTTGTTTCTTTGAGTTGATAAATTTTTGTCTATGTTTTGGAAACAATTTAAGAAAGCTTGATTGTAATTTTCTTTCAAGATTAAATAAATATTATTTTGATCCGGTGCTGCAGTGCCCCTAAATGGAGTGGGGCCCATAGACCTGTGCCTACTTTGCCTATTTAGTCATCCGGCACTGGCACGGAGTGGCTTGGTAAATCTTGATTTGTTATTGTTTTTATTGACATTCAGCATTTATATAGCACCCTATATATCATTGGTATGATCTCAAAGCGCTTGTGGGTTGAACGCCCTTGGCGACCGTAGTCCAGGTCGGTCTTAAGAGTAGGGTAGTATGGGGTGCTTGGGTGCACTCAATGTGTGCGCAGCTAGTGTAATTACCTGATGGTAGTTGCATCCTAACATTAGGTGAAGTGATGGTGAGAGATCAGTCGAATGTGTGTAGTCAGGTGGTTGGTCTCTGAGACTTGCATTCTGGCGGCATTAAGCCTGTGTAGGATTATGTGTGCAGCTAGGCTGATTTTTTTCGTGGGGTATAGCTGCGTTCTAGCAGGATGTTGAGGTGTTCATGGAGTATTGTTCGTATGTGTGCAGCTAGGCCAAAATTGACCGAGGGGTATAGCTATAACTGCGCTCTATTGTGTTTTGGTGTAAAGAGTGAGCATAGCGGTAGGAGAGGTAATTTTGGAGTGGATGATTTACTCTTAGGAGCCCATTGTTCCTGGATTACATTCTGTATCTGGACGAGCTGGCAGTGGTCGTCCTCAAGTTCCGTGGTAGCGTCACTCTGAGGTAGATTCACAGGTAGGATTGTTATATGTTGTGCTCGGTCAGAGGGCCATTATTCATTGGGCTCAGCACTATGTGTCTTAGGAGCCCATTTTCCGGGTCTCTGGTTGTGGATTATGGTGGGATGTGGGGTAGGTCTAGGCAGGATACTTGGTTATAGGACAGGAGATATCTCGCACTGACGTGGTCACAACGAGGCAGAGATGCTAAAGGACAGGCTGGACATTTGTCAGCTGGCTGTAATTGCTTTCCAGAGTAATGTCGTTGAAGTCATGAATCCATAATGTTGGTGGGTTTCAGCGGCCCTAGATGGTCCCAATCATGGTTTACAGAAATACATTTCACTAGTATTAGATATTTAAACAAAGACCATGTTGATTTTTTTTTAAAGGTTTCAACTTCAGCATACCTATTATGAAAAACCTAATGGTCAGGTTTGTACAATAATAGGAAACCATGGTTACAACTGCCATTTCCTGCAGACTTCCACAAGGCTTGTTCAAATGGAAAACGCTCTTTCACATACCCAAGAACACAAAGCCTACATGAAAAAAGCCAGAAATTCAACCGTTGACTTTGCACCTTTTAATTTACAAATATGCCAGCTACAGAATGTTTAACGGACCCTGCATCAATTACAAGAAAAGCTATGCACAAGAACATTCAACAAAACAATGTTCCATCATGACTAAAGGACAACAATAAACCTCACACAAATAAAAGCCAGACTATTATTAAAGCACAAACAAAAGGGCAGTTTGAAAACAAACAACTCCCTAAAGTCTTGGACGTCTTTCTATTACAGTGGCAAGGGAGGCAACCAACTACAACTAAACTACACATATAATGTCCACCTTGAAAGAACAAAAATACGGAGCTGGTAATATGGACATATAATTAAGGCAGATGTCTATCCATAGACTTTTGCCCCCAGGAAAAACAATGCTTTTTGCCCCTTAGTTGACCCTAAAGCGCCTCTTATGGGTGGAAAATAGGTTTATGTAAGCCTCACACACTACTACAGAGCTGTACATTGCAGAGAGTTGCTCTCTCCTAGAGGAGATGCTTCACAAGAACTCCCTCCTGCTCAATTACTGATCCCCGGGCATGCAAATATTCCCATAAAAATGAAAAAGCAGACTCTGTCTTTTATAAATGGCCAATTTTAAATTCTACTTACTTCTGTTTATTAATATATCAATATTATGCACATTATCGAAATGTAAACTTACAAAAGACATCCAGAATGCCATGCCCCAGCCCTTCGGAAGACAGATGTCCCAGCCAGCTCCCCAGCCTCTGCGTTCATCTCCAGCCACTCTTCCTGGTTGTTGAATTATGAGGACTGGAATCTTAGATTCAGAAACACCCAGTTCAAGCTTCGATCCTGGCACGAGTAGCTCTCTCCGCAAACGATTGATCTCCTTGAAAAAATAAATAATACAGGTAAACACAAGTCTGTGCATATATTTCACCTCAATAATTATATTTAAACACAACACTTGTTCTAGTGCTTTGGAAAACATGTTAATTGATCAACCAGTTTTAAATTTGTGGAGGTACCCATGGATTTGACTATCCTAGATGGAATCATTTTACAACATCTAAATGACACTGTTTATTACACATTCCTACGGTAAAGGTCCATACCACATACAATTAATCAAACAAATACACTTTTAACAGGAGTCAAAATAAATATTTAAGGAGCAGGAGGTAGAAGCTGACACTGGCTATCAGACATCACAGAGTGAGCAGGAGCTAACCCCTGGGAAACCAGGAGCTATTAACAGTGTGCCACAACTCTAACCTCAAAATAAGAAGGAAGCGGCACATTTGTGTTTACGATCTATGACCCGGTATGCTTTAAAAGTCTAAATGAGGTGCCCTAATTCTCCTTTAAACACATTCCCATAACCACAGTGTTCGATTGGGTTGGTTTGTATGGCACCAGTGCCACTAAATGAGTACAGGGATTAGTGGCTAAAATGCCTATGCAGCCCAACGCCACTACTAAACAGAAACATTTATGCACCATAGTGATTACTGTACTCCTAGTCCATAGTCACCTCTCCTCCGTCCATCCAATGGGGACAGGACCAGAGTCTTTTTGTACCACACAGCTACATTTTCCCCTTTAAATTCTAAGCATGCAAAAGCATCCCCACCCTTACTCTCCTCTTCCATCAGTCATTTGTCCGCTTGTGATGAATCCTAGGGAGTCATCACTGATTCCTCGACTAAGATCTCCTCCCATGTGGCCAGGGAATGGCAGCCGCTACTTGATCCTGACTCTAGGGGTGGTATTATGAGGAAGGATCATGTGGGAGGAGACCTCTGTCGGGGAAAGGTGGTGATCCCACCAGGATAGATGCAGTATTCTTCCCTTCCAAGAGAAGAAGACCTTATTCCTAATCCATCATGGCTGTTGTCACTATACAAGTCCTTCCTGTAGTTAACCCCCCAAAACCCTTCTCTATAATCACTCTAGGCAAAACATCATACATACCTCATACACTCCTAACAAATATTTACCATCTCCGATCTCTAATGGTTTTCTGAATAGAAATTCTGAATATCACAAAGGAAATCATAGAAATACTGTGGACACCAATTCCCAGAAAATCCTAGGCACTGAGATGAGGAAGAGGAGAAAGGAATGAATGCGGATCAGTAGAACCACAAAGTTAATCATGCAGACTAGTTCTGGGGAGGCTTTGGACATATAAAGATGGTATCCACATTCATATCCCAGAACCGGAGAGGAAAGAAGCCGAGACGAGAGAAGCAGAGCCAAGGCAGACAGCAGTATGGTGAAGGACCATGCTGGGGAAAGCAGACGCTTCTACTCCGCTGCTCGCACGCTTGACTTACCAGTGTGGCGCATGGCCATAAGGGACACTGCAGGCTCTGAGAGAGCCGTCGAGGAACCAGCAGCAGCGGCAGAGCTGTCAGGAACATGGTTGTGCAGCGCAGCAGTGGACGTGCTCGAGGGTGAACGCAAAGCTGTTCAGAGAGCTGGAAAGAGGTCTGCAGTATGAGAAAGCCAGTTCTGAAGTGGGAGCTTCACCCCAGTAACGTGCCACGGATCGGGGACACCAGTGATTCCACCTAGAGCCATTTGGGACCCCGGGACGACTGACCGGCATGTGAACAGTTATGGATATTTCAATACCAACCAAGTGAAATACAAACACAGAACTTAAATCTCCATTCATGAGATGTCAGAATGGGGAATGTTGGAGCAAGCATTACCCTTTTGTGAACAGAGGATAGCAGAGGGGCAACGTGCTGGTCTTGGAAGCAAGACCATGCAGAGCAACAGAGGTTCGAATCCCGGATCCGCGCTTAGAAACCCAACTCGGGTATTAAGCGTGTTACAAAAAAAACAATTAAATATCAATAAGCAAATGAGTACTAATGAGAATATAAAAAGGTAACACTTGAACATGTCTCCATACATGAGATGTCAGTGTGGGGAATGTTGGGACAAGTAGTACCTAAAGCCAACAAAGTGGAGCACAGTGAAGTAATACAACTGGGGTGAAGTAAAGGACTGTGGATTCAAGTAGTAGTCCTGGTGAAATGGTAAAGTTGTATCAGGAGTGGAAAGATACCCGACATGAGAGTGTGCCAGGAGATAGATATGTTTCAGAAGGAGGATTCCTGGCATATACTAGGAGGTCCAGTAAAAGGTGTGTAAAGGAAATCATTCATTTTTCAAAATATATGGTTAAGAAATATACCAGAAACATTTGTGTTATCCTAAAAGGAACTATTATTTGAAATAGACAATGTTGCCATCTTCAAAGAACTGTTTGAGAGAGATGCCTGTGCCATCCTTGAGAAGCTATTGTTTGAAAGAGACACCTGTGCCATTCTTAAGAAGGTACTCTTTGAAAGAGCCATTTTTGCTATTCTTACGGAGCTGTTATCTGAAAAAGACTTTTGCCAACTTACTTAAAATATCCAGGGGAAGGAAGAAGCACCCTCGGGATCCAAGAACTCCTTGAGAAAGAGTGTCGGATTTATCCATTTATTTATTTTTATGAACACTTTTTGACAGAATATAAATCAGATGCATTTCCTTGCACCATCAGTTGATAATTGTTAGTATGAGGATCAGGGTAACATGTTTTGGACACAAGGACAGCTTATATGCTTGGCAACGAGACACAGACTGATCTTTAGTTTTAGTTTCATAGGTAGGGAAGGGACAGAAAGGTATTTATTCAACCCCTTTTATCTTAATAAAGATGTCCTATGTTGAAAACATTACCACTTTGTGTCCGCCTCTCATTTCTGACTCCTCACACCACTACCACTAACATATTTACAAGGAACAGAGGGAGGGTCATATGGAGGACAGGGGAATATGGAGTACAGAAGTTACAGCGGTGAGTAACATTTTTAGAGTTGCACCCTATCCTGTTTGCTCCATACCGATGGGAAATTCATAGCATTGAAAACGCAGACGGGAGGAGTCTTACTAACAAATTGAATAAAAAGGTGCCGGAGGACTGCTTGACCAACAGTAGCATCAGCTCTAGACCTGGTGTCAAGACAGTAGTGCTTGCAGAAGGCTCAGGGCCTTGAATGCAAACGCAGGCTTGCTGACCATATCCCAAGGAGCATTACACTGAAAGGCCACAGCAGTAGCGTCAGCCTCAACAGCATGGGCATGTAGCCCCTTTGGGGGAAGACAGGTTCTGTGAAGTGTAACACTACAAATAATAGGCCACCTGGTCTTGCTGTCCTAGAAGAGAAGAGAAGAGAAGAGAAGAGAAGAGAAGAGAAGAGAAGAGAAGAGAAGAGAAGAGAAGAGAAGAGAAGAGAAGAGAAGAGAAGAGAAGAGACACTGACTAGCATTTCGTACAGCAGGTATGGGGAAATCAAGAATGGTACCTAGCACTTGTAATCCGGCACATGGAGATGGAACAGAGAGTGGGGCCCTCCCAAATTCCAGCTCTGGGGCAAGACTGGCTGTGGCAAGTACCCTGGTAGGTCTCTTGCTATTTGTTGAGGGGGGTCTCCATCCCTCCTTAAAAGGGACAGGCCCTTGACCCTCTCACAGTAAGTAAAACAGAAGAGCTATCCCTGGTGTCTAGGCAAAGAAGAACATCATCGGCCAGAAACTGAGGATCTGGGAAAACCTCCCAATTAATATGAAAGGAGGAAATCACTTTAGGAAGAAAGGCTGGGTGTGTTCTGAAAAAAACCTTGTCCTTGTAAAAAGTAGTTTAAAAGGTTCCCTGACAGAAAACGCCTGTATATCGCTAACTCTCAGCGCTGATTTGACAGCCATCAAAAGGGCAAACTTCCAAGATATGAGTTTCAACTCTGAGGAAGCCATAGAGTCAAAGGGCTTGTGGGGCAAAACCAATAGAACAATGTTTAAATACCATATAGGGTGAGGTACCGTAACAGTAGAACAAAGCCTTAAAAGATCACCCAAGGGATTCCAAAATGGCGGCTGAGCTGTGAGCATGGATGCGTGGAGAGCTCTGTCCCCGTGAAGGTTTGCACTATCAGCAGGGCTTCTAGCCTGTTCACCGAGGCACAATAATACTACTGGAACAATCAGAGTATAACCCTGACTCAGCAAAGGCGCAACTCCTGAGGAGTGCAATCAGTACGGACGGAGCCACGAACAGGGCTCCACTAGGGGCCACGACAAGGCGTACATGAAGGTGGGAGGTGTCCTCCCTCAGTCGGAGCGTATCCTTGTGGAGACCGCACCTTGTGTGGACTTGGGGGCGATGGGGGGTGGGGTCCATGAGGTGCTGAGGGACAGCAAACCTACACACGGAGGAGCGTGCAGGCCCCGACGGAGAGGCCGGCAGAGCTCCAGAGGTGTCGTGACCGATGATAGGAGGGGAGTACGTTACTCACTGGGACTTATACCGTTCTGGCCCAGTCCTGCAGGCAGGAGACCCAACAGGCGAGGGGTGAAACTGAGGAGTGCAGAGGATCCGGGGCCCCATATCTCAATCCACCTGACATAGCGAAATCGAAGCCATAAAGGCACAGGGGTAAAGAAGCCAACATCCAACACTGGAATGCAATTTGCAGGCAAACCCTGGGTGAGGAGCATACATCAACATAGGAGGAACTCATCCCGAAAGGTTGGGCCAGGGGATAAGAGCTCACAGAGTGCACAGGGCCCAATGCCCGGCAACAAAGGGAAGGGCACTCCCAGCAAACGGTTGCAATCGGCAGCAGCCCGTGACAGCCCTATCCAGCGCTGCTGGGCTAGGAAATCTGACTCCCAAGACATGCACAATCTTCAAGAGGCACCCCCGGGCCGCATAGACGGAGAGATGAGCAGCGGTCCCGCTCCAGGGGCTGCATCCAAGGCGGACATTGAGGCATGCTGCCAGGTCTTCCAGGATAAATTAACCACGTCCTTCCAAGTGCAATTTGCTGCGTTTGTGGGGGAGGTGAATCTCTCGCTCTCAGGCATGGAAAAGGATATATCAGCCCTGGAAGAACGCGCAGACACGACAGAGCGGGTACTCCAAGATATTGCTGAAGATGATCACATAACCGATGAAGCCCTAAAAGATCTGGCAACGGTATCATGTAATTTAGAGCTCCAATGCGAGGACTTCGAAAATAGGTCCTGCACGTCGCACATTCGCATTCGTAACCTGCCAGAGTCAGTGGGGGGCGCAGAACTGAAAGAAGCGGTCTTGCAAATCTTCACAGAGATCCAGGGAGAAGAAAGTCCGGCGGATATCCCCATAGACAGGATTCACAGAACATGACCCAAAAGGCAGGAACTGGGAATGCGACCCAGAGATGTACTAGCGGCTCTGGCAAGATACCCCCAAAAAGAATCCATACTGTGGCCTGCCCGCCTAGTGGTGCCAATCACGTTTTACGGCGCTGAAATTGAACTGTACCAGGACCTCTCACAGGCCAACCTCTAGATGCGCAGAGGTAAAGGTGCTACAAACCAAGCGGGCCAAATATTAGTGGACCTTTCCATTTGGCCTACTCTTCCAGTGGGATGGACAACAGCAAAGAATCACTATGAGGGATGAGAGGATTCACCTGTTGAATATCAATGAGACAACACGCTTCCAAGGGCAAAAGAAGTATCTGGTCCCTCTCACCACCCAAGTCATGGGAATGGTCGCAATCAAGGAGGAACCATAGACACAACCAACCGCAGGGTCTGCACCACCAAGACCACCAGGATGGGGGCAACCGGAGCACATGACCCAAGTGAAGGAGTACGTAGAAATGGGACAAGAAATTAAACCAGAAACGGCAAGTACATGACTCAGGCCCAAAGGGGTCAGAGGCATCCTTTGGTTGCCCAGATTGGAATCACGTTCAGGGCTTTAGGATAACCCACAAGTTGGCCCTGGTTCTTTTTGCGAGCTGCTACCACAGGCTTTCGTCCTGGGGAGGATGTAGATACTGCGGCTCGCACCAGGGGCGAGGGGTAAAAGGGGTGGGAGAGGGGAGTTGGGGGACTGTTAAAGGGAAGTTCAGGGGGCACAGCAAAGGAAGGGGGCTCAAGAAAGGGAAGGAATCTCAAAAGAGGCTACCCAAAAGTAAGCAGCTAAGGAATAAAGATCATTTAGAGGCTTATGGTCAAATTACTTACACTTAACATGTGGGGGCTGAACACCCCGGTGACACGAAAAAAAAGTTGGAAAAGCTCTTGTCGCATCACAAGCCTGACATTGTGGCATTACAGGAGACACATATTAAGGAGGCGGACAAGCACAAATTCAGGCTAAGGCACTATCCTCTAATGCAGCAAGCGAATGCCCGGAGAAAGGTAGCAGGGGTACTAATAGCTCTGAGACAAGGATTAACGGGGCAAATACATAATAAACAGGTTTTCTGTATGTACAAATCAGAGGGGTGACTAACGCTGGCTGCCATATATGCCATACATGCTCCTAACTCGGGCCAGGACGGCTTTTTAAGATCAGTGCTGTCGGACCTAGACACATTTGGCAGGGGCGAGACGATAGTGATGGGGGATTTTAACTTGGCGTGGGAACCCCAAAAAGATAGAAGCAACAAAAATAGATTTGGTAACACACCACCATCGCCCTCCCTTAAGACGAGAATTGAACAGCTGGCCCTGAAAGATGTGTGGATATCCCTCCGGGGGAGGAGCTGGGCTATACCTTTTACTCGTTCCTTCTCAAAAATGTATTACATTTGGGCATCTACCACACTCTTCGACAAGATAGAAAATGTAGACCTCCACCCAATCGCCATATCAGATCACGCCCCGCTTTCAATGAGACTAAACCTTCAGCAAAGTTCAAGGGGAATTTGGAGTTTGGGATTCCCCACAGAGATAATAGCGGACCCAATCTTACGGGAGGAGCTGGGAACAAAAATGAAGGCATATTTCGAAACTTATTCCACCCCAGAAGTATCCAAGAACATCTTGTCGGTCGCCTTCAAGGCAACACTCAGGGGAGAGGTAATAGCCTTAAAAGCTTGGCGGCAAAAAACAACTTAGTGCCTTCGATTAGAGCAGGATTTACAGGATATCATGCAGAAGATGCTATCTGACTCCAGCACAAAACTACAACGGGCATATAGGAACGCAAGGGGGAAATTAGACATTCTCCAAATGAAAAAAGCAGTGAGGGAATGTGTCTATTTAAAACAAAAATATGTCAGGGCCAATTCGGTTGTCAGACTGCTGGCCGGACAACTTAAGCAAAGGGTGGCAGCACAAGCAATGCAAGGCATAACAGGTCCACAGGGGATTAAAGTTACCGCCACCCCAGAAATCACGGAGCAGTTTGTTGACTTCTACTCCATGCTATATAGATCAGACCGCACGGATCACGCTAAACAAAAGTCATACTTGCAATCACTTCTGCTTCCCAGGATCTCCCCTGAAGACCGGGAATCTCTGGAGGCAGATATCATATTAGAAGAGGTAACCCACGTGATTAGAAACCTCCCACTTAACAAATCCGCAAACTCAGACGGGCACCCAGCTGCAGTCTAGAAGGCATTCCAGCAACTACTAGTGCCAAAATTAATCCACCTATTCAATTCCTTCAGGAAGAGCGGCCAAATAACCCAGACGATGGAGGAGGCAAAGATAATATTTCACAAGCTGGCCAAAGACCCAACACAGTGCAGATCATAACGGCCCATTGCTCTCATAAATGTAGAAGCGAAGATCTATACAAAGATATTGGCAAACAGATTGGAAGCCCTTTTAATGAAATTAATCCATCCAGACCAAGCCGGGTTCAATCGGCAGAGGCAGACGCATGACAATATTCGGACACCATGCCATCTCATAGAAAAGGTGTCGCGGAAGGGGGTCCTAGCCATTCTTCTCTCGTTGGATGCGGAAAAAGCCTTTCGACAGAGTTGATTGGTCCTTCTTGTTCAACACTATGGAGGCAATGTGATTTGGGTCGGCTTTTTTTAATAAAATTCGAGCAAACTACCATCATCCAATGGCCCATCTTTTAATTAATGGTCACACTTCCAAGCCAATTCTACTTCTAAGGGGCACTAAACAAGGATGCCCCCTTCCCACTTTATTATACGCGGTCCACCTGGAACCCTTCTTCATTAATCTACGGACGAACCAGACGATCCCTGGGATCCCTTTTGGTAAGGAAGAGCATACAGTAACGGCATACGCCGACGACATGCTCTTGACCCTATCAGAGCAGGAAATTTCCCTACAGGGGGTTGTCTGCAAAAGTGCAGACTTTGGCGAAGTTGCAGGCCTAAAAGACAACGTGTCGAAATCAGAAATAATTAACCTTTCACTGGCGGGGGAGGGCCTGCAACGGGCGATGGGGGGACATGATTCAGATGGGTGAAAGAGGGTATTAAACTGCTGGGGGGACCAAATAACACAGACAGTAGACACGCTATACAGGGCAAACTATCAACCTCTGCTGACACAACTTAAACTGCAGCTACTGAAATGGGGCCCTTATCGGTCTCCTGGTTGGGGTGGATAAATGTGATTCAAATGGGGGTTCTGCCTAAGATCCTGTACTAATTTCATGCCCTCCCGATTCCGGTCCCCCCTTAATTTTTCCAAACACTAAACAAAATGATTACGCCATTCATTTGGAATAAAAAAAAACCTGCATAGCTATGAAGGTTCTGACGACACCTACGCAAATAGGTGGCCTCGGGCTGCCGAATTTCCAAATGTACTACTGGGCCACCCAACTTAGAGTGATTAGGGATTGGTGTGTAGAGGGATTGGAGAAAAGGTGGATGCAGATGGGTCAGGCAATGGTGGGGGTCCCATTGAGAGAAGTTCTTTGGCTTCACAGATCAGACCGCCGAGCCAACATGCATAATTGCAAGATCACAAAACTGCTCGAAGAGATTTGGGACAGAGCAGTGCAGGAAGAACAGACCCAGAAGACCGGCTTTCTCTGCCTATGACTCAGAACATCCTCCCCATCTACAGCAGACTCGCCCACTCGCTTCTACATTTCAAGCATCAACTCAAGACCTCCTTTTCAAGGAATGTCTTCTCCACTTAACACATAGGTTCACACACCTTCCTCCACTCCCCATCTAACACGACACTAGGGGTCTGCCCCCCTCTGCCGTTTCCTACCCTGGGTACTTGAAGGTGATGAAGATGCTGAAATGCACTTGCACACCAAATTGTTAATGACAATTAAAGACAGATCTTTTATAATGCTTAATGATAAATAACTTCAGACAAGAATTTGAGGTGCAGGGGAGAAAAACTGAGCCTTGGTATCTAGGCTGGAATATACTAGAGAACAGAAGAAATCCAAATCTTGGAAAGCTGCGTCCCCTGCACACTGTCAATGAGGCAATAAGCCTAAGGAGATGTAAAAACAGGTCTGACTGGTTTCGAGAAGGCTTTTTGTATATTTTACACACATACAGTGTATACAATTTTTAGAATGACAGTGATATGTAATTCAATACATCCAAAGAATGACATACAATAATTCTGTTAGTTTTTAGAGGAAAAGATGTCTTCTCCTTTTTTATTATTTTCAGGTTGGCCCAACGTGTTTCGAGATTCATATTCTCTTCATCAGGGGCATAAATCTTCAATAATTCTTTCACTTTAATCTACAAATATTTAATCAAACATTAATTAATGTTTTTACAAAAGGTCAAAAGAAAAATAATTAACCAAGTTGAATCACTTTTTTTATAAAAAACAGTCAAAAAAACAATTTATAAAGAGGGGCATCCCCTTACAAGTTCCTCAATGAACCTGACCTTGCTAGGGTACAATTGTTGAGAGTGCAATGATTTGATTCATGTTGTACATTTGGTACCGAAATATTATGTCATGTGAGACCAAGATTGAAAATAATGTAGTTTTAACAAGATTTCTACACATTATGAAGCTTTAATTTACATAGATATACTATCTTGAGACATAATAATGCCTAGAAAAAATTCAAATAAATAAATAGAGCCTGAATATAAAGTAGGGAAGAGGTGGGGAGAAGGCGAACTCACCCTTCTTCCGGTAAGATAGTGGATTGAAGTACAGGGAGAGAGCAGTGGTTGCTGAAAGTAGTCTAGTGAGGAAGCTCCGTTCTCCTATGGGAGAATAAGAGCATAAATGCCTGCAGTCCGTGTAGGCTTAAGAAATAGCCCTATGATGTAAAAGAGAACTTACTTTCAATTAGATGATAGAAGAAGCAACAGTCCACGGCATGCGGTCAGGAAGCCCAGCTCTCAGACCGCATCTGCCACGGACTGTTTATTTATACTCAATGATGGAGCCGTGACGCCGCTCGCGCATGCGCGAGCGGCGTAATGTCAGGAAATATCAGGATGCGTGTGCGCGGGCGGCGTCAATAACACGTTACCCGCCACCATGTAATCAATATGAAGGTATGTAGACGAGACGTGATAACATAACCGTTGTCACACGCTATTCGGGTCTATGAAAGTAGAATGTTATAAAGGCTCACTATTCACTGTGTGTCTATGAACAAAAAGTGAAAAGAAGTAATCTCAAAGGTATTATGTTGCATGTCAAGCTGCAACAGCCTACTGCCACAAAATAATGGTGTAAATGGCTAAAGGGCCATTCTTGAAAGCTGCATTAATGAAAAAGATAAGAACAATGGTATGATCATTGCAATAAAAACATCCAAGTACACTGGAGAGCATTGTTGTGATTCAATGTTGACTATCCAGAATATCCAACTTTTACATATCAACATTTCAAAAAAAGGAAGGACAGACACCTGTACAAATTGTCTAACCCAAAACGGAAGGGTGTACAATCTATTGTCAGTACCATCCTAAAAGGTGTTATAATCAGGGAATCCTAGAAACAAACTACCGGTTATTAGGCAAGCATTGTGTGAATGTGAACAATAGCCATGTTTACAGAAATGGACCTAAATAATAGTCCTCATTAAGGCCCAGTGGGGTCATTGCGTCAAGTTTATTGATCCAGAACAGTTCTCTCTGGGCCAATAGTTTAGGTAGATTATCTCCCCTGCTGAGGGGATGTAGAACCTCCAAAATCACTAATCGCATTTGACAGACATTGTGTCTTGAGTCACGGAAATGTCTGAAGACTGGTGATTTTATGTTCTGTGTCCTGATGCACGATTTGTGTTCCGTCCATCTATCTTTTGCCCTTCTGTTTGTCTTGCCGACATAGTATTTCCCGCAAGGGCAGCGAATTGCGTAGATGACATTTTTGGTGTCGCATGTCGCGAAGTGCTTCAACATGATTTTTTTACCAGTATGTGGTCTCCTTTAATTAGGTTATTACAATGCTGGCAATGTAGGCAAGCGAAAGTGCAAAATTTTGGTTTACTTAGGGTTTTCTGGGTTGTTGATTTGCTCCTTTCCGCTCTTATCAATTGGTCTCTGAAGTTCTTTCCACGTTTATAAGCCATGATAGGGGGATCTGGAAATAAGTTGGATAAAGTTTCATCTGATTTGATCAAGTTCCAGTTTTTATGGATGATTCTCTTAATTTGGAAACTTTGGCTTGAATATTTGAGCGTATGTATCAGATTTTTTTCTTCTTTCTTTCGATTGGCCTGTAAGAGTACATTTCTGTCATGTGTCTCAGTGCGTATGATGGCTTTGTCGATGGTCTCTGGAGGAAATCCTCTGTCTAAGAACCTTTTCTTCATGGTATTGTATTCTTCTTGTAGTGTGTCAGTTTCAGAGGTAATTCTTTTGAGTCTTAACAACTGACTGTATGGTAAATTGTCTTTGAGATGTTTAGGGTGATGGCTTGCATGATGCAGACAACAGTTCACATCTGTGGGTTTACAGAAGATCTTAGTTTTCAGATGCGTGCCAGTATGTTCCACTGTGACATCTAGGAAATTAACCGTAGGTTTACCGATATCCATTGTAAAGCCAATTCTTTGGTTACAGGTGTTAAGGTAGTTCCAGAATTCAAGTAGTTCCGCTTCTGTACCGTTCCAAATATGTCGTCGATGTATCGTAGCCAGGTTTGTATCTTGTCCTGCCATCTGAGGTTGTCCAGTACGTGTGTTTTTTCAAAGTGGTACATAAAAATGTTGGCATAGGATGGGGCTACTGACGACCCCATAGAAGTACCTGAGATTTGAAAATAGTATTGTCCGTTGTACCTGAAATAATTGTTGTAAAGTATGATATGTAGCAGTTCTAGTGCAAAGACTTTGTTGATGTTCACATCTCTGTGAGTCAATAGGAACCACTCCGTGGCTTCTATACCTTCCGAATGAGGGATGGAAGTGTATAAACTATTTACATCCATTGTAAACAGAAGTACAGTCTCATCCTCCAACTGTAATGCTTGTAAGCTTCTCAGGATGTGAGTGGTGTCTTTAAGATATGTGCTGATCGATTGAACTGCCTGTTGAAGAGCAGTATCTAAGTAGATGGCAAGCGGTTGGAAAATGCTGTCTGTCCCAGCGACAATAGGACGGAATGGTGGATCATTCAAATTTTTATTGATTTTGGGGAGTCCATAGAACACTGGTGTGACGGGATGTTTTTGAATAAGGTATTTTGCTGTTTTTTCAGAGATCCAATTCATAGTTTCAGCCTTGTCCATAGTTGTCTGTATAATTGAGATAATTCCCATGACTGGGTCGTTGTCTAGTGGTTTATAAGTCCGCAAGTCTTCCAGTAGTTTTCGACATCCTTTGTCGTAGAGTGAGGTATCCATCAGGACGAGTGCTCCACCTTTGTCTGCCTGTTTTAGTGTCAACGTGGTATCTTCTGCTAGTTGTTTTATCAATTTCAGTTTGTGTTTCCTGATATTGCATTTCCTAGGCTGGGCGTATTTCAGACGTTTCAAATCTTTCATGGTTCTTTGTTTAAACAGGTTAATGAGAGGGTGATTGACTTGGGGATGGAATGTACTCTTGTTCTTTAACTCCAGATATCTTGGCGTGTATTTTGATCATATGTTCTCCTCTATGTTGTTAAAGAATACCGTCAACTCCATTTTCCATATAAGTTTAAACAAGTTCAATTCTTCTTCGAAGAACGAGGTAGAATTTGTTGGAATGAAGGATATTCCTAGGTTGAGTGTCTGAATTTGAGCAGAAGTCAACGGTTTAGATGACATATTGATGCCCAAATGTTCATCTATTTCTTTTTTTGACGCAGTTTCGTTCTTTCCTCGTCTTGTTTTCCGTTTCCTAAAAAAGGAACAGGTCGATTCTCTGGTGTTGGTCTATTACTGGTATCCTCTGGTTGGTCTACTGCTGGAATATTAGCAGAGGTTGATGCTGCTGAAGGATGAGGTCTAGCATCGATTTCTCCACTTAGCACTTCGCTGCTATCCGTATTGCTGTCTGGTGTGTTATGAGGTTTCTGTGGTCTCCTTGGCTGAGGTCTAGTATTGGCATAGAACTCCTGCCAGGAATAGACGATATCTCTGGCGTAATCTAGGGTGTCACGGCGAAAGTTTCTGATCTTTCTTTGCTCAATGTCCTGTTTGTAGGAATCAAATTTATTAATTGTATCCTCCAAAATTTGTTTCAATTCAGTTGCCGTTTTGACATTCTACTTTCACAGACCCGAATAGCACGTGACAACAGTTATGTTATCACGTCTCGTCTACTTACCTTCATATTGATTACATGGTGGCGGGTGATGTGTTATTGAAGCCGCCCGCGCACACGCATCCTGATATTTCCTGACATTACGCCGGTCGCGAGCGAGTGACGTCATGGTTGTTGTGACGCCGCTCGCGCATGCGCGAGTGGCGTCACGGCTCCATCATTGAGTATAAATAAACAGTCCGCGGCAGATGCCGTCTGAGAGCTGGGCTTCATGACCGCATTCCTGCCGTGGACTGTTGCTTCTTCTATCATCTAAGTAAGTTCTCTTTTACATCATAGGGCTATTTCTTAAGCCTACACGGACTGCAGGCACTTATGCTCTTATTCTCCCATAGGAGAACGGAGCTTCCTCACTAGACTACCTTCAGCAACCACTGCTCTCTCCCTGTACTTCAATCCACTATCTTACCGGAAGGGTGAGTTCTCCTTCTCCCCACCTCTTCCCTACTTTATATTCAGGCTCTATTTATTTATTTGAATTTTTGCATTATTATGTCTCAAGATAGTATATCTATGTAAATTAATGGTTCATAATGTGTAGAAATCTTGTTAAAACTACATTATTTTCAATCTTGGTCTCACATGACATAATATTTCGGTACCAAATGTACAACATGAATCAAATCATTGCACTCTCAACAATTGTACCCTAGCAAGGTCAGGTTCATTGAGGAACTTGTAAGGGGATGCCCCTCTTTATAAATTGTTTTTTTGACTGTTTTTTATAAAAAAAGTGATTCAACTTGGTTAATTATTTTTCTTTTGACCTTTTGTAAAAACATTAATTAATGTTTGATTAAATATTTGTAGATTAAAGTGAAAGAATTATTGAAGATTTATGCCCCTGATGAAGAGAATATGAATCTCGAAACACGTTGGGCCAACCTGAAAATAATAAAAAAGGAGAAGACATCTTTTCCTCTAAAAACTAACAGAATTATTGTATGTCATTCTTTGGATGTATTGAATTACATATCACTGTCATTCTAAAAATTGTATACACTGTATGTGTGTAAAATATACAAAAAGCCTTCTCGAAACCAGTCAGACCTGTTTTTAAATCTCCGTAGGCTTATTGCCTCATTGACAGTGTGCAGGGGACGCAGCTTTCCAAGATTTGGATTTCTTCTACTTGTAGGTGATCCCCTACTGCCAAATTCCTCACACTCCCCCTCCCTATTGTTAGCTCCCCACTTCCTTGTATCACTGCTTCCCGCACTGTGTACCTACTCAGCCCCAATGACTTATAAAGCAATCCACCCCTTCTCGAAGCTAGGTCTGTGCTCAACTACCCAAATAATGTATTATTCATTTATTAATAAAAACACAGAACTCTGCTCTTGTGTGTGTATTCATGTAGTAGTATTTTGTAGCCCTGTGCATTGAACTCCATGTTGCTTCCTTGCAATTAACATCAAGCAGGAACATTGGCAAGGAATAGCAAACAACACTAGTTACTGTAGTGGAGTGTGCCCTTGGTGGTGGTGCCAATTCTTCCTCTGCAAGTGTGGTGCACCCTTAATTCACTCTTGGCAATAATGGACTTAGTTACAGGGGTGCCCTTCTTGTACTGTGGCAAGATACAAAATACAAAAAAGTGAGTCTTTCTTTGCTGTTTTGCTCTGTCCATGCAGAACATGGATGCTCTACACAAGTCCAGTATGTGCAGTTACCCTTCTGGCTTTAGGAAGAAAGTTGGAAGTTCAATGTTCTGCTTGATGTGAAATTTAGAAATTAACTTCGGTGTTATAAAAAATACCTTTGTCTTTGTGTATTACAAATGACTCTGCTATGGACGCAAAATGTTAGTGTACATGCCAGACTCTTGTATCCATAGTCTTTAGGGCTGCGAAAGTAACATAAGGTGAGTGTAGCAGGTCTAGGACCTAAGATTTGGGTAATGGGCTAAAGTGAAAATGTGTTGTTGGTAGAGGGTTGTCATCTGGCTATATTGAAAGGATGCTGTAGGCATGATGGGGAAGAATGAGTACAACCAGGAGGATGGCACGGCAGAGCCAAGACAGAATAATGGCCTGCTTTAACACACTCAAAAAAAATACAAATTTGCAGAATTCACTTTAAAATTAACCTAGCATTCAGCATGCAGGCCCCATTCGGCACACCTTTTGACTGCTTTAATGAAGTACGGCAGCATAAACACTTGCTCAACATTGTGCCACAGTGAAATACATTTTAAAGAAATAGTGAAAAGAAATTATAAAAATGTGTGTCCTTGCGAATTTATTTTAGGGTAAAAAAAAAGGTAAAGCAAAGCATGTGCATTACAGGACAGCTTATTCTCTACTTTTAATGCAATCTTTTCTACTGGTGTGCACTTTCTATTAATTATTAGCAAAGGCCATGCAACAAGCATTGGACTAAAACTAATTGCTGTAAACGTTACCTGCTCTGAGATTTTGTTTTCTGTGACACTCTTACGAACAACCTCGTTCCACAACAGACTCCTTGCACATTCCACAGAGGCACCTTCCAGAGATAGTTGTCTAGCCTTTTCTTTATCTACAAAGGAGAAAAAATCTTCCCAGTTTTTACAATGAAAATGCTTCCAATGTAGTTCTGTTACAACTCATTAAGGGTATATTGAGGCATCTTACAATATGTAGCACACAATGTTGTGCATAGCAAGTCCAGGCCAACTAGAGGTTGTGTGAGGGGTGAAGGTAGAGATAGGTGAGAAGACAGGAAGTTAGAGTGGAGAGGCAGAGAGAGAAGGGGTTGCCATTAAAAATCAATGGAGAACAAAACATGTTTCTTGAAGGAACATCACAATAGATTATCTTTATGTTTGAGTTCGACAAGCACTGAGTTTCAGAGAGATGGAGCTTGAATAGCAAGTCAATGGCCTCCCAGACAATGCTTGAAGACTAATGTGTAGGGATACTGTAGTAGACCAAAACTGCAGCTTTGCTTTGAAAAGTATGGAGTACTGCGATAGTAGTATCAGGTGCTTCAATGCCCAGAAACAGAGAATTGGTATAATCAAGTCTTGACAGGATGACCGCTCTGAAAGAGGGGCACATGTGAGTAGTTTAGGGGCAAGGGGGTTATAGGGTGTTTATGGGATCAGCATCAGATGGACGTTGTTTGATTTGATGTACTGACTAATCTGAAACCCAGACTGGGAGAGCAGATCCATCCTTGTTGTAAGGTGCCAGGAAGGGCAAATGACATATCTAGATGGTCTAGGTAACCTGTCCTACGGGCCCATTCCTGGTCATGGTAGACCCAAACATCTGCTGTCTCCCTAGAACGAGTAGGCTGACCAGAACAGGTAGGAACAAACAAAGGAGTTCGAAGTTCCACCCCACAATCAAAGCATCGCCCAGAGCTCTCCACAGGGCAAATTCAATTTAGTAGAATTGCTTTCACTTATTGTGTACATTGCAAATAGCCCTGTCTGTGGGAGTCCCAAAAAGGCAAACATCTTGTCCAGAGTTTCCTGGCACAACGCTCACTCATGAGAGATTGACATCCACCTACTCAAGGCCTCAGTAACCCCATCCATCCATCCATCCATCCATCCATCCATCCCTCCCTCCATCCCTCCAGACAAGACTGGCTCCCGAGCCCAGAACCACAGCTGCATCGCTTCATTTCACAGAGGCAACGACCCCAGTCCACCTCTCTTGAGGTAATACATGGCCATGGTTTGGTTGTCCATCAGAATCTGTATACATATGTTCCAGCATGAAGGGGAGAAAAGCAATCATGGTCAGCCTAATAGCTGTAGATCCAGTAGACTGAGGTCTTCCCTTACAGAGGACTACATTCTCCTAACCACCATGTTGTCCAAACCCTTTCAGGGAGGCATCTGTGACAACACCCATCTGAGGCCAAGAGTACTGAAAAGGTTTTCCCCTTAGACAATTACCCTGATGGGCCCCCCACAGGAGTTCCATAACACATTGTTTGAGACCAGCAACATGCCTGTAATTTTGCTCTGAACCAGACCAATTAGAGCAAAACAGCAACCTCCAGTGCAACTGAGCCTCTGGCACCACAAAGCTACAGTATGCCACAAGACTCTGAAGAAGCAGAAAGGCCAAGGTAGGGATTTCACTTTGGACAAAGGGCAAGGACACAAGCTGTGTTCCCAACCATGCATCTTGGGTGGGACTTGTACTTCGGATGGTGCAGCACATGAAAGGTGGTGCCCTAAAGATACAGCGACACCAGCCTGTCCTGCAGCTCGAGAGCCTGGTGTCGGTGTCCGCGCTCATGCCACTGGAACGCAGTCGTTGCGTGTAGACTGGCATCTCCCCTGGCGGTTATGACAGTGTCGTGTTGCAATGGTTACCAGGCCCGGCAAAGGTTCAGAATGGCATTATCGCGTAGCACGCAATGACGTCAACACGCATGCTCAGCCGCCCGGAAATCCTCACGGACGACCAGGAACTGCTTCTTAAACAGCAGAGAAGGAAGAGCTTGCTGCTTCTCAACAGTTTTGTGTTCTGGTTTTTGCCGCTGGTGAGTGGCTTCTTGTGATCTATTCTTGGATTATATTGTTTTCTTTTCACCCTTTGCTTTTCCTCCTGGACTATTTCTTGGATTATCCCTTCTGGCTTAGGTTTTCTACATGGCTTGTGTTTTGTTTCTTTCTTTTTGTTCCTAGTTTTCTGGAATTGCTGTGCTTGGAGTTTCCTTGTCCTTGGTGCCCTCTGTAAGTACTCAGCTCCTTGCCCATTTGTGTTCTCTGGAATTGGATTCTGGACTCTCTTCTTTGTTCCTTGGCAACTGGTAATGATGCTTGGAACCCTGGATTCTTTGTTCTGACCTATGGACTGCAAGACTGGCAGTAGTTGACACCGTGTGGGTTCTTCGCTCGAGCGCATCTCCTTTCATGTAGGATCTCAGATTCAGGGGAGGGGGTTAAGAGTGAGGGCTGGTAACGCAGGTACATGGTTCTAAACATTGTTTTGTTTTCTTTACAGCCTGGACAAATGAGGCGATGCTTCCCGACCTTTCCATCTGTGTTTCTTGCCCATGTGGATGAAATAATCTCTTCACTGGATGCTGAAACTTAAGATGGATGGAAGACTGGCATACTTAATTTTGCAGTGTGAGAAACCATAGGGTGTCTCACCAGCTAGTCCCCGGGGATCTCTCTCTCTCTCTCAGGTGGCCAGGGCACAGCCATCGCCTTTGGATCCAGACCCTCGGGGTGGACCAGTGCGGAAGGATCACCTGGGTGAGGGGTCTTCAGGGAGTGTTGGTGATGCAGCCAATGGTGTGACGCAGTATTCCCCCCTTTTAGATGATTTTAACCCATCCTACTTTTTAGGATTCTCTGAGGTCCCAACTCCCCTCCCCCCTTTTTACACAAACACTGGGCCGAGGAAGAGGGTGACAGAGTAACAAGTCTTACTCTCATACACATACTGGGCATGTCCCGCTAATCGGATCAAGCAAAGTCAGGCACTTGACTAAGTGCATACACCCAATACCAATTAGCTCTCCTCACATGGATAAAAGGCAGAACCTAGAGACACACTCTGAGCAAAGTGGAACACGAGTATGAGCAGAACTTCTGGGGCAAAGGCAAACCTACTAAGCAGAGTGACAGACCAAGGGATGAGAGCAGGCCCAAAACCCCAATAGTTCCCTGCAAGAGGTCGTCGTCTCCGACAGGCTGTGAAAGACGCGTGGAGAAGGCCAGATCCCACACCAGAAGGCTGCATTGTGTTTCAAGGACGCAAGCGACCCTCTCGGGTGAACGGCAGAGTTGGGGAGGCGAGGCCAAGCCTGCAGTAGTAACCTTGACTCGTGAATTGGAAATCGTAAAACCAAGAAAGAAACGCACACAGCCGGTGAGTTGGCAAGCGACCTGAGAGACCGGTGTGTGTTAAAGAAATTTTGAAGTAGCAACATTATATCACAAGTGAAGGCTGCACCTGTGTGGATGAGACGCAAAGAAAGGAAGACCTGTGAACGAACTTTGAAGAACAGCTGTAAAATCAGTGACACAGAGTAACGGAGTGGTCCAGTGAAAGGAAGTAGCCCACTCTCAAGCCTCTGTAAAAGATGCATTGTTTGAAACGATAAAGCGAATGAACTGCAAAAGCGAAGTAAGCAAAATTAACTCCTAGAGAAACGGCGAGTGAAAGTTGAACCTTGAACTTTGAGTCAAAGTGGTCCTGCGGAGGTCTGTAAAGAAAGCCACGCACATCCCGACTGAGGGAGACCCAAAAGTTTAATAAGCTTGGGGAAAGGAGCCCCCTTGCAAGTTTTGTTGAACTTTGTCTTGAAGAAGTATGAGCCTGACAGAGGGGAACATATGTGAACTATGTTTTGAAGAGGTCAGAGACCGAAAAAGAGGGGCCTAAGTGAACTTTTTGTTGAAACATTATTTTGAATTCTGGAAAGATGGACTTTAACGTGGAAGGCCAGGCAGGCCTTGATCCACGTTTTGGAACTGTTTATTGTGTTGAAAACCCAAGCCACAGTGCGTCATCCTGCCTACAGGGACCACCTTACTCTGTGTGGTCTAACGTGGGGAGGAGAGCTGATTCAGCCATATTTATCCTTTTGAACACTGATTCTTCCATATAAATTTCTCCTTTGTACACTTTTTGTACAAGAGATAGGGCAGGCATTAGGTTTTGTGAGCATAGGCCATTTTCATTTGACGGACTCCACTAGGACGGTTTTGTTAATCGTTTGATGGTCAAGACTACTCCCATCTTAGTTATAGGGCAAAGAAGGAGTTTTTCCAACGTCAGAAACTACAATAAAGGTTTTACAAATTGTACCTATTGTGTCACTGCCATACTTGTAATCCCATGCCTCCCCTACAGCAGACAATATAATTAATTTCCAAAATACTGTCGGGCCTCCAGAAACAGCTTGATATAGTCCACCAAATCTGTAGTAAGATAGATTAGTAATTAATTCCTTAAAAACCAAATGCATGACTTGCAAACCGCGTAGGAAAATATCAAAGAACATGCTACCATTTTCTTTTCTATTGTAACAAGTGAATACGTACAATTACTTGCAAGCAAAATGTGCCATAACACCATGGTCTACACAGCCTAAGAGTTCTGCGATATTGCCCAGGAAATGAGGAGTGGGCAGCACCTTTGTATGTCGTTTCAGGGGTGTGCAGTGGCCTTGCACTCAAGAAATATAGGGCCCAGGCACTCCAAGCAGTACTGTATGGTGCAATGCTCTGGGAAACTGCTAATATCATGAAACTGGAGAACGTAGAAAATAAGATGTATACATCCTTTTTTAATCTTCCCCAGAACACCCCAAAGAGTTCAGTTAAAGCTTGAGCTGGGAATCAAAGGCATTAAAACCCATTGTTCTGCTGGATTAATTTATGGCAAATTCCACAACTGGTCAAATATAGATCAGTTTTTCTACTGTGCTCCAGGGTGCGGCCAATCCCTTGGTTCCTTAACATTAAAATGACCATTTTCAATATTGGACTGACCCAACTGGAACAATGCTGAAAATAGGGATATCTAGAACAGGGGGCTTACCTCTTGCTCTGTTGCTTTATTGATCTTAAACATTTGCAGGTGCCTCCTTTGCCAAATATCCCCATATTGATGCATGTGTGTTTATAAATTTTGTTCTAAATATATTGGTGTGAGTTTTACATATTGTAAACTTACCTGGTGGTGGTTCTGCTTCCCGTGGGCTCACAGCAGTATTTTCTCTCTGCCGACTAAACTGAGCGCGGCGCGGGTCAGCTGACCTCCCCACCGGCACTTATGTGCCAGCAGAGATGCCAGCACAGTGGAAGAGCACAGCAGGTGTGCCTGATACGCGCCTTTGGCGTGCAAAAGGCAAGTCCATATGGGCCCGTCCGGGACCTGTGTGGGCCATGGGCCTTAAAGGACTGCCAAAATGAGGCAGAGGATACCTTACAGTTTGTAACATTTCCCACTGGTGATTTTGATGGTATGACTCGATCCTCACGGATCGGGTTGTTGGAATTGGCATTGAGGCTACCTGCTTGCCATCTGGACTGTTGGGCCAGACAGCTGTAGCATATACTACTGCTGAGAGGTGGGACTGATCCCAGGGATAAAGGCAAGCCGGGGACTTTGTCTTCACTGGGTGGCTTTTTGATAAATACCCACTCCGCTATGGTACACAGTCAAGAGATTTTTAATTTATTAAATGAGCACCAACCTGACATTTTGGGAATGACGAGACATGGTTTTCAGACTTGTCTGACCCCGACATAGTGCAGCTTCTAACTACACACTGATTCATGCTGATCGGCCTAGCTCTAGTCCAGGGGAGGGGGAGGGTTTGGCCTTTATTCATCTAACATCACTGGAGTGTGTTGCTATCCCTCTGACCCACAATGTACTTGTGAACTACTGCTGGTGAGGCTTCGGCCTTCAAGCAATGTGTCAGTGCACGCACTGCTTGTATATCGCCCACCTTCCTCTTTGGCTATGGATTGCATCAATCGTCTTTCCCCTGCTCGATGCTGATCTTGCGTTGATCCAACCTAACCTGAGCCTGTTAGGGGATTTTAACATTAGGCCGAATGATGTGACGGATGTCCATGTCACTACCTTAATTACCAGGTTTTTTGACTGCCATCTAGATCTGTGTAAACATTTGTCAACCCATATTAGAGGGAATACCCTTGACTTGATTTTTTTGGAGGCATCATTAACTGACTTTTAAACCATTGCCAGTAATATGGTCTGATCATTTCCTATTGCTGTTTCTCATCGCCCTTCCAACTCGTTGACAGTTTCATCCCAAAGTCTACACTAGTCACAGTCACTGGGCTAAAGTACCTCTGGTACTACTCACTGAGACTCAAACTCAATACTCAGATGGCTGGCGAAAGATCTAACCGACACATGTGAAACTCTAATAAAAGCCATAGCTCTAACGGCCGATTTGCTGGCCCCACCTAGGTTTCGGGAGGATAGCTTAGGGGCAACGTGTTTGCCTTGGAAGAAGATGACGTAAATCACCACAGGTTTGATCCCTGGGTCTGCGCTTAGAATCCCCTGGGTATGAAGCACGTTATAAATAACCAATCAGATCCTAAGCAGGATGTGTGCTGCCAAAAACCATCTGCTCCCTGGTCGTCACCAGACCTTAGGGCTTTGAAACAGGGATGTCGTCGGGCAGAGCGTCAATTGCATTTTTGCTATGCTCAGGAAGTTAAAGAACAATACAAACAGATTCAACTTCAGTACAAATTGGCTGTGAAGGCAGCCAAGTCTCAGCACTATGCAGAGTGCATACTCCTAGCACCATTTGTTTCCCGTGAATGGTTTAGAATTATGAAGGAACTCTCTGCCCCCTCGCCCATTCAGCCCAACTCCACCCACTCCCAAGAAACCTGTAACGCTATCAGTCCATTCTTTGTAGTTAAGGTTGATAAGATCAGGAAGTCTATCATGTTGCCAAGGAAGGGGACAGTGGCTGCCGCCTCACAGGATTTTCATAGAGTAGGCAATGCTGAGGCTTTTTCTAATTTTGAACCAGTTTCGGACGAGACTGTTTTAGCTGCTTTTCGTAAGCTTAAATCAGCATCACCTTCTGATCCGATCCTGCTGTCGCTTCTTCAATCTCTTCCGACTGATTCCATTGCACTGTTCACTGCCGCTCTTCACTATTCCTTTACGAGCAGCTTGATTATGTCCTGCTTCACTGACACACAACCGTGATGCCGCTCTTGCAGAAGCCGCAATTGGATCCTCTGTCTCCGGCCAGTTATCGTCCTATTTCTTTCTTGCCCGCTACTATGAAATTGATGGAAACTATCATTGCCTCCCAACTCTCATGGTTTCTTTAAGAAAATGGGTGCCTGCACCCATTTCAATCTGGATTCAGGCTATTTATGGGTACGGAATCGGTAATGATATCAATTCTGGGCAATCTGGTTCTACTTCAGGACCGCTTGAAGGTCAGAGTTTTGATTCTCCAGGACCTCTCTGCGGCATTCGACACCATTGATCTTAAGATTCTCTTAGATCGACTAGAACAAGGGGGTTTGTCAGGTCCAGTCTTGGTTTTCTTCTTTCTTGTTGGATCGTATGCAGACTGTTTCACTGATGCCCTTTTTTTGCTGCTCCTACTCCCATCATGTGTAGGGTTCCTCAGAAGTCATCTTTATCCCCATTACTCTAACTTATATTTGCGGCTGTTAGTCGACCCGATTGCTTTGTCTGGTGTTTGTTTTTAAACATACGCCGACAATACACAGCTAATTTTTTGGCTTAATTCTCCAGCATCAGACCCTGCCACTAAGCTTGCTTGTCAGATATTGGCTGTTGGATAACCTCAAACTGGTTGAGGTTAAACAGCGAGAAAACAGATTCTGGTAGTGGGTCAGCCGAATGCTCACTCTTGGCTCGAATCTCTGGGCACTTGTCCAGTCCCTCTGTTAAATGTTTAGGGGTTAAGCTTCTCCCCTCGGGTTCTAGAGAAGAGCAGATTGCAGCGATTTGTAATGCAGGTTTTTTTTTAAAGTGAGATTTCTGAAGAAAGTGCTAACTTTTGTCCCCATGAAGCTTCGGAAGTAGTCACAGCCTCCATAATGGGAGCATTGGACTACTGCAATGGTATTTACTTGGGTCAACCAGACTTTCTGATCTAACGGCTGCAGATACTGCAAAACTCAGCAGCACGTGTGGCATTGAATGGACTGAGACGGTCCTCTACCGTGCCTTTATTGGCTAGGCTGCGTTGGCTTCCGGTGAGAAGTTGTATAAAGTTTAAGGCACTGTGCATTGCACATAAGGCTTTTTCTCTCACCGGACCAACACGCCTACAGTCAAAACGTACTTGCTACACACCTGTACGCCCCCTGCTTCCTCTAATTTGTTCCAAGTTCCACGCTTCAGCAAATCCCAAGCATGTGAGTGCTCCTTTTCAGTTTTGGCTTCTACACTATGGAAATCGCTGCCTATGTACCTGGAGGAGATTCCAAATCATCAGATCTTTTGGAAGGCCCCGAAGAACTTGTTTTTGAGGTGGTTGCGATCCCTCTAGCTCCTCCCTGCTTCTGGCTGTTTTAGCACCCAGATGCCTTTTTGGCCTTGGTTTGCGCTCTACACATTCAATTACATTACATACCCTGGCAACAGTAAGCGGCCTTCCTTGACTGGACTACTTATTTCCATGCAAACCTGATGTAGGGTTCCTCATCCGTCTGAATACTTGTCATCAAAAACCACTATGGGCTCTGAGAAATATCCAACTTTCATTGAGCACCCTCTGTAGAACCATGCAATGACTCTAGTTGTGTCAGGCTTGTGTGCAGTTTATCAGGAAATGACCTTAAGAGGACATGAGTCAGATTTGTCCACACCTAGAATGCCAGATGAAGCTGCCATCTTCAGTCATTTTACCCCACTCCAATACCCCAGTGCATGCCAGGCTGAAAGCTGCTCTTCCTGCCCACTGACCTTGACATGTTATAGCAAATGATTTTATAGCAGAATTATGGCTCCCCCGACGCGCCAAAGTTGCCAAAACTTCATCCATTCTAAATATGTTTAGTGCCCGAGGTATAGTGGAGAATACAAACAAATGGTAGCAAAGAGGCATCAGGTAACACTCTATTAAATGACAGGCAAGGAAGAAATAAGGGCTAAGGGGCTGGATATAAGTAGTTCAAGGGTAAGATAATTGTCCAATCACAATATACAATTCGCTACCTTTTGTTGGTGCGTCTAGTTCATTAGAATGTTTCTTAAAAATGCAAGGCAATCGATGTTTCATAAAACAATCCTATTTAACAGTGACATTATCAAATATTAATAAAATATGCTAGATCTGATAGATCACTTAATGTGATGCATTGTCTAAAATATCATACTTCTGTCTAATTACTTGCATCAAATTCATCAATTTAAAAATGTGTAGTCAAATACGATGAAATTCAATGTGCAGGGATGTATGCCCAGAGTTAAGGCAAAAAGTCCAAAATACCAGACCCTGAATCATATCATAATCACTGACAAAAGCCTAAGATGCACATATATAAACTACACAATAGCCTGTATTCTGTCATCATATGCTTGACTGTTTAGAAAACATATTACAATTAGCAAATACGACAATACATTTTATCCAATGGGAGCTTCAAATTTGAAACATTTACACGCAATACAGGGAGTTGATTGGTACGCAACATTAATATTCATTTCCAGACAGCTCGTTTGGGACATTATAATACATATATATGTCTGCATACTCTTGTATTTGTGGACCACCTAGAAAACAACCTGATAAGTCTTCAACTTGGATAAATGTGAATAATTCAAATCCCAGCCCCTCCATATCAACTTTCTTGGCTAGAATGTGTAAGATGATAGTAATCTTCACCACTATCAGCAACTGGAGTCCAACCACTTTGTTCAAACAGCCCTTTGATCAGATTTACAAAATTAATAGGCCTATTAGAAAAATCAGAACCAAAATGTTCACCAATCTTAGCCAATAATGGCCATTTGGGAGAACGCAAGGCTTTTATGTACAATACCCCCTTCCTTTTCAAGGACAATGCACAAAGAGATATCAGCCCCAGTTTGAGTCTGAGGAATTCCATAGGGCACTGTTTGACGAAGGTTCAAAATATTCCTCAAAAATTTCCCTTCAAGGATATTCAACCATTTCAAGTCCCTCAATGTCAAAGCTTCCAAACCATAAAGGAGGCTACGCAGAAACATTTAGAGTACCAATATTCCTTTGATGCTGTAACCAGCGGTTTGTTTTGGCAAGTTATTAAATTGTGCCCTAAGATTCCAAGATGGCCGCCGACACTAGATAGACGTGTCGACGGGGGTCCTGAAACCCCCCAGCAATTACGTGCAGCTCCACCACCCGGCAGCAGTTGTATTACCCCGAAAAGGAAGGGGAAAGCGTCAGAGACAAAAACGGGCGCGCAATAGCCCAGAAAAGCAGAGCGTTCCCCACACAGCCAGTGGCGTAACACAAAATGTGGGGGCCCCCTTGTGAGCCATGCTGAGGGGACCCCCCCACAAATCGGCAACAATATCAAGGGTCGTGCCACACTCTGGCCGGTCTAGATTATCACTCTTGCACAATACGCACAAACGTGCTGCTGAAGGGGTATGCTGCACACTGTACTAGGAGAAAGATATAAATATGTGTTTTAATGCAATATGCAGCACACTTTCTGGGAAAAATTAGCTAAAAAGCCAGAGTTTTTTCAATTGTTTTGTAGAGTAACACCAAACCAATACATGCAAGTCACCAACAGTGCACAGGAATATTAATGCTTTACTATTAAAAATGCCATGCCACATTGATCCTACTGGCTGCACAATGTAGACCAGTGTAGAGACTTAATAACATTACAGTAAAGCATGCCAGCACCAAAATGCCAGTCGAAGCAATAACACTTATCAAGAAGAGAGCACACATTCAAGCCTGGGTCTCTGCAGCCTCTAACAACATGGTCGAACTCTTTAAAATCTGGTCAATCCTGTTGCGGTCTCTACATCTCCTTTTGCCTCCCAGGCCCTCTGTATGGATCTGGTCTCTCACTTCTCTGCTAAAATGCAGGACATCCTGTCCTCCATCTTCTCTTCCTCTCTCGGCCCCCCTTTGGCCGGCTCTACCTCTCCTCCTCCTTTCTCCTCTTTCTCTCCGACAACACCAGACAGGGTTTCTAGACAAGTCCGATCTATGAAAGTGCCATCCAAACAGGTGCTCGCCTGTTCCTCCAGAACCATCGAGGAGCAGATTGACACCTTCGCTCCAGCCATGGCCGATTTCTGTAATCACTTTCACCACTGGAGCGTTCCCCTCTCCCCTTAAGCACTCCCTGTGCACCCACTCCTAAAGAAGCTGTCTGCCGATACTACCTGCCTGGCAAACTATCGCCCAATCTCCATCACCCCTTTCCTGGGCACACTCTTGGAAAAGCTGCCCAACTCCCAGCTTACTCTCCACATTCTATCTGTTGGTTGCCTCCATGACCATTAGTCTGGCTTCAGAGCTGCCAGAGGCACGGAAACTGCTCTCCTGAACACACATGAAGGTCTGCTCTCTAACCTTGATTCCAGCATTCCTTCTGTGCTAATCCTCCTTGATCTTCCCTCTACTTTCGGCACAGTCAACCACACCATCCTGATCATCACGGATCAGGCCCTGGAGTGGCTGACCTCCTAACTCTTGGACTGCCCCTCCCAGGTCCAACTTGGTCCCTTTCTCCCAGACACCTCTCTTTCTACCTGTGGCGTTTCCCAGGGCTCTATCCTCTCACCCTGGTTTTTCAACCTCTACTTGGCCCACCTGATCTCTAACTTTCAGATGACACTCAGCTTTCCTTCAGGCTCCACTCCTCTCTTGCTCATCTCTGACTGTCTATCCGTGATTCAGGATTGGTGCGCCTCCAACGATCTCTGCCTTAATGGCATTAAGACGGAGATCCTTCTCGTTGGGACCCCTGCTACTGCTTTCCCTCTCTCACTCTGGCCGCCCACCTTGGGCCCTCTTCCTTCGCCTTCCTGCGAGGCAAAAAACCTTAGTGTCATCTTCGACTCCACTCTCTCTTTCTCTCCTCACATCTCAGTTGTCGCCAAGAAGTCCCACTACCAGTTGCTCCTCCTCAAAGGGGCTCTTCCCTTTCTCACTTTCCCCCAGAAGCTCACTGTCTCCAGAGTCCTGTTTCTCTCTAGGCTGGACTACTGCAAAAGCCTCTTTCTCAATCTGCCTTCCTCTACTCTCCGCCCTCTGCAACTAATCGAGAACAGGACTGCAAGACTTATCCTTGTCCTCAAGCCCAGGTATCGTATCTCTCCAGCTCTGAAATCTCTCCACTGGCTCCCGGTGGCTGCAAGGATCAAGTTCAGGACACTTTGCATTGTCCATAAGGCTTTCTGGGGTCAGAGACCACACTACATCCAACGCTCTCTTCCAAAATACCTTCCTTCTCGAGCCCTTGCCCCAGCTACCTCCAACTCTCTAAGGGTTAGACGCTTCTCCAGGCAGAGAGTGGGGGGTAGAACTCTCTCCTCTGTAGGTGCCTCCCTCTCGAATGGCCTCCCTGCCCCTCTCAAACTTGAGCGGACCACCTGAAGTTCCGGAAGCAGCTCAAAACTTTCCTCTTCTCCTCTGATTTCTCTCTCTCCCTCCCCTGCTGACCTACCTGTCTGCTGTACCGACTGGTTGCTTGGCTACCCTCAGAGTCTCGCTGAGTCCAGGCTCTTTCTTGATCAGTCACCCATGCACTGCCTCCGGGAATACCATGCACTAAGGGGCTGTAACTGTGACCCTACAGTCCCTTGTTCTCCTTGCACTACCCAGAGTCGCGCTGCCCTGGCTGCACTTACTCGGAGCATTACTGTCCTGTTTTCCCCTCTCCTCTTCCTTGCACTTCCCCCGCCCCTCTTTCCCCTTGCATTTCTCGTTCTCGCACTTGCACGATCTGAATGACACAAGGCCTAGCAAGATTGTCTTGTCCTCCCTCTATCTTCCCTCCCTTGTCTTGTCGCGCCTAGAAACACTTGTGTACAGGCGTGTTATAAATGACATATCATATCATATTATCATAGATGCCCAACAAAATATACAATGGTGCAGTAAGAAACAGCTAGACTGGCAGCACCCACATGGCGGATCTACACAGGCCAGAAAAAAAGTGAGCCCTGCCTTTAACTCATTTACCATCAAAAACATCCAGATTCCAACATCAGCAAAAGTAAAGACCCTAGGTGTGTATTTTCAAGCCTCTCTAGGCGCTGAAGCACATACAAGCTACCTTAAAAAAAACTGTCAGTACCATCAGATCCTCCTTAAAAAGATCAGGCCATTGTTAGACCAAAAGAACAGCATCATCATCGCTAGGGCCACTATATTGTCTAGATTGGACTACGGAAACTCCCTACTCTTGGGAGCCAATAGTAAGTGCTTGAAAAGATGTCAAACCATCCAAAACAACGCCATCAGAACGATCGCTGGAAAATCTTGGAGAGAACACATCTCCGGAGAAAGGAAAGCCCTCCATTGGTTGGCTATGGAGGAGAGAATCTCCTTCAAGTCTCTTACCACGGTACATCGCTGCCTATATGGCGCAGCCCCGGCCTACCTCAAGAAACAGTTTAAATGGTACGAGCCACCCAGGAGCCTCAGATCATCTAATACAGGCAAACTACAAACCATTATAACTAAAAAACAACATGGCCTTGGTAAGGCCTTCCCGACATTAGCCATCGGAAAATGGAATGACCTACCCACCTCATTAAAACTTGAGCCTAACTACCTCACCTTCAGGAAAAAACTGAAAACCTTACTTTTTAAGTAAATCCTGGTAACATACTGAATCAATTTGAGTTAACTTAGGCCTTCTCCCGCCTAGTCCTGTCTCTTTTTCTGTTGTCCAGTCTATATGTAAGCGTTCTGATGCCCGCGGGCTTTAACGCTATATAAACAAATAAATAAATAAATAAATAATTACTCTTAGCAGGATTGCTTTATCAGAAATGCGCAGTGTTAGGGAGAATTCTCATTTTATGGCTAATTTCCCTTACCTAGTGAGTCCCTCAGCAGCTTTGCTGGATCTCTGGAGTTATTTATTTCCACTTGGTAAGAGTGTGAGCTTTTTCCCCACTCTTCCTTGTGTTTTGCTATGTGTTTTTACCTGTTTTTGGTGATTGTGGACTCTGGAGTACACCACGTCAGTAGCCCCCTTCTTTTGTGCGTCACCCAGCACCTTCCGTGCAGTGACACAGGGTTGTCGTTCAGACTTCCCACCGACTCCATTTCTGAGGCTGACTGCTGTCCCCCAGAAAAGGGTAAAGTTACCATTAACCCCATCTTACATGGAGTACTGGAAGGGTTAACTCTTAGCCCTTTTTATCTGTACCTCCTAGAGCATTGTTTCGCTCTTTTAACATTTAGACATGGCTGGTGGCAGTGTATCTACCCTAATTTTCTACCGCGGTTACCTTACATAACCGTGGTGATATTGTAGGCTATTGTGTTAGCCTCGAACTTAAACCTGCTTGACCAAATGCTTTTTCTTTTGGCTCCGGTGCAGTTTATTCACCATTTATTTTTGTTAAACTCCTCCTTGTGTTTTACTTTGCGTGGCAAACCAGGTTTGCCTCCTTTGTTCACTGTCTTTTGGTGGGCTTCTTCCAAGAAGCCCTCCTCAAGGCGCCTGGGTGTCTAGGTGGGCTGAAGGTGAGGGAGGGGTGTAGTCATCCCCTGCACAGGGTATCCTAGGAAACCCAAGTCGCACTTTTTCATGATTGGCTGAGGTAGTTGTCCGGGCTGGACAACCCCCCTGCTGGGTGAATGACAGCCAGGCTGTGTGAATGGGGGATTTTCGCATAAAAGGCAGGTCTCTTGGGCTGGAAGTCAGTCGCCACTGGAACTACAAGGAACCGAAGAGAAGCGGAGGAAAGGTCGACTGCTGCAACTATCCCGTCCCGGTGAAGCCCTGCTGCAGTCCTGAGCTATCTACCCCTCAACGACTAAGAGAAGATCCAGTCCGGAGTCTTCTTCCCTTGAGCCTGGTGGGGATAACCAGCTCATCTTCTTCAGCCAGAGGTCCCCTTCGTGGTCGAAATCGCTGCACACTGTTGTAGTGGTCCGGATAGCCACCTGAAGAGCCTCTCCTGTTTTTAAGGAGCGCACCTTTTATTCATTGTCGCTGCTGCCGGCCTCATCCCTGTGTGGTGTAGACCCCCTTCATCGTCCTCCTTCGTGCAGGAAACTGCCAGGAACAACTGCCGTGGCACCAGCTTCTTCTTTGAAAAGGTACAGTGTCCTGCTAGAGGAATTTTGGGTGAAATCCCTATTTCGCGCTTATAAGGCTTGCCCTTATTTTTCCCTCTTTCTTATAACTTTTGCTTCCGAACATTTGACAATATCTAAAGTACTCTTGGCAACTTTGAATCGCGAACTATGCGATGTGGGATCCTCGACACAGGAACCTGGTTCCACTTGACACTGGCTCCGGCCTCTTGCATTTCTGTCCATGAGCGTTCTTCGATTCCGTTGGCCTAAGTAACATATTGCCTATGATTTTTGCCCCCAACTCCCTCTGGGTATCTCAGGTGCTAAGTGTGTTTTTGCCCCGGTAGCATTTCTTGCCGCAGATACGCGTTTATTTAGCAGACCGAACTGTCAAAAAGTGATCGCAATCGTATTCACGGTAACGTGTATTGTTCCATAATACCGGTTCTCTCAAACACAGGGTACTTACCTTGATTCCTACCGTACAAAGTGAATTGGTCAGTTGTAATGTATTTAACGTGTGGTTTTAATTTTAATAGAAGTGTTGTGTTGATAACGAATGGTTGTAAAATAAATGTATTTATATTTTTCTACTTGAAACCTTGAGTCAGTGTTTGATTGAGTCACAGTAATTGTGGTCCCTTTGTGTAATCTCTTCTACTGGTCATATACTTTTGAGCTACGCCTGGCTGCTCTGCTACTGCTACCACTTTAACATAGCAGTACAGGCTTGTACCAAAGGTAAAACTTGTATTGCCACCTGTAGTCTTAATTGTGTGTAGTGGTCCCTAAGGGCACTGCACAGGATTCTGCCTAACATGCAGTAAAAAAAAAAAAGTCATACCAAACTGAGGAATTACTAGACTGGCTGCACCAAAATGCCTCTCTAGCCACTAATACCACATTTCATTCCTGCTTAGCCTGGACATGGACAACCATTATGATTTATTGCACAATCCAAACCCCCCACACATCCTCTCTTCCTCCCACTCCCTACCCTAACCACCAAAATCAGCTCCTGGGCCCAGAATTACCTTCACGTCCCTCTTCCTGGCCCCAGCGCTTACGTATGAGGCTCATAGGTAAGTACTGGGATGAGGAAGAGTGGGACTAGGAGTAATGAAGATTACAGGTAGCTAAATCAGGCATTACCTCCATGTACCTCTACCTCATCCCAGTACTTGTGTATGAGGCAGAGCGCCTCATACACAAGTACTGCCTGATACACAAGTACATGGACGTGGAAGAATAGGTCTAGGAGTAATGACGAATACCAATAAGTAGTCAAGGCATTAAACACAATTAATGGTGTAACACCATTGAGTTGATTGGACTTCAGCTCTCCCCCCCTGAAATTTTGGGCTATGTTGATTCAAGCTCACCGACCTTCAGAGCAGTTGCCGGACAGAACATGGCACAGATGTTAAACAGCATCTGGGTTTCGCTGTTAACAAGGGCCCAGCAATTACTAATGTAAAGCATTTCACTGTTAGTACCTGCATTCAAATTCCAATCATTTTAGGCAATTTAAATCGTGATGTGGGTTTAGTACTTGCATGCCAGGGGAGTGATTGGAAGGGTAGAGAGGGAACAGGAGACTGCTCATTCTGACAGCAGTCCATAAGTGGGTGCTTTCAGACTTAAATGAAAGAGTTAACTGCTTGTAACACTGAAGCTGCACTAGAATAGTCTAATTAAAATGCGTAAAGAAGTTAGAGGCACCCACACAAATACGTTTTCCCCTCCCCCACCACCCGTGAAGATAGTGCCTCTCCCAATATCTGAAGGATTTCCCCCCCAAAATGTGTTTGTTGTGGCCCTGAACACAAGCACACACACCGTTCACCATATACACACATGCACACCCAGGCAGCCATCCATACATTTAAGTTTAGTTTAGTTTCTTTATTTGTACAGCACACCGAACCCTCAGGTAATTGGGCACCCAAGGTGTGCACCCTTTCACCATACAGGTACACCCAAGCAGCCACCCGTACATTTAAGTGTGCACCCTTTCACCATACACTCACACAGGCAGCCACCCATACATTTAAGTGTGCACCCTTTCACTGTACACACGCACACCCAGCCACCCATAAATTTGCGTGCACCTTTTGACTATACACGTACACAGGCAGCCACCTACACATTTAAGTGTACACCCTTTCACCATATACACACACACACGTCATGGGGTTGAGGGGAGCCCCATTACTTCAAAAAGAAATTGTTTCTTTTTGAAGTCACTCTGACTTCATAAAGAAATTATTTCCATTAAGGACCGAACCATAACGAAAATCATTTCTTTATGAAGGCAAGAGTGACTTCAAAAATAAAAACCCAACCCCATGACGGTATCAGGTAATAAAGTCCCTGTATATAATAAGGTCGTCGTATATAATGTCGCCGGGAAAGGTTTGTGGCAACATTTTGTACGTGACCATATTTATAGGGAAAGTGGGAGCAGGGTTGCAGGTGTGTCCCCCGCTCCCCTTGAAAAAAGGTGTCAGGGGTTACTGGGGTGTCCCACGCATATTCCACATAATGTCTCTGCAAAAAATGGCAATTTTGCTGCAAAGTATTTGCATGGCAACATTTATGCGGGGACATTATTACATGGAACCCCCATGACATGGAGGCCTCCAGCCTGGGGTCTTCCATGTCATGGGGTGCGAGGAGCCCTCGCACTTCAAAAAGAAATTTGTGGTCACTCTGTCTTCATAAAGAAATTATTTCTGTTACAGAAATAATGTCTTTATTAATTTAATGCAGAGTGAATTCAAAAAAACGTACATTTGAAAGAATATTTTTTTCCATTTTTTATTTCTCTAAGTGGGGCCCCCTACCAGGACATGTGCTAGAGGGCCCCCCACACCGCAGGGGCTGCAGGGGGCCCTGATACGCCAGTGCACACAGCAGCGCCGCTATAAGGGAGGAGGAGCCCCGCAGAGGCACCTGAGACAGTGGGCCCGGGAGAGTACTCGCCACGACGAGGCGGACCCCACAGAGCCCAGCGCCCTGACAGAGAGGGAGACCCAGCAACCCGAGGACTGGCGGGGAATCCTTGGAGGCAGTGGCGGGCTAGCAAATAAGCAACACAAGACACTGGTTGACAGCAGGGTCCGACGCGGACCAGAGGCCCGAGGGAGACGACGGTGGCAACAGAGCCACAGCAAGCGTTCCTTCACAGCCATGGGTGTAGTGGGGAGAGGAACCTGAATGCTTGCAGAAGGCCGCCCAGAGACCGGGGCAATCCGCCCAAGGGGACGGAAATAAGGAGCGCAGCTGAGTAGCAGAGGAGAGATCCAGGTGGAAGACAGCAATGCAGGGATCCCGGTGCGTACACTAACTTGAACGTACGACAGCAGGTGCCGGAAACATACACACTGCGCTAGGCCACAACACCATCGACAGGCGGAGGGACGGAGAGTGGCCCCAACACCGGTGAGAGGCGGCCCCAGTGCTAAGGACAGACAGGGAGCCATCCGAGACATCAACGGACAGCACCCGGAGGAAGGAACAAAACGAGGGAGCAGGTGGAGAAAGCCCTCAAAGTGAAAATAAGCACAGAAGAACAGACAAGGCCGAGACAGCAAATAAGGCATGGAGAGGAGCCGCGGGGACACCGCCGTAAGAAGCAACGCTGAGACGTGGACAGCAGGTGAGCCTTCCCAGGGCCGCGACACCGCAGACTGCACTGACAAAGGGGAGCCATTGAAACAGGAAGTCCCCCGAACATACACTGGCTACCTGGAGAGGCCCAAGTGGCGTTCTCTTCCCGCGAGCAGGCTACAGAGAGCTCCCTCCATGATCACTATCAGGCAGTGACTCCACCATGACAGCTCGCTGTTTTTGTCATTGACACGCTTCCTCAGGCATCAAGGATTCCAAGCAGCCTGCTCGAGTTGCCCGATAAAGAGGCCAGCAGGGAGACCAACTTCATTTATCTCTTTGAAGAAATTTTGTCCTGAAGAAAATGGTCCATAAACACCTGTACACCATCGAAACCGGTCAACCATAACAGTTGTGGCTCCACCACAACACAACGAGATACTCCCCATTTTTGTCGGGGCTACAGAGAAAACTCACTAAGAACTCACTCATTGTAGGTTCTTTCCTTAGTAAGTCCCACAGTCTGTGGGCTCTGAGTTTTATATGAAGACCCTTTTTTTGTGTTTTTACTTTTCTAGCATTTGGGCAACCACCAGCATATAGGAAATGTGGAGTCATCAGGGTTATTAAATATGGTTAAAAAATCCTGTTGACCCCCATCACCACATGCTAATTGAAGTAGTCCGGTCCAAGACTACGAGATCTAATTCCTCTCTCGTAGGCCCCTCCACCAGCGATGGTTGCCCTCTGCATTTTAGGCTGCTTTTCAGAATTGAGTGTGCTTTGCAAATAACTATATCCTTTGTAGAGAGCTAGGGACAGTCTCTTGTACTATCGCTCTTAAATAGGCGTTGCACCATCCGCCGTCTAGGGACAGGCAACCTCCCCCACACCTCCTAGGGACAGGGTGTTCTTCCCGAGGGCCAGAATAGCTCATTATCTTGCGTTGTTCTTCGCGACTACCCCAAGTTGTCTGAACCACTCACTTTGACTTAAATCGCAATACACCTTTTTTCTCCCAAAGAACCGTCCTTTTGTGTACCAGTACTGTTTTTTACGGTTAGGGAAGGCAATAGTACTTCCGGCTTTTTAGCCCAATAAACCCTGTTCTTTTCTCGAGGCCCAAGGGCACCCACAAAACCAGGGACAGAAGGGCGGGGGGGATCAGGGGCCTGACTGGGGGAGCCCCGCAACAGAAGGGCTAGGGGGCAGCAGGTGGGGAAGGGAGACGGAAAGTGAGCATGCGGGTCAGGTGATCAAGACCGGCCTCGAGCACCTGGGACAGAAGCAGCCCACCGGGCCCCCCGAAGAGATTGAAAGAGGCGGGCCCACGAACAGGCAGCCCCCACAACAATAGAACAGGAGGGCACACGGGGGAGAAAAGCCAACCCCTCATAACTTGGACCTGTTGGGGATTGCCTCCATACCAAGACACTCAGCAAGAGAGGGAAGGGCTGGGACGTAGTCCAGTTGTGTCCTGACCCGGGACCCCAGCAGAGGCGGTGGAGACGTGGAGAAGGAGCAGAGGGACAAGTTACCACAAGGACCCAGAGAGGCACTATTCATAGCCACAGAAATGGAGCAGACAAGCAAAGGGAGGGGAAAGGTGAGGCCGAGGGCCCTAGCAAGGGGGACAACACCAAGCTTTGAATAGGGTGCAAGAGATCAAGATTTGCCCGGAAGAACTGCCAGAAAGAAAGAGGCCAAGGGGATCCCACTAGAACAGGAGACCAGGAGCTAGAACCAAACCAAAGATACACCTGGAACCGAAGGGAGGCCATAAGCACCCTATCATGTCAAACAAAGCCAAAGGCAAATCAAATAGAGGCACACCCCCCCCCCAGGGAGACACCCCCAGAACTCTGTCAACAATGTGGATGGCCAGGGAGCCCAACGAGGCACTCGGGGGCACCCAGGAGGGAGCGAAAGGGCACAGCACACCGCAGGAGATGGATCCAGCGGCCCCAATATCGCACCAGGATTTCCACGGGGAAATGCTCTCCCTACAGTCCAACCTAGTAAAGTAATTCCAGGACCAGTTTCAGCTATTGCGAGCGGATATCAACTCGGCCCTGGGGGAAGTAAAACGAGAATTGGGTCAACTGGGAGAGAGGATGGACGTCCTGGAGAGGGGCCTACAGGAAGTGGATACAAACACGACGGCGAATAGCGAGGCTATTGAGAGACTGGATGTGGCAACATGGAACTTGAAATGGAGGACATGGAGAATAGGTCTCGGAGAGTCAATATAAGGCTGAAAATGCTTTCGGAAACAGTAACGGACAAGGAGCTGAAGGGAGTCGTCCAGAGCATTTTCGTGGACCTCATAGGGGAAGCAACCCCATGTGCAGTGGAATTGGATAGAGTCCACAGAGTGGGACGCCTCAACAGAGGCACGAACACCAAACCAAGCAACGTGCTCGCAGTATTCACAAGATATGGACAAAAGGAATCCGTGCTGACAGCAGCAAGACAACAGGAACCGATCAAGTCTCAGGAACGACAAATTGAGCTATATCAGGACTTCGCAAGCAGTACCCTGACTAAGCATCGACAGATCGGTCCAGTCCTAGCGGTACTTAAGGAAAAAGGGGTCTGATACAAATGGACATTTTGCTTTGGACTTCTTTTTGAGGGGGCAGGGGGGCAAAGAGGTATAACCACACTACAAGAGGGAGCAGACATACTACACCTCGACCTGGACCAGGAGCAAAGGGAGGACAGATCTGAGAGATCGCCTTGCGCGGTAAATGGGACGAGATCAAAGCCCTGGGAATGGATCACAGTCGGAGACAAAAGGAGAAGAAGAATCACACTACGCGGGCCACCACACAGGGAGAGGAGCGAAAAGTCCAATGGGACGAGCACCTCGTAGGAGAGAGCCCTGAACAGCCAACATAAAAAGGGGTTGTGGACGAAAAAAAGAGAACAAGGGCAGGGTGGGAGGGCGGCGGGCGGCAGCGGCAGAGCGAAACCACATGGGGTCAGCAAGGGGGACGAGGCCCAATGAGAAGGAAGGGCGAGGGTGGGGGGGGGCGAGAACCCCACCAGGGGGGGAGAAGGACTGGGGGCTTGAGGGGGCGGGGGGGGTTGTTCGAGTAGAGAGGCAGACAGGGACAATAAGGGGGAAGCACGGGGCAGGGGACGGACCAGAGAGGGCGTGGGGGAACTTTATATAGAGGGAAAAATGGGGGTCAGCAGCAGGCAGGGGAAGTAGACAAAGCTACAACCACTGAAGTGGCTGACTCATAACGTCAGGGGGCTTAATTCTCCCCTGAAAAGGAAAATGTTAGAACAATTCACGAGGAAAGAGGGGCCTGATGTCCTGGGGCTACAAGAAATGCATCTCATGCACAAAGATCAGGGGCGATTAGAGCTGTGGGTGTTCAATCAGATTCTGCATGCATCAGGAAAGAACAAAACGGGGGGAGTGGCCCTAGCCATTAAGAATACAGTGGACTTTAGAGTCACTGAGGTCCTTCGGGACAAGGACGGGAGGTACATCATAGTTGAGGGGACACATCTGGACCTCCCCTACTCCATAGCAGTAGTGCATGCACCCAACTCAGACCAGGATCTGTTTCTGAGGCGATTCCCGGGAGTATTGGAAACCAGCGCATGGGGCCAAATAATCATGATGGGAGACCTCAACATAGCCTGGGATAGGGGGCGTGATAGGTGAGGGGGTGCAGGGAGGAGGAGCAGTGATGTCAGCAGAATTGAGAGACAAGATCAAGAGGGCAGGTCTACGGGATGTATGGCGTGAACTGAAGGGAGACGAGGAGGGCTAAACTTTCTTATCAAGCGTCCACGGGACACAATCTAGAATTGACTACATATGGGTTTCAACTGGCTTGTTGGTGCAAGTTAGGGAAGTGAAGACGGCCCCATCGGAATAGCTGACTACAGGCTAGTATCCACTCAAATGAATCTAGGGCGCAAGGAAAGAGGGGTGTGGGGATGGAAATACCCAAAGTCCCTGATCAGAGATACAGTAATTATAGAGGAAATAGAAAAGTCCAACAGGAGGGGGGAGATGAGGGAAGACATAAGATGGGATGCATTCAAAGCCACACTCAGGGGGGTACTGATAGCGGCGAAGGCGCAGAGGGAAAAGCAGTTAAAGGCGCTGGAAGCACAGCTGGAAGCGGAGGTGGAGGCAGCAAGGCAACTGGCGGGAGCAACCCCGTCCAGATCCTCCATGAGGGAGTACAGACTAGCAATAGGGCAGCTAGAGGTCCTTCAAACAAAAAGGGCATAGGGGGCAATGCTCACCGTCCGCCAAAATACTATTTTAAGGCAAACAAGGCAGATGCTCTCCTGGCATGCCTATTGAGGGGGGCAAAGACAAAAAATGCAATCACAGCATTGAAAACGGAAACTAGGGAACGAGTCACATGGGCAGGGGATATTCAAGAAACTTAAGCAAAGTTCTATGAGACCCTATATACATCACAAAACCCCCAGGACCACTTACACGCAGAATTCCTAGAAAGGGTGACAATGCACAGAATTGGCAGGGAAGATCACAGAGGACGAAGTAAGCAGAGTGATAGGGAACCTACCATCGAATAAGGCGCCAGGCCCAGATGGTTATACGGCAGCCTTCTATAAAACATTTGCACCCACACTGACCCAGCATCTGACACACCTCTTCAACACATTTAAGACCACAGGCAGCATAACCCCATCCATGGAGGGGGCCAGACTGACCCTCATTCTTAAACCCAACAAAGATCCCACAGAGAGAACATCTTACAGGCCCATTGCACTAATAAATGTAGATGCCAAAATCTACATAAAGATTCTAGCAAACAGGTCAGAGTGCCTTCACCCGGACCAGGCGGGATTTATAAGAGGCAGACAAACGGCAGACAAAATCAGAAGGGTGGCACACCTACTGGAAAAAGCACAGAAGACAGACACTCCCGCCATTCTCTTATCATTGGACGCAGAGAAAGCGTTTCACTGCGTTGAATGGTCCTTTCTGTTTCGGGTTATGGGGAAAATAGGCCTAGGTGGGGACTTTCTGAAAATGGTCCAAGTCAATTATCAGGCACGCTGGCCAGAGTGGCAGTGAACGGGGCCATGTCACGACCATTTAGATTGAGCAGAGGGACGAAACAAGGGTGCCCGTTGTCCCCAATGCTCTGCGCAATCTATTTGGAACCCCTCCTACAGGCAATAAGAGAGGGGGACGGGATACAGGGCATCCCTTTTGGGGGGGGGCAACATAAGGTAGCAGCGTTCGCTGACTATATGCTACTCACGTTAACAAAACCAATGGAGCCCATCAATGCAAGCAGGATCCTGCTGGAGGAATTCGGGGAGGTATCGGGCCTGCGGGTCAACATCAGTAAGTCTGAACTATTGAACCTGACCTTGGGGACAAAGTTCCACAACACAATGAGGGCAGCCACCCCGTTCGTGTGGAGCCCGGGGGGAATCAGGTATTTGGGAATGGGATTTACGGCAACCCTTGCGGAGTGGTTTGCTGCTAACTATCCTCCCCTACTGAAAGGCATCAAGCGGGACTTTCAAAGTGGAGGAACCTCCGGGTCTCCTGGATGGGAAGACTAGCCGCAGTAAAAATGGTTACGCTCCCGCGATTGCTGTACCTATTCCAGGCAAGTTTCTTCAGGGAGATAAAGGACCTAACTAACAAATTCCTCTGGGAGGGAAAGAGAGGGAGGGTCAGCAGACATCTACTGATGGCACCCAGACAGTAGGGAGGGCTGGCTCTACCCAACTTCCAGCAGTATTACGAGGCCAAGCAATTAAGGGTATTTAGAGAATGGCTCCAAGAGGGGGAGAATACACAGAAAAAGCAATGGGTGCGAATGGATAGGGCAGTCGTGCAACACAAACTGGCAGAAGTGCTGTGGCTACCGAAACATCATAGAAGGAAGCACATGTATGAGACCACCATAACTAAATTAGTAGCGGACAATAGGGATAAATTGGTGGGAACCAGAGAGATTACAACTTTCCCATCCCCCTTTACGCCTATATTCAATAACGGGGACTTCATGCCCGGGCTGGAGAAGGGGGCCTTTAAACAATGGCAAGAAGGAGGGTGCAGGAAGCTGCGGGATATGTTTCGGGGTGAGGAAATACTCTCCTTTGGGGAATGCAAAAGGGAATTTGCAGTGAAGGAAGGGGAGAGGCTTAGGTACGACACAGGATAATGAATCCCGGAATTGAAGAAGCAGCGGTCAGAAAAACAACGCTGTTTGATAAGTTCCTGCTATCCAATGATGGAGTCAAAGGGCTGATATCTAACTTGTACAGGATATTAGATAACGCTACCCCAAGGCAACAGTGGCCGTACATGCGGAGATTGGAGCAGACTCTGGGGAGGGACATTGGAATGGAAGAATGGGAGAGACTATGGGGAAAGATCCCCAAACTGGCAAGAGCGTCCCAGCTGCAAGAAGCATGGTACAAGATACTATTCGGCTGGCACTACACGCCAGCCCGCCTCGACAGGATATACCCGGGAACATCAGGGGAGTGCTGGAGGGGGTGCGGGAAGGAGGGCACAGCGGAGCATATCTCGTGGAGGTGCCCAAAAATCGAGCCATTTTGGAGGGAGGTGCAGCGGGCGCAGGATCAGGCCTATGGGCCAGGGGAAAGCAGGCCACCGGAACAGATCTTACTAGGAATCAAAGGGGGGGGACTGAAGCGAGGGACCCATATCTCGGGAAAAAGCGAAAGTGGTTCTAACACTGGCAGCTATGACAATAATAGCGCAGAGATGGAAAAGTACAAAGGTACCCACGCTGCAGGATTGGCTGTGGAAAATATGGGAACTCAGTCCTGGAATGGGCAATGTACGCCATGAATAACAACATGCATAACTTTGCGAAAGACTGGAAGAAACCCTGTCCTTTCTCAAAGATGACTTTCGGGTTTGTGTAGTGCCCCCAGCGCCTAAAATATTTGGATCTGCAGTGAACCACAGTGACCCGTCCATGAAAGAAATGGACCAAGAAAAGTTTTGAAGTTGCCTCTTCGGTTGGAGGGGGGTAGGGGAATGTGGGCGAAGGACCAGTTGGGGAAATGCTTCACATGTTGTAAAACCAATAAAAAGAGTTTTCAAAACAAATTGTGCACTAAGCTGTGCAGTCTTTCTACACTTGGCCGAAATCAATTCAGTATAGCCTGAAGTCTTACCAATCTTAATGCCAAAATAAGAATAACAGTCCACATACTCAATTACACCTTGTGCAATAGTCAATACTGGTTTCTTAGTTAAATTAATGATGAACTGCATAACGTTAGTTTTCTCAAAACAGATCTTAAGATCATTTTCAGTCGCATATAGGCACAACTCAGTGATCGTTCTTGACATTCCAGTATATGTACGATCGAAAAACCACTAGATCATCTACATACAACAGAGAAACTATATGGTCATTGCCAATTTTAGGTGGAAAATTAGCCATGGCATGCAACCTAACAGGAAGGTCTGCCAAGCATAAATTAAATAATATTGGGGCCAGGATGCAGCCTTGCTTGACTCCCCTATTTGTTGACACCAGTTCTGTGAAAAGACCTTCACCACTCAACCTTACTTGAACCTTGGTGTCAACATGTAATAGTTCGATAATATGCAATAGGTCGGCCAGGCAGCCCATTTTCTTCAATTTGTGTTACGCTATTGGGCATTTGTATGGCGCCTTTTACCATTGTTATGATAACAAAGCGCTGTGGGTTCAACACCCTTGGGAACCGCAGTCCAGGTCAGTGGAGAGAGTAATGTAGTAAAACGTGCTTGGGTGCACTCGGTATGTGTGCAGCCAGTGTTGAATAAGTGGTGCATAGCTGCAAACTAGTGCTAGGCGTGGGTCAGTAAAATGTGTGCAGCAAGACCAGTGGCCTTGGGTATCTGAATTCTGGTGCACTGGGGTTTGTGGATGACAAATGACATGTCTAGATTTACACCATAATTTCCTTTCGTTGACCTTAACGAAAGCCGCCTGGAAATCGACAAATGTAGCATACAATACAGTGCATCCTAGGCACCTGCTTTTAATAGTTAACCTGTCAATTATTCTTAGATTGTGGGAATTGGCCGAACCAGGACTAAAACCTGTCTGAAAGGTGTCAAGTATATGCTTCACTCAGCTCAATGCTGTAATTCATTTAACACAAAGGAGCAAAATATTTTCCCAGTCACGTGCAACATCGACAATAATCTATAATTTGCAGGTGATGTGCAAGGGCCTTTTTTGTAAATAGGGACGAGTATGGCTTATTGTCAAAAATCAGGGATTATTCGATCTTCAAACTTTAGGGTAAAGTATTTCATGCATCTCAGACCATACAACCGGGTCGTTTTTTTAACACCACATTGGCCAAATGTTGGGGCCCGGTGCCCTCGATCTTCAACTTCCTAATGGCATCCTGGATGCTTTCTTGATCCCTCGCTATTGCCCAGACTCAGTACCTATGTTTTCAATGGGGATCCACTGAACTTTTACATTCATGTTCCTAACAATAACATTCTTGCAACAGTCATCACTAATTGGATTAGTGTTAATGTTAAAGGTATTTATATAGCGCACCGTCACCAACGGAGTTGGTCTGCAGGCGCTCAGGCGGATCTGTAAACAAAAAAGGTGGGGGGGTGGGTTAGTGGGTGAAGAGGGTGTAGGAAAGTGAGAGGTGGTGTACTGTTGGCAGCTTAAGTTCGGTTTTCACTGTGCGCTGAGTTTGGGTGTGCATATATGATCGAAGCAGGTCCTCGTGTACTGTTGTTGCGATCTATGTGTTGATTGTTTGTTGGTGTGGTGAGGTCTGTGCGGTTTGGTGTGAGAGAGGTGGTTGTGTGGGTTTTTGTGTGAATTAAGTATGCAGAAATGTGAGGTTTTGCTTAGTGGGTTGTATGTCTCGAAAACCCTGTAGTTTAGTTTATGTATCAGGTTGTCATACTGGGTTGGTATATTCTTCTCTTGGTTTACTGATTGTCTAGTTTCTGTGGTGATACCGTGGCTAGTTCCAGCACATTACATTGGCTAAGTACCCCAGGTTCGGTGAGCATTTTCCCTTAGTTCGATAATGGTGTATTATCATCCCTAACCGGCTCCTTGCCATCTATTTACGGTCCGTGGTCCATTGGGTGGTATAATCTTCCCTTATCTGCCTGTCTAGTTTCAGGGTTGAGACTGGCCCCTATCCAAGTTTGACCTTAGTACACCGAGGGGGCGCGTAATCCCTGCTTAGGTAGTGGAGTTATATTATCAATCCCGCTCCTTCCTATCTATTACTATCGGTGGTCCATTGCTGCCTGTGCTTTAGAGGGATGCCAGGTGCTATTGCTGGGTCTTACCCTGCTCTCCCGATTGATCTGGGATGTTCCATGGTCTGAATGAAATGGTTTGTTTTAATTGATAGGTGGATATGTTACAGATCCGTATGTCTTTATTTTATAAAGGTTGATGATTTAGGGAGTCAGGGTAGGTTCTTCTCTCGAACTAGTTCCTCTGTGTAAGTTCTTATCAGCACTGTTTCTGGTTATGGGTTTAGTTTTCTTCTGAGGAACTCTGCACCTTGGTCGTGGATTGCTCTGTGAGTTATACACATTGATTTGAACTTGATCCGCTGTTTGATGGGTAGCCAGTGTAGCATTTTCAGCGCTGGTTTGATGTGTTCTCTTCTGGGTAGTTTAAGGAGCAGTCTGGCAGCCGCATTTTGTATGCATTGGAGATTATTTAGCAGTCGTTCAGGCAAGCCTAGATATAGGCTGTTGGCATAGTCTAGTTTGGACATGATGAGGGAGATGACGGCAGTTGTTTTGTTGTTGGATGTGAGGAATGGTAAGATCCTTTTAACCGATCGCAGGAGAAAGAAAGATTTCTTGATTAGGGCGTTTACTTGTGGCTCTAGAGTGAGTTCGTTGTCCATCAGGACTCCCAGGTTTTTACAGTCAATGATGGGGCTGGGGGTTTCACCAAGTTCGGTTGGCCATGGGATGTAGAGGTTGTCTTTTCCATTTTTTGTGATGATTATTATTTCTGTTTTGCCAGGGTTGAGTTTAAGGTAGTTTAAGTTCATCCAGTTGTATATTTCACAAAGGCAGTTCTCCAGTGTTGCGTTGTCTGATTGTGAGTCTTGTATTTTGTAGATTATTTGTGTGTCGTCAGCCTAATTGTAACAGGTGAGGCCATGTCTTTCCATGATTTTAATTAATTGTGACAGGTAGATGTTGAATAGTAGTGGTGAGAAGGATGATCCTTGTGGGACTCCACATGATGATTCTCGTGGGCTTAATTTGTAAGGTTTCACCCATATTGTTTCTGTTCTGTTTGTTAGAAAGGATCTGATCCAAAGTAAGGCGTTGTCAGTGATTCCAAATTCTTTCAGTCTCATGAGGATGTCGTGGTTAACATTGTTGAATGTTGCACAGAGGTCTAAAAGTATCAGAGCGGTGTTGTTTGAGTCTGCATTAGCCTTTAGATCATCCCAGATTGATATAAGTGCTATTTCTGTTCCTCTTATCGGTCTGAAGCCAACCTCTGCCTGGTTTAATAGGTGATGTTTTTCTATAAAATCTTGGGTTGTTCTATATATGTGTGTTTCCAGGAGTTTAGCTGGGTAGGGGATATTGGAGATGCGTCTGTAGTTGCAGAGGTCCTCTACTTTTCCTGTTGTATCCTTGTCGAGTGGTTTGATGTATGCTGATTTGAAGGCTTGAGGCACTCTTCCTGTTGAGATTGATTGGTTGAGGACGTTCCTGTAGTATTACATTGGTGTTCCTTGTGCGAGGATTGATTTGTAGATGTCAGGGGGGCAGGGATCAGCAGGGCAGCCATATTTGTTGCTTTGATTTACGAGTTTGATGAAAGTCTCAACTGATATGTGCGGGAACTTTCGAAGTTTGTTCTGGTGTTCCTTGCATCGGTCAGTGTCTTCAGTGTAGAGGTTGCATGGTCTGTTTTGAATGGTCTGTTGGATGGTCATGATTTTATTTTTGAAGTTGTCTGAGAGGTCACTGCATAATTTCTTCGATGGTATTGGAGTGTTGTTGCAGCGGTGAGGGTTTTTGATTTCGTTAATGATTTTAAACAGTTCTTTTTGGGTGTCTGGTGCTTTGAGGATTTTGTTGTCATAGTATTTCCTTTTTGCATTTCCTTTTTGTATGAACGGGTATGTTGGTGAAGTTTGAATTTATTTCTGCATTCTTCATTGATCCTCCATTCTAGTTCTCCTTTTTCCTTTTCATGGCGCCTAGTAGTGGGGTGAACCATTTTGCTGTTGCTCTTTTGCGGGATGGACTGAAAGGTTTTTCTTTTGCGACCTTGTCGATTGTTGTGATGATCCAGTTGTGAAGTATATCTATTTTAATGTCTAGGTAAGCTTTGTCCATGGTCATCGTTTGTGGTTTGGTGATCTCCAGTCGTTCCGTTAAATTGGAGTTTTTAATGGTTCTCCAGTTTCTTTTCATGATGATTGGTAGTTTTTCTGGTTTCCTGGTCATTGGGGAGGGCAGTGTGATTACGAAGGGGATGATGAGGTGGTCGCTCCTGAGGATCTGAAACGGTGGTGCTGTGGTAATTAGTTTTGTGTTGGCGAAGATTGCATCTATTGTATGTCCTGCCGTGTGGGTTTCTACTTTGACCAGCTGATGTAGTTCCATTGTTGTAAGTTGGCCGGTAAGAGATTTTTGTGAGGTTGTGGTTTCTTCATCGAACCAGATGTTGAAGTCTCTGAGGATAATCAGTTGGTTATGCTCGATAGCTAGGTTGGTGATTGCGTCTACGAAGTTGTCTATGAAGGCTGCATCGTACGTTGGCGGTCTGTATTTCAGTATGAATTTCAGGTTTCTTCTGGGGTTTGTTGATAGACGTATGATTAGGGATTCACTTTTGTTGATGGTTAATGGGTCGTCGCTTTAACTTCCAGGTGTTCCTTGTGGATGGTTGCTAATCCACCACCTCTTATTGTTTTTCTGTTTACTTGGATGCACTTGAAGGTGTCGGGCAGGCAGTTATTGAGGGTGATCTTGTAGTTGTCATCTAGCCATGTTTCGGTTACGAAAAGGATGTCGATGCCTCCGTCGCTTAGGAGGTCGTAGATTTTGGTGGCGTGTTTGGACATTGGTCTTGCATTGATTAGATTGCAGTGGATCTTTTTGGTGTCATTTGGTTTATTTTTTGTTCCTTGGGTTTGTTTGTGGGTGTTCAGTTGGGGTGCTTTTATGTTGCCTCTGAGCGTTTGAGGTTCTGTGACGGCGGTTTCATTGTTGAATCGGTCTGTGAGATTGATAATTGGGTCGCTGACTTCTGTTGTTTCTTCATCTCTTGTCATTTGGTGTGGGTATCGATAGAGCCCATCTGTTCTTGTGATGTAGGGATTAAGGGGGTTGGTGTCATCCCATTCTCTTCTCTGGTCCCCTCTTCTTTTTTTCTGTTCTGGTGTTTTTTTTATCCATCTGGAAAAGTTGGTGTCGTTGGAGTATCTAGGTTCTTTGGTTGGTGCGAAGTTTGTGTAAGGTATAACGGTTTTTCTCTTGTGATTGTTCTGTTGATAGTGTTGTTTTGCGGGGTGTGTTCTGTGTTGAAGGCGTCTTCTGCTGGGGCCAGTTGAGCAGGTGTATCCGTGTTATTTGTACCATGTTACTTTTCTCTTTGTCTGCGTCCAATTCTGCGCCGGGTCATTTTGGTCTTAGTTGGGAGGAGTTGGTCTGGGTTTAAGGTTTATAGGGTCAGTTTCCAATTGTGGTGCCTTGTGCCAGGCTAGTGTTGATTTTAATCTTGAATTGTTGCATCTGCTAGTTTCCGAGGGTGTGTCTGTGTTCCGTCAGTTGGGTCGTGGGTCAGTGGGACTTTGTTCGGTCAGTTGTTTCCAATCCTCTTAAGTTGTTCTGTCTGGAGGTTTTCGAGGGTTTGTCTTTGTTCAGTCAGTTGGGTATGGTGTTCCTCTAACAACGGGAGGGATGTCCTGGGGGTATTGTACATTATAGGGTGGGCTTATAGATTGGTCTAAGGGTGCAGGTAACTGTGGGGGATTATGGTACTAGTTACAGGCTTGGGTGCTTGCTGGATCTCCTGGTTTTCAGGTTCCTAGGATTCAGTAGTAGCAGCTACTGATAATACCTAGACGATTAAGGGACAGGAGGTGGAGAGTTAAGAAATGTACAGGTGATTTACAGAGAGATTGTATTCTTGGGTGTGGGTTATCAGAAGTCCGAAGCGAAGTAGGTTTTGGCGGGAACCAAAGCTGATTGAATCGTTTGATTTCTGATCCTTGGACGGCAGTGGGTAGGTTCGGTTCCGCAAGGAAGTCTGTGATCAAGATTAGTACCTTAATCTATCGGGAGAGGGTTTTGCTTCACAGATGGCAGGGGTGATCAAGTATCAGGTTGGAGATGCCTGGGTGACAGGGGAGGTTTAGCTTTGAAGCAGGTTGGTGGTAATTAAGGCCAAATTGACACCTTGATATCGGGAGGAAGGTTCAGGACTCTAAGTGGCCAGCAGCCATTAGCACCTAGACAGGGCGACTGAGGCAGCAATTGAACACCTAGGCTGGAGTATCTGGGTAGCGGGAGAGGCTCCGGCCTCACAGTGTGGCAGATTTAAGTTAAGCGATGTGAGTGGGGACACCTAGCATAATATTTCTCACAGTGCACGTTTATACAGGAGAGAAATGGACCCGAGGGTCTTGTATTGAGGTGGAGAGGCCTAGGTTTCAGAGTGCAGTATATGACAGGAGAGGACACTGAGATTCGAGAGTCCTTTATAGCGGGAGAGAGGCCTCAGTTTAAATGTGGTTTCAAAGTGGTTCAAATTGTAGTTTCAGTGTGGTCTCAAATATAAGGGAGCACACTTAGGGAGTGTGCTGTATTGTGGGTTGGGAGGCCTAAGTTTCAAAAGGCAATTTCAAAAGCATTTTAAACAGTTCAGCTGCACTTTCAAAATACAGGGGGCACACTTGTAAGGGTCCTGTATAGTGGGAGAGAGGCCTAAGTCTCAAGCAATTTCAGGTGTGGTTTTAAATACAGGGGGCACACTTGGAAGGGTCCTGTATAGTGGGAGAGAGGCCTACATTTCAAAACGCAGTATGGTACAAGGGTTTGTATGATGGTGTCAGTATATGTTGAAGATAGATTAGATTGTTCCTCCCTTAAACGTTGATGCTGGTTGACGGCCGCCTACCTGTCATGGGTCGTGTCAGGGTGCTGTGGCCTGTAGCAATTGCTGGTATGCTGAGATGACTATGCAGCCACATGGCTGTGGTAGTGGGTCTATGGGTTAGTTTTGCGCTTCTAATTCAGGGCTAGCTAGGTGGAAGGACGCGCTTATTACGTGGAAGCCACAGGAAGACGGAAGCAGTGGTTAGTCTTTGTAGAGTGTTAGAGGGAGGCCCCTGGCTACACCTGCAGACACCAACTGGCGCTGCTACTTCAGGAGCCGCCCTTTGCCTTGGCCCTTAGCCGCCGGGCTGCACGGGCAGAGGGCTGCCCTGGGAGGTACTGTTAAAAGGAAGAGAGGACCAATCAGGGGAGGGGGTGGGAGGGAGGAGGAGGGACCAGGGCCAGGACAGCAAGGGGATTACTGATGCATGGTGCGCTAAACAAAAGCCTAATTGCACACTGTTTGAAGGGCCTAATACACCCTCTTACCTAAGGGGAAAATGCTGGAACACACTGGAAGGTGAACCGCGTGGGCCTTAGGCCTCCACGGAGGGAGGACCAATCAGGGGAGGGGGCGGGAGGGAGGAGGAACCAGGGCTGGGACAGCAAGGGGATTACTGGCGCGTGGTGTGCTATACAATTTGAAAAAAAATCCTAATTACACACTATTCGACGGGCCTAATACACCCTCTTACCTGAGGGGGAAAATGCCGGAACACACTGGAAGGTGAACCGCATGGGCCTTAGGCCTCCACAGAGGGAGGACCAATCAGAGGAGGGGGCAGGAGGGAGGAGGAGGGACCAGGCCGGGACAGCAAGGTGATTACTGGCACGTGGTGCGCTAAAAAAAGCCTAATTGCACACTGTTCGAAGGGCCTAATACACCCTCTTACCTGAGGGGGAACAACGGAACACACTGGAAGTGAACCGCGTGGGCCTTAGGCCCCCACTGAGGGAGGACCAATCAGTTGAGGGGGCGGGACCAGGGGCGGGAAAGCAAGGGTATTACTGGCATGTGGTGTGCTAAAAGAAAGCCTAATTTCACACTGTTCGAAGGGCCTAAAACACCCTCTTACCTGAGGGGAACGTCGGAACACACTGGAAGTGAACCGCGTGGGCCTTAGGCCTCCACTGAGGGAGGACCAATCAGGGGAGGGGGAGGAAGGGAGGAGGAGCAGGAGGGGGCAGAAGGGAGGAGGAGCCGGAGGGGGCAGAAGGGAGGAGGAGCGGGAGGGACCAGGACCGGGAAAGCAAGGGGATTACTAGTGCGTGGTGCGCTAAACAAAAGCCTAATAGCACACTGTTTGAAGGGCCTTTATACAACTTCTTACCCGAGGGGAACGCCGGAACACAATGGAAGTGAACTGTGTGGGCCTTAGGCCTCCACTGAATAAGGCCCAATCATGGGAGGGGGCGGGAGGGAGTAGGAGGGATCAGGGCCGGGACAGCAAGTGGATTAATGGTGTGTGGTGCGCTATACAATTTGAAAACAAAGCCCAATTGCACACTATTTGGCAGGCCTAATTCACCCTCTTACCTGAGGGGAAAATGCTAGAACACACTGGAAGGTGAACCGCGTGGGCCTTAGGCCTCCACGGAGGGCGGAACAATCAGGGGAGGGTGCGAGAGGGAGGACCGGGACAGCAAGGGGATTAGTTGTTCGTGGTGCGCTAAACAAAAGCCTAATTGCACACTGTTTGAAGGGCCTAATACACCCTCTTACCTGAGGGGAATGGCGCAACACCTCATTTGTCTTTCTGCTCATTTGCTACGCCCAACATTTGCCACATAGTCCATACATTACCACTCTTTAATACTGAGATCATCCGATTTACATGAGTGTTTCCACCATTTTACCAATGTGCAGTATTTGTATTTAAATCTTCTGATTTTCTCCAGCATATTATTTATCTGTACTCTCGTATTATTAACATTCCTGATTTCTTTTCACATTATGCCCTTGGCATCCCTCATTTCTTTATCAATCACTATGCCGTGTGCTTTAGAGTTTGAAACAGAATAACCTTTGCAGATCCCAAGTTTAGTGGTCAAGCCTTTAAACCAATTTTCAATTTTGTTTACCGTCAGATCACATAATATATCTATGTGATTATATTTGGCAAGCAAAACAAATGCAGTGATCCTTCTTAAATTCTCTGCTGCCCAATTTACACGATTCCCTGCGTTATTTACTCTTACATGTCCAATTTTAGGATCAGTCAGGTCACAATAATGAAACTGCAGCCTAAGGGACAAAATAGCATGTTCAATGTATTAATTGGTTTGTATTCCTAGTCTTTTGACATATTGAATGGTTTAAGTTACTTACCTTGAACTCCTGTTCTCCAGCATGGGTCTGGCATGGATTCACATGCTCATGAATATTCCCCGTCAGGCTGGGAATCCTCTGTAAAAAGAAAACAGTTTCACTTTAGCTTGAAAACTGCATTTTTACCTCTAAACCATGAACCAAGAAGAGAAACAGAGGGGATGGAGGGAGGTTTTGCATGTGAATCCACGCCAGACCCATGCTGGAGAACAGGAGTTACAGGTAAGTAATTTAAACCTTCCCCAGCATGGGGTCTGGCATGGATTCACATGCTCATGAATAACGATTACACAGCAGTACATATACACAACCACAGGAGATGGCAAGGCTCAACAGAACAGAAGTAAAAACTATCACCCCTGGAACAGACTCACCTCAAGTGAACAGGTTGCTTAGCACCGCTTGGCCGACCCTGGACTCCTCCCTGGAATTCCTGTTGATGCAGTAGAAAGAACAAGTTACTTACCTTTAACTGTTCTCCAGCATGGGTCTGGCATGGATTCACATGCTCATGAATATTCCCCGTCGTCAGGCTGGGAATCCTCGGTAAAGAAAAAATCAGTATCAGTTTCGTTTCTGATCTATCTTTCTTAGTAGTAACCAATCACTGATCTCTGGGTCATACTGCCCCCAGCCAATGACTGCCCTCTCCCTAAGCCCCGCCTCTGGCAGCCATCCTCAGATTTGGTAGCACACAAACTGGCAGTATGACCAAGTGAAGAGCCGCAGAGGGGTAGGCGGGAGGGTTCGCATGTGAATCCATGCCAGACCCATGCTGGAGAACAACAGTTCCAGGTAAGTAACTTGTTCCTTCTCCAGCATGGGGTCTGGCATGGATTCACATGCTCATGAATAAAAGAATACATAGCAGTACACACATGCACAATCACGGGCGGTGGCAAAGGCTCAACATTAAGCATTACATCCAAAACTCAACATTAAGCAATTCTCACCAGGCTCACCTTAGGCAAACAGGTTGCGCAGCACTGGTTGGCCGACCCTGGACTCCTCCCTGGAGTCCCGATCGACGCAGTAGAATCTTGTGAAGGTGTGCGTCGACCTCCACGTAGCAGCCCTGCAGATGTCCAGCAGGGGCACACCAGACAGGAACGCCGTGGTAGCAGCGATCGCTCTGGTCAAATGGGCTCTCGGACGGCCGGGCAGCGGTCGGTTTGCCAACCGGTGACAGTGCATGATGCAGCCAGAGAGCCATCTGGAAATGGAAGTCTTCGAGAGAGCCTTCCCTTAATTCACAGACCCAAAGTTCACAAACAGCTGTGACGTCTTCCGAAAACTCTTCGTGCGGTCCACGTAGAACTTCAGCGCTCTAGCTACATCCAGCAAGTGCAAAGTCCTCTCGGCCGGCGACCGGAAGAAAACTGGTAACACCAAGGGCTCGTTGAGGTGGAAGTCCGACGGCACCTTGGGCATGAAGGAGGGGTGCGTCCTCAGCACCATCCTCGTGTCATGAAAAGTCAAGTATGGAGGCTTGCAAGATAGGGCCTGGATCTCTCCTACTCGTCGTGCGGAGGTGATGGCCACGAGGAACGCTGTCTTCCATGACAGAAACTTCAAAGGCGCTGAATGCATAGGCTCGAATGGGGCCCCCATGAGCCTGGTCAGCACCACATTAAGCTCCCACGCCGGGGCAGGAGCCTTCACCGGCGGGAACGATCGGAATAGTCCCTTCATAAATTCCTTCACCAGGCGATGAGACAACAAGGACGCCCGTCCCGTAGTCCTGGTATATCGGGAGATGGCAGCCAGATGTATTTTGATGGAGGCGTGAGCCAGTCCAGCTTTGGCCAGCGACAGTAGGTACGGCAGTACTTGAGGGGCCGTAATCCGCAGAGGATTAATCTTCTGTGCACGGCACCAGACAGAGAACCTCTTCCACTTATGACCATAACACTTGAGAGCTGAGGACGCCATGGCTTTTGCAAGAACCTCTCTGCAGTCAGCCGGGATATCGTACCCTCCAAACTATAGTGCTACAGGAGCCAGGCCTGCAAGTTCAGCGACTCCGGGTCGTGATGAAGAATGGCGCCTCCTTCTCTGGAGAGAATATCCGCGTCCGCCGGCAGCTTGACTGGTGGGGACGTTGACAAATCCAGAAGGTCCGGGAACCAGATCTGCTTCCGCCACGCCGGTGCGACGAGGATCATTCTGCACCTGGACTTCTTGAGCTGGTTGATGAGGTGGAGCAGCAACGGCAATGGAGGGAACGCGTATAGAAACAGGCCGTCCGAAGGGAACGAGAAAGCATCGCCCATGCTCCTCGGCTGCGGGAACCTGCTGGCGAACCTCTGGCACTTGGACTTCGTCGCCGTCGCAAAAAGGTCGATCTGGGGTTTGCCCCATCGTCGAAAGAGCCGATCCACCTGGTCCTGACGTAGTTCCCACTCGTGGCACGAGCGCAGCTCCCTGCTGAGTGAGTCGGCAATGGTGTTTTTTATTCCTGCCAAGTGGAAGGGAACCAGAAACATCCCCTGGGCGATGGCCCAGTGCCACAGATCCTGGGCCTCCTTGGATAGGGCTGGGGATCTGGTGCCTCCCTGCTTCCGTATGTAGAGCATCGTGGTGGTGTTGTCGGTGAAGATCCTCACCACTTTGTCCTTGAGGGACGGGAGGAACGACTTGAGCGCCCAGAACACTGCTCGGAGCTCCAGAATGTTGATGTGGAGACCCCTCTCCTCCGGGAGCCAAAGGCCTCTTGCGTGGAGATCTCCGGTGTGGGCCCCCCAACCCTCCAGAGAGGCGTCCGTCGTCACCGTCTCCTGAAAGCCGGGGTCTGAAAGTCCGTGCCCCTGTAGTGAGGTGCGCACGGGTACCCTACCATGGGATCACCCGACGGAACTCCTGATCGAGAGGGATCCTGTCTTCGAAGCAGCCCGTCGCCTGAAACCAGCGGGCGTCGAGGAACTCCTGTAGCGGACGCATCCGAAGTCTGCAAAGGGGTACAAGATAGATGCATGAGGACATCATCCCGAGGAGGGACTTGATGGACCTCACCCTGGCCACGTCCGTGCCCAGAATGGCCTTCGTCCTCGCCTCCAACGGGGAGGCCAATTGCCCCACTGTATCGAGCTTCGCTCCCAGAAACAGTGCTACTTGATACGGAACCAGGTGGGATTTGGGGTAGTTGATGGCGAATCCCAGTTCCGTGAGCAGCTGGACGGTCCTCGTTGTGTGTTCGACGGCGAGTTCTCCTGTCCTTGCCCGGATTAGCCAGTCGTCCAGGTAGGGGTAGACGTGGATCCCCTACAGGCGCAGCCGCGCCGCCACTGGTGCCAGGCACTTGGTGAATACCCTGGGTGCCGACTTTAATCTGAACGGCAGGGCTCTGAATTGGTAGTGGCGTCCCTGAACCACGAACCTGAGAAACTTTCTGCGTCCTTTTAGAATGGGGATGTGGAAGTAAGCATCCTCCAGGTCCAACGATGATAGGGAGTCGCCCTCCTCCAGCTGTCCCAGCACGTGCTGGAGGGTGACCATCCTGAATTTCAGCGGCTTGATGTACTTGTTTAACCGACGCAGGTCCAGGATTGGGCGCCAACCGCCTGTCTTCTTTCTTACGAGGAAGTACCTTGAGTACACTCCGGAGCGCCGGAGCCTCCTGGGGACGAGCTCGATGGCACCGTTCTTGAGCATCGCCCTTACCTCCAACAGCAGTTGAGGGACGTGATCCTCCTTCCTGGCCACGGGAGGAATGCGAGGACACTTCTTTTGGAATTCCAGCGAGTGCCCGTTGGCAAGGGTGTCCAGCACCCAACGGTCGGTGGAGATGGACTCCCACATGCTGACGAACTCCGGCAGCCGGCCTCCCACCGGGGTGCTTCGGTGGGGGCCCGACGCCACGGCCAGTTCAGTCTTGCTTGGAGGAGGCATTGCCGCCTTGGCCTCCCTGACGACGACGGCGGGATCCCCCTTGCTTGCCGCGACCTCTGTAGGCCTCCTGGGACGAGGAGTGGGCCGCCTGGCGGTATGTAGAAGAGCCACCGCTGGATCCCTTGGAGGCACCCTGTCTGCCTCCGGAGCTCCGAAAGGGCTGTCGTTGTTGAAGTACCCCTAGGGCCCGGGCCGTCTCTGAGTCGGTCTTGATGGCCCGGAGCGACTTGTCCACCGTCTTCCCAAAAAGGTTGTTGCCGTCGAACGGCATATCCAACACTCTGGTCTGGACGTCCTGGCGAAAGGCCGTCGCCTTGAGCCATCCTCGTCGTCGGAGGCAAACCCTGTTGCCCAGTTGGCGAAATCCGGTATCGGCAATGTCCGATGCCACCGTTCTGGCATGATCCGACGCTACCTCTCCTTCCTGCAGAATTTGAAGGGCCTCTGCCCTCTTGTCGTCCAGTAGGAAGTCTAGCAGGGGAGCTATCTTGAACCAAAGCTCCCTGTCTTAGCGAGCCACGATCGCTAAGGCATTGGCCGCCTTAATCGTCGTCGCCCTCGGTGTCCGGCGGGAAAGTGGAAGTTGAAGCCGCCGCACTCGCTGCTTTCTTCTTGGTCGCTGCCGAGACAACAGAGTCTGGCGTGGGCTGGGCCCTGTGGCACAAGGTGGCGGCATCGGGGACTTGGTACTTCTTCTCATACCTGTCACTCTTGGGGGGTGTCGTGGAAGGATTCTTGAGGATAGCCAGCCCCTCGTCCCAGATGTCGTCGAGCAACGGCACCGCGAGGACCGTCTTCCTCTTGGCCTCTCGTCGTTGGTAAAGAAACCCTTCCTTTTTCTGTTCTTCAGCGCAGAGTTGGAAGAGCTCGGATGCCCTGGTTATCATGGCGTGAAAGGAGCCAATTTCGTCGGGTGGAGAAGCCCGAGGGGGGGGGGGGTGATGACAGGATGTCCGTTGTGTCATCGCCGCCGTCGTCCGTCCCCGCCGCTGTATCCATCGCCGTATCCTCTCTAGGGTCCGGCGAGGGGGATGAGGGGTCCACAGGCCTCGCGGGCACGAAGGGAGGAGCGGGGTGGACTCTCCTCCGCTTGTTCGGAGGGCTTCCCGACAGGCCTCGTTCTGGATCCTCCGTCGGGGTCCGTGGTAACCTCGTCCTTATCTCAGTACATAAGGATTGGATCGCCAACAAAATGGCCGCCGAGCTATCTTGGGGCTCGGGTAATGGCTGCGACGGACAGGATGGCCGCTCCACTGGGCCCTCTTAGTCGCCATCGTCGCTATCTTCGATCACATCAGCGGGAACCGTCGCCTAGGAACGAACCTTCTTGAGCCTCTCAAAGCCCTCACCACCTTAGGTGCGTCAGGGGCCTTCGCCTTGGGGGGAGGGTCAGTGCCTCGCTCCCCTTCGGGTCCCTTTGAGATCGACCGGGGCCGTTCCAGCAGCTTACCCGGGTTCTCGGACTTCCTCTTCCCCGAACCAGAGCGCTGGCTTGTGGTTAGACCTGCCGGGGAAGTCGGCCCTGCCTGGCAGCCGAAGAGCCTGACCTTTTGGCGCTACCGGTGCCCGCAGTGCTTGGCCTTCTGTTGGGCCCCCGTCGCCGGGGTGCCTTCACAGGACTTAGAAGCCCGCTCAGACCTTTTCTTCGCCTTCTCACCTGCTGTGCCCTTCTCCAGCCAGGCGGCGAGGCGGGAATGACGATCTTGTTTGGTCCATTCCAAAAGGTTCTTGCAGAACGCACAGTCCTTCTCCATGTGCGTCTTGTCCTCATGAAGGCAGTAGAGACACTGCGAATGCTCGTCCTCCTTGAAAACATTTTGTAATCCGCATACAGGGCAGCACCTGAACAGCTTTGGATCCGGGCGTTGAGCTTCCCTTGTCCTGGGCCATGTCAGTTGAGGTAGGCCACAGATCTTCCGGAATCCTCCAAGAAGCGTAAACTCGACGAAAACTTCACCCGTAGAAGAATTCCAAAACGGGTCCCCGTTATCGGAAGTAGAAACGGTGGAGCTTGAGGCTCGATGAAACCGAAAAAATGAGAAAATCTCCTGAAAAAAGCACGAAAACGCAGCAAAAACTCGAGAGCTAAAGCACGAGGACTCCCAACACTTGAACATGCAGTAAAAATCTGAGGATGGCTGCCAGAGGCGGGGTTTAGGGACAGGGCAGTCATTGGCTGGGGGCAGTATGACCCAGAGATCAGTGATTGGTTACTACTAAGAAAGACAGATCAGAAACGAAACTGATACTGATTTTTTCTTTACCGAGGATTCCCAGCCTGACGACGGGGAATATTCATGAGCATGTGAATCCATGCCAGACCCCATGCTGGAGAACCTCGTGAAGGTGTGCATGGACTGGCACGTAGCAGCCCTACAGATGTCGAGCAGGGGCACACTGGAGAGAAACGCCATCATTGCTGCGATGGCTCTGGTGGAATGGGCTCTCGGCCGGCCTGGAAGAGGTCTGTTAGCCAGCCGATGACAGTGCATGATGCAGCCAGAGAGCCATCTGGAGATGGAAGCCTTTGACAAGGCCTTACCATGAATTCACAGATGCAAAATTGACAAACAAGCAACGCTCAGCGAATGCAAAGGCCTCTCCGCTGGCGATGACGGATTCCGGAAGACAGGCAACACCAAAGGCTTGTTGAGGTGGAACTCCGATGGCACCTTCAGCATAAAGGTGTGGTGTATACGCAGCACCACCCTTGTATCGTGGAAGGACAAGTACGACTGTTTGCAAGACATGGCCTGGATCTCCCTGACCTGCCTGGCTGAGGTGATCGCCAAGAGGAAAGCAGTCTTCCACGAGAGAAACTTTAACAAGTCCTGATGCATTGGTCAAAGGGCCCCCCCCCCAATGAGCCAAGACCACACTGACTTCTCAAGCTGGGGCCGGAGGCTTCACTGGCGGAAAAGTCCTGAAGAGGCCTCTGAGGAACTCCTTGACGAGTCTGCACAACCACAGGGATGGCCTACCAAGCGTCCTTTTGTAACGGGATATGGCAGCCAGGTGCACTTTGATAGAGGTGTGAGCCAGTCCAGCCTTGGTCAAGGAGTAATCTTCCGAGTCTGGCACCACATAGAGAAGCGCTTCCACTTATGGCTGTAGCACATCAACGTCGAAGCAGCTCTGGCCCTGGCCAGGATGTCCTTACATTCCAACTGCAGGGAATAATGTCGAAACTCTAGAGCTGCAGGAGCCAGGTCCTGAGGCTCAGCGACGCCGGATCGTGGTGCAGAATCGCCCTGCCTTCTCTGGCGAAGATCGGGAAGTAGAAGCAGCCAGATGGATGTGGCCGCCGACAGACTTATCAGGTCTGGAAACCAGATCTGTGACGGCCACAAACGGAGCGATGAGTATCACCTGCAGTGACACACACTGTTGATCACTCATAGCAGGAGTGGGAAAGGTGTAAAGGAAGAGTCCCTCCCACGGGAACGGGAAAGCATCCCCCATGCTCATCGGCTACAGGAGCATGTTTGCCAAACCTCTGACACTTGGAGTTTGCTGCTGTCGCGAAGAGGTCGATCTGGGGCTAACCTCACTCATGGCACAGGAGAGCCACTTGATCCTGGCGAAGCTCCCATTCGTGGCAAGAACGCAGCTCGCTGCTATGAGAGTCTGCAATGGTGTTCTTGGTGCCCGCCAGGTAAAAAGGGACAAGGAACATGTCCAGAAGACTGGCCCAGCACCACAGGGCTTGAGCCTCCTGGGGTAGAGCCGGAGAGCACGTCCCACCCTGCTTCCGGATGTAGAACATGGTGGTGATGTTGTCCGTGAAGATCCTCATCACCTTCCCCTTTAGTGACGGTAGGAACGACCCGAGGGCCCAGAAGACTGCCTGAAGTTCCAGGACGTTTATGTGAAGGATCTTTTCTTCCGGTATCCAGAGGCCTCTCGCATACAACTGTCCAGTGTGGGCCCCCAAACCTTCCAGGGACCGTCACCTAGTACGGAGGAACCCGAAATGGAGTTCCTTGCGTGAGGTGAGGGCACATGCCCCGCCAGTGGATCGCCAGCCGGAACTCTTCGTTGAGGGTGATCTTGTCCGTCCAAGAACCTGAGGCCTGCAGCCAGCCTGCGTCCAGAAACTCCTGGAGAGGCCTCATCTGCAGTCTGCAAAGAGGGACAAGGTTAATGCAGGAGGACATCATGCCCAACAGTGACCTGACAGATCGCACTGTAGCTGACCATGCCGATGACAGGAGCTGTACCTTTCCCCAGGGTGGCCCATCACCCCCTCTTCCGAGGGGGATGCCAGGCTACCGACAGTGTTCAGTCGGGCACCCTGAAACAGAGCGTTCTGCAATGGCTCAAAGCAGGACTTCGGATAATTTATGGAAAACCCAAGATCCGTTAGCAGATGCATGGCCCTCGCCATGTGTTGGCTCGCCAGCGCGTGGGAGCAGGATCGGATGAGCAAATCGTCCAGGTAAGGGTAGACGTGGATGGCCTCGAGACGAAAATGCGCCGCCACAGGAGCCAAGCACTTCGTAAACACCCTTCGGGCTGATTTCAGGCCGAAGGGGATCGCCTTGAACTGATAGTGTCATCCTGGATTGTGAACTGTAGGAACTGGTCGATGGGGACATGAAAGTAGGTGTCTCCCAGATCCAACTACACCAGGAAGTCGCCTTCCTCCAGTTGCCGAGCACGTGCTGCAACGTGACCATCCTTCTGGGACTTGTTGAGGCGGCTTAAGTCCAGGAACGGCCTCCACCGCCCCCCTGACATTTTTTGGACCACAAAGTATCTTGAGTATACTCCGGAGCCCCACAATAGCTGGGGACGGGCTCTATGGCTCCCTTCTTTCACATGGTGTGGACCTCCTGTAGCCACAGAACGAATACGAGGACACCTGTGTTGGAACTCCAAGGTATGTCCCTGCTTGAGTATGTCCAGCACCCATCTATCCGTAGTGTTGGTCTTCCACAAGCTAAGAAACTTCGCCAGCCGGCCTCCCAATGGGGTGCGCGATTGGGGACCTGAGTCCATGGACAGTTCAGGCCTGTTTTGGCACCTGCGCCCTTGCCTGTGGGCGGTGGCAACGCCGTCCTCCACTGCAGTATGCCTGTGAGTTTCCTCTTTATGCCTCGAGTCATGGAGCAGGAAAGTTGTCGATAAGGGGTGGTATACCCATTGGAGAACCTGCCAGACTTCCCTCTCGAGGAACGAAAGGACAGCCAAAGCTGCTGTAGGGTCCCCAGCGAATGCCGTCTCTGTGTCCATTTTGATTGTTTATAGAGACTCGTCAACGGCCTTGCCAAAAAGGTTTTCTCCATCAAACGCATGTCTACCACTTTGGATTGGACATCCGATCAGAAGTTGGTGGCCCTTAGCTATCCCTGCCGACGAATACACACTGTTGCCGATCTGGCGGAACCCTGTGTCCGGGATGTCCGACGCCACTGTGATGGCATGGTCCGAGGCCACTTCCCCCTCATGGAACAGGGCAAAGGCCTCAACTTTCTTGTCTGCAGGCAATCCAGAATAGGGTCCATTTTATACCACAGTTCCCGGTCATAGTGGGACAGAATGGCCAGGGCATTTGCGGCCTTAATGGTGGAGGCTGCGGTATAAATTCTCCTCTTGCCCATCGCATCCAGCTACTTCCCCTCCTGGTTAGGGGGGCACCATGGAAAAAGACGATGGGTTCACTGAGCGCTTCCTGGCGGCGGCAGTGACCACAGATTCGGAAGAAGGCTGGGATCTCAAGCACTTGGGGGTCCAAGTACGGGACCCTGTACTTCTTCTCTAGCCTATCCCGCTTGGGAGGCATGTTGCTCTGAGTCTTCATCAGGGCCAAGCCCTCCTTCCAGACATCATCCAGCAAAGGAACGGACATGATGGTCTTCCATCTGGACTTGCGGCACTCAAAGAGGAATCCCTCCTCCTTGGTCTCTTCAAGCACCAGATTAAAGAGGTCAATGGCCCTGGACATCATGGCATGAAAGGAACCAACCACATCAGGAGGACTCCTCTGCGCCCAACGGTTCCCCGTCCGCCGATATGAAGTCATCAGCCTTGTTGGTGTCTGTTGCTGTAGTAGCCATATCTGTGCCCGTGTCCGTATGCAGGGCCATCTCCTCAGCTGGAGTCAAACCACGATGTAGAGGTGGTGGTGTCGGTTGACGCCTCTGACCAGCTGGGTCCTTCGGCTAATGTGGGCTCGCAGCGGAAGGCCTTGGGGTGGTGCGGGGCTTTGAGATGGAGCAGGGCCCGGTGTGGGGGCAGCCTCTGCTGGATCTGGACAGTGTGTGCAGCATCGTCAGTATATCCAATGACACGCCCCTTAGCTGAGGATTGAAAGGAGCGAAAGGTGTAGGGTTCCAGGCTGACATGCCTCCTCGGGCGTGGGGGAGAACTGGGCGGACCTCCTACAGACACTGTTCCACGACCATCCTTCGTGGTCTGAATAATAGTCCTCTGGTAGATTATCGTTGCCTTCATCGGAGCTTGTATAGATCTGCACCGGTTTCTCTGGAGCAGCTTGAGGCTCTGCAACCTTCTTAGGGTCAGTAGGCGGGATCCTACCCTTCCGTCCCCGGAGCCTTCTGGAGCAGAGTGGAGAGGGGAGTTGTCTCCACCCCTGGGGTGCCAGCGGCCTTAGTCTGCACCGCTGTATGCCGTGGTGGCAGGGACACTCACAGATTGGCCGCCGCTGTGGTCGCAGAAGCCTTGGTCAACGGGGTTACGATAGTCAAAGTGGTCATTAACGTAGCTGTCCTGGGAGGCTGAGCAGCCAAAGGAGTCGCAGACTTGGCGATGGTGTGGCTGATGGGGAAGAGAGCGGCCACCTGAAGATCTCTCCTTTGTGGGTTTGCCCACAAATGGTACGCAAAGCTTTGAAGGAGTCAAGGACTTTCTCTCAGAGGGGGTACCCCTCAAAAGTAGACCTGCCGTGGAAGTAGTCGGTGGCGGCGACCGTGTCCTCCCTGAGCTGGGACCCACAGCGAAGGCAAACCCAGGGGGATCAGTGGTGTAGCGCCTGGCCTCCTTTTGGTCCCATGAGGGCAAAACATCCTCAAAGGACCTCTACATCTTTTCTGAGGGAGTTTTGCTTGTGGGACCGGCTGGTCCTGGGTGAGGCATGACCACGCCCGGAAGCGGAGTTAGAAGCCTTCCGAGCCACGCTGCTAGCCTGCTGTAGCGATCCTTCGTTTTCTTCGAAAAACCCACGGCAGACCTCGCATCCGACCTCGCATCCCTCCTCATCATGGTCCAGATGCAGGTAGTATAAACATGTATGGTGTTGATCCTCGACATAGACATTTCTAAATCTACATTTCATGCAGAGTTTGAAGAGACACCTCTTCTCCTCGGACATGTTGGAAGGCACAAAGTAGGCCCAAGCCCGGGCGTTCTTAAAACTTTCATGGAAGATCTGCGATGTAGAATGATCCCTGCTACCTGTAATCGACCTTAGGTCGAACGATGAAGCAAAAATCTGTAAAAAATGTGTCAACATTTGCAGAAAAAAACTCGAAAGACAAAAAAATGATCGGAGAGCAAGAGGACTCCCAACACTGAAGCGTGCAATAAAATCTGAAGATGGCCACCAGAGGTGGGGCCTAGGGAGAGTACAGTCATTGGATGGGGGCAGTATGACCCAGAGTACAGTGATTGGTTTAGAGGAGAAATGCAGTTTTCAAGCAAACAACTTTCTTTTTACCGAGGATTCACAGCGTGATGACGGGGAATATTCATTAGCATGTGAATCCATGCCAGACCACAAGCTGGAGAACAATTCATTACTACCAAAGAAATAATCCCAAATTGCCTCAGTTTTGCCATTGCGCCACGTATATCCACCAGGACAGTCTTCTTCTGCTCGCCCATTTTGCATAACTAACTCCCAATCATTGAAATATTCCAGCCAATATTTACTTTGACTGAGACTTTATGGGCGAGTATACTCTTTCCGGTCACATTTTCACATGGCACACAGACATTATTGTCCTTACACCTCACATTTATATCGCCACCCAAACAAAAAAACATATCTTTGTCTCCATCATGGTAATATACTCAAAAATGTAATCCAGGTGCGTAGAGCCAGGGGATCATAGACATTGATGAATAGGCGTTTAATTGGCGTATCTGTAATCTGTACTTGCACAGCCACTACATTTCCTCCACTATCTAGTGGGCTAATTACATTGGATTTCAGATTATTTTTGACCCCAATTATGAATCCACAATAGGGCTGCCCCATATGTCCTTTTCTAGCAAGAGCCTGGAAAACTCTGAGGCCATCAATATATAGTGATGTTAACCATGTCTCTTGCAGAAAATATGTTTTTCTCAACCATTACTTCAAGAGAACCTTCCTTACTTAAGTGCTTATGGCCACGAGTATTCCAAGTATTCCAAGAATTGATTTTATTAATGCAGGCAGAAAACCCATAAGACACTCCCAAACCTGATCATTATAATTTCAGCCAGATTCAATAGTTGCTGCACTTCTGCTCCTTTCAGTGTTAGCTTTAAGTAAACCTTCACATTTGCCACTGCCCGATCGAACTGGACCATCCCATTTAACATCTAAATCCTACATGGGAAGGAATAAGCGATGATGTGTCAGCCATATAACAATGAATGCGAGAGGACTTGCCGTCACTGTACTCAAGAGGTTCCACAAATTTAAAATCTGATGTATTCAAGACCTGTAGAGAAGGTATGTATTGGAGTAGTTGCAGTAAGTCAGAGCGATTTATTCTCTTCTTGTGATGGTTGGATTTAATGCTTGTTATGGTGAAGACCTTTTTGTCCAGACCTGGTGCTTCGCTTCTCTTAATGTCCTTTATTGTATTTGCTAGGTCTCCTTGGCACTCTGCATCTTTTAAGCGATCTGTGCACCGTGCCTTTTCTTCGGACTCAGTGACAACTCTCCATCTCAGTAACAGATTGATCCTCATTTTCAGAAGTTTCATTGTCCTTAATCAACCAACTCGTTCATGTCCCTGTATTATTAGTAAGTCTTTTTTACATTGGTTTGCTTTCTACCTTGATTTCTTAGTCACTTTTTTAGATGTGGATTTAATAGTGGAATTCAGAGGGTCAGCAGCTTCTTCAGGCTTTCACTATTTAACTTGTGCTTCGTGACACCTTAATTGTCGCTGCTGCTTGTGTGTTTGATATATTTCTGATGCATCCTTCGATTCTTCAGCTTGGTTATTTGGTTGTTTATCCACGAGGCTCCGAGGGCACTGGCTACAGACGCCTCACTGACGTCAGATATAATATAATCCTCAATAGAATCATCAGGAGGGTTTCTGTCGTTTGTACCTATTAATCCCTCAACCTTCTCTGCTATTTTCCCAAGCCATACCACAGACTCACCCGGCAGCTTTATGGATCCTATAATTTGACCGCAAATTGAAGCGTTGCCATACTAGTAGTGGTACCAATATTTCTTGCATCTTCAGTTTCCACATATAAACTAAGTGTAGTGGAGAATCTTTGCATAGCATTTTGGCCAGCACATATCCGCTCCTCTTCATCAATGGTCAGACCAACAGTTATAAATGTTGTTTCACCGTTAATGACTATGGATGCAATACTGTTTTGCAAAGAATAGCAGAGATCCAATAACAAATGATTGTCTATGTCAGAGGTATTACGGCTATTGCAGACATCTGATGTTTCAACACCATTCACGTTTTCCATTTCCTGCCCTTCTTTTGAAATCTCTGTAGTTGTGCTACACACCTCAGCCTGGAAAAAATACATTATTTTCCCACTAGCTTCTTTATTGATTACCGGCTGGTTATCGTCCGTCTTACTGATTGTAATTGGAGATGTTTCCTGTCTTCCAGATTCCTCATTAATGATTTTGGGGATATTTCCAGCTTTACAGTAAGGTTTTCTTAAGTTATAACACTTGGTTTTACCTGTGGCTTTTCCAAGGATATTAATCCAACAATAGTGCAACATGCTTTAACAACTACTCAGTCCACAGCCAAATAGTCTTACCTTTGACAACTAGGAGCCAAACCGCCACCTCTACCTCACACAGAAATGCAGACTGCAAAACTGTGCTTACACTTTCAAAACGCACTTACAGACGCGCCTTGTCTGATTTGTAAATCTTCCCAGGCAGTAGTGCTGGCTGCAGGTGCTCCAGGCCAAAGTAAGTGATGCAAGCACCATGAAATACACTAGTGCCAAGTTCACAAGCAGCAGATGTAAAAAAATCCAAACTAGTGGCGAGACTGAGTTTACACTTTCAAAACACACTTAAAACTTGTGGTCAAGCCCAATGAGACATGCAGATGATAAGTTATTAAACAGGGTTAAAATCACAAACAATGCTCTTCACCTCAAGGCCCACCTAATAAACTATAATGCTATGAATTAAAGTTACTCACTGTAGTGACCAGAGTACTCCTAGTCCATAGTCCCCTTTCCTCCACCCTTGTGGGTGTACCCCAACATGGGGACGGTAGCAGAACCTTTGGCAGCCAAAAATGTAGTTCCAGTCTAATCTTAGTATAGCGCGGGAGCGCAGCCTCGGGCGTGGGAATGCCACGCCGAGGCTCCGCCCTCCGGTGCCTCACCTCAGTCTCCTTTGAACACATGGGACGCTTAGATACCTTGCTACTCTTGGTACATATTAGCCCTTGGCATACTAGCAGGAGAAGGTGGGTGGGACGAATGAAGGAAAGGGGACCATGGGCTATGAGTACTCTAGTCACTATGGTAACTTCAATTACTGATGCGCCCCTTCCCCGTTTCTCCATCCTTGGGGGTGATTCTACCGAACAAGAACATAGGGTGAAGCTGTGATAACCTGCCTCATATCTAGGATGAAGCAAAAAGGTTCTTCAGAACCACCTGACCAAAATCAGCATCAGGTCTGGAGCTGGTGTCCAATGAGTAGTGCTTACAAAAGGCCAATGGAGTGACCCAAGTAGCTGCCTTGCTGATGACATCCCAAGAAGCATGTCTCTGAAACGCGACGGCCGTGGCCTTGGCTCTGACTGCATGGGCATGAAACCCCCTCAGGAACAGGTCTGCCCATGGCTGTGTACGCGGTTCCATGTAATAATGTTGCCACAAAAATCCCGCCATGCAAAAATATCGCCGAAAAATTGCCGTTTTTTTGTGGCAACATTATTGCATGGAACATGTGGGGAGACACCCCCGCAACCCCCAATTTTTTTTTTCATTATTATTTTTAAAAATAAAATGTTTTGCCCCTGTCCCCATATATATGGTCACCCATATAATATCGCTGCAACCTTTTCCCAGCGATGATATTTGCGGCGACCATATATATGGGGATAATATTACCTGATACCGTGTACGCTTCCGAAATGGCCTGTACCATCTAACAGGCAATGGAAGCCTTGGAAGCCTGAGAGCCATGGGAGGAGCCCTGAAAAGTCACAAACAATGCCTCAGACTTCCTGAAGGATTTCGTCAGAGAGAAATAAAACTTGAGGACCCTCTTGAGGTCCAAAGAATGCAGGACCCTCTCTGCCTCCGACAGCTGGTTTGGATAGAACACTGGCAGCCAAATCTCCCGAGTCAGATGAAATGGAAAGACCACCTTGGGCAAGAAGTTCGGGTGAGTGCTCAAGATGACCTTGTTGTGAAACGTGGTGAAGGGCTTGCACGAGGACAATGCCTGCAGCGGACTAACCCCGAGCGCAGAGGTGAGAGCCACCAGCAAAACCGTCTTTAGTGTAACCAAGCGGATGTCCACAGAAGCCATCGGCTCAAAAGGCTTGCACTGCAAAGCTGCCAGAACCACATTGAGGCTCCAGACCGGGTGCGGCCTATGCACTGGCAGAAAAAGTCTAGACAACCCCTTCAGGCGGGCCTTAACTACTGGGTTGGCCGTAGAAAACACATGCTCAGGGTAATTCTTCTAAGTCCTGATGGCCGCCAAATAAGTGCACCAAGTATCCACCTGAACTCCAGACCGAGCCAGGTGCGCTGAAAAAGCCAGTATGTCCTCCAGAGGACAGGTGGCAGGGCCCAGAACCTTGTCACGTGCCCAATGACAGAACATAGTCCATTTACTCTTATACTGAGACCGAGTCGAAGGTCTCCTGGTCTGTTGAATGATGTCACAGTTGTCAGCCGAAAATTGAGCATGTTGAAGCCTCATCAGTCAGGAACCAGGGCACAAGCTTGGCCCGGGTTCGGACGCTCCACCCTGCTCTGCCAGGAAACCCCTTGCTGGAAATCAGAAGGTGGACAGGACCCTGGGAGCACAACTTCAGCAGATCCAAAAAACAGGGTCTCCAAGGCCACTGAGAGTGCCGGGGAGGGGGCAATCAGGATGAGGCTACAACCCACCAAAGCCTTGAAGTTGCAGAGGGTCCGTTGGAGTAGAGGGGTGGGCGGGAACGTAAAACACCTGGAGCCGTGCCAACAAATCTGGAAGGCATCTCCCACAGAGCCCCAACCCCGTCCTGCCCATGAAGCAAACTGGAGGCACTTGGAATTTGTAATTTATATGTTTTTAATTATTTATTTGTAAAGCGCTTATACACAAGTGAAGTGCTTAAAAGCGATTCAAAGCGGGAAGGTAACAAGGGGACATCACTGTCATTCTTAGGTCTTGAAGATTCCGACTGATCTAACTACAATAACTAGCATACTAGGCCAGAGGCATTTCTACTGGTATAAGTGTGTGACAATGAGTGGGGAAAGGGTGTATATGGGGGAGAGGGAGAAGGACATACAAAGACAAAAAAAGATCGTCCTCAATGCGCCTATGAATGAGTATTTCAGGCACAAGCTAGGGAGGGTAGACAGGAGGACAGGACAGACAAACCTGCTAGGCCTAGTATATTCAGGGTCGTGCAAGTGCACAGACAGGAAGTGCAAGGGAGGGGGACACATGCGCCCAGTCCAGCAGGGGCCTGAGTTAAGTGCAGAGTGGTTGCCACTCTCACAGAACGTATTCCGAGTGCAGTAGTGCAAAGCAGAGTGCAGAGGCCAGAAGGCAAGTGCAGAACTGGTAGGGGAGCCTGGGACCTGTGAGGCTCTGGAGGTGCACCAGGCGGCCAGTCAACGAACTGAGCAGGTTGGGCAAGAGAATGATGGAGGGAAGCAGGAGAGAAGAGAAAGGTGGTTAGCAGGGTAGAGGGAGAGAGAAAAAGGAAGAAAAGAGGAAGGTCTTGAGGACTTTCCAGAATTTATGGAGATCACGCTTTAAGACAGAGAGAGGCAGGGAGGCTGTTCCAGAGGGAGGCACCTGCAGAGCATAAGGATCTACCCCCAAATCTCTGTTTGGACAAATGGCTCGGCCACAGAGAGTTGGAGGAGGCAGATCGGAGGGCTCTGGAAGGACAGTATTTAGGAAGAGAGCGTTGTAGATCGTAATAGCCCCGACCCCAGAAAGCCTTGTGGACTATCCAGAGGGACTTGAACTTGATCCATGCAGCCACGGGGAGCCATTGGAGGGATTTCTGCGCTGGAGAGATGCGGTCCCCGGGCTTGAGGATAAGTCATGCAGTTCTGTTTTGGATAAATTGAAGAGGTCAGAGAGTAGAAGTAGTAAGATTGAGAAAGAGACTGTTGCAGTAGTCCAATCTGGTGAGAACCAGGGCTCTGGAGACAGTGAGCCTCGGGGGGAAGGTGAGAAAAGGTAGACTAGCTCTGAGGAGGTTCAGCTGGTAGGACTTTTTGTACATGTCCGAGATGTGAGAAGAGAAGGAGAGAAAAGAGTCGAAGAGGACCGCCAGATTTTTTGCCTCACTAGTGGGCGAGGGCGCAGGAGCAAGGGTGGTTGACCAGAGTGAAAGTGGGAAAGCGGGTGCAGGGTCCCAATGAGGATGATCTGTCTTACTGGTATTAAGGCAGAGATCATTAGCAGCACGCCAGGACTGAATTGCAGACAGTCGGGAATGATCGAGGAGGAAGAGGCCAAGGGTAGCCTGAAAGAGAGATGTGTGTCATCCGCATAGCACTGAAAACTTAGTGGTATGCATCCATGCCGCCGACCTAATCTCAACACCAATGCACAACCTTCGGCTGGCTGTGTTGATGTGAATGACTGAAGAGTCCATGAGGTCCTGCGCAATGGCAAAGGCATCTGCCACACTGGCCTTGAAGGAAGCTTGCTTGTCTGAAGGGAGCTCGGGCAGGAATTCCCCAAGCTCCCGCCACAGCTTCTGGTTAGCTGTGGCCAAGAGAGCATCTGCATTAGCTTGCCGCAGATGCAGTCCTGAGATGGAATAACAGCGCTTCCCAAAGACTCGAGGACCTTGTCCTCCTTGGAGAGGTAACTGGCGGTGGCTCCAGTGAAGGAAGATGATGGTTTAGAATACAAGGAGGCCGCATGTAACACTCATCTGATATCCACGTGGACGCCACTCAGCCTGCTCGGACCAACCACGATCTCGAACCCTTCCCTGGAATCCGTTCAACTGGGGTCTGGGTCTGGAATACAGGATATCTAGTTTTAGCTCAATAGTCTGAAGTCTTTTGACTCCCACTCCCCTTGAGGATCAAACCTTCCCCAAGGTCTTCTCACCTTGTTCTCTTGTATAGGGTGCTCTCGGTCCTGCTCTTTGGCGCAGGGGTGCGTTGGTTGAGGTGGGCGCGGCGCGACCTAGTTGCTCCACTGGTGCGGCCCCTCCAATGAGTTTGGGCTTGCTGTGACTCCAGCCCGATAAGGTTGTTTGTTGGTTCTTGTAGAATTGTCCTTTTCTTGTCTCTTGCGCTCCTTAATGAGGTCTCCCCTTCTTCCATAGGTGCTGTTAAGGGGATCCGGATGGTGTTGTGCTCCTTGAGAAAGTTGAGCGCTGAATGGTGAGTGAATGCGCGATGTGCGGCGCTGTTCACCTTTATGCTGACCTATGTCTCTCTTGTGCCTAGCAGTCTGCTGCAATGTCCCAACACGACTGCCGGTGAGAGAATAAGTTGCGGTAAGTAAGCGCAAAGTGCGGTGCCTTATTGTCCTTTATGTGCAACCTGCATTCTGTTTTCCATTGTAGATCGATTGTGTGCTCCGGAGCTGAAGTTACTAAGAGAGACTCAGTGTCAGGTAAGCGTTTGACTATTATTGCTGTTTTTAAGGAATCCAAATACGAGAATGCTTACTAATGTTCTTTCTCTCTCGTTCTTTTTCCATGCAGGCTGCGGCGTTCCGGAATAAAGATGACGCCTACAAAATGCTGTCCGCTGGATCGGAAGAACGTTGGATGTAAGCGGGTTCTTCTCGGTACGGTAAGTATAATACTAATGCTGTCCTTGTTCTTTCAGGTGCGCGGGATGCGGTGGAAAGGCGAAGGCCTACAGCAGACCAATCCGAACACGGTGAGTGTCACGCTGCCGGTGCAGAGTAACGCAAAGCGTGTTTCTCTGCCTGGTCGTGGTTTTCATAGCCTCCAGGTACCCAGGAATCCCTATGTCGGACCACACCCAAAAGGCTAGACCGCATAACTCAGTTCACGGAACTGAGTTATGTGGGGGCCTCCATATTGCCCCAAGTGCAATGCCAAGTCCTGTTCCTCATCAGACGTCTGCTTTATGTATGAGCCTGGCGCCACAGCTACCAGGTCTGGCTCCAAGTGAGTCTCTGAGGAGCCGAGGAGGCCCTCAAGGTCCATGTGGGGGATGGAGGTCTGGCTCCAGTGCGTTGTCTAGGGGGGCTAGGGACAGGGATCATGACACCGCAGCCACCACAGAAGAATGTGGCTGCAGATGGTACGCCAGGAGGATTGGCTCCCTGTCCGTTAGCCTGAACCTGCAGTCCAATTTATTGTTCAACTGGGCGTTGGCCCCGGGCTTCTCCCAGAACTTTTGTGCCACCTGCAGGACATCCTTCTGGAGAGGGATGCCAGACCAGACCGTGGTGCACTTACCCAAGACCTCTGTTAGCACTCCTGACTCCTGGGGGGCTTCCTCAGGCAGAGGGACCCCCAAGAACTCTGCCAGAGCCTGATGGCGGTCATGAAAGGCTTTAACGGTTGCTGAGGTGTCATCGTCCTGGGTGTGCTCTTCATTACCAGCCGCCCCCCCCTGCTTTTTCAAAGACAAGTGTAGTGCGGGCCCTGGGACACAGAGGCCAACAGGGTCCCCCCTAAGTCCTGTGCCGAAGACATGTCCAACAGCAGTTGAGGGGGAGGTGTTGGTGATACAGGAGGAGGTGGGCCTGTAGACTTTGGTTCCAGCTAACAGAATCCAATTTAAAAATGAGCAATAAAATTACTTCACAACTATTTACCGTAGCAAAATATAATGCACAAAGATGGGATAAGGAAACAGGCTTGTAATAATCAAGGTTGAGAGAGTAGAGGGTGCGTGCCTATTCCAACAGGACTCGAGCAGCACAGCCTATTCCAGCTGCTGCCTCTCCATTGGGAGGGCCACAATAGGAGCAAAACTGGATTACTGCAATTCCCTCCTAGCGGGGACATAAAAAAAAACTTAGCCAGACTCCAAACCACTCAAAACAACTCTCTCAGAGCAGCCCTAAGTATTCCCAAAAGAGAGCACATCTCCCAAGCAAGAAAAAACGCTCACTGGCTACCAGTTAAAGACCGAATCGCCTTCAAGATTCTTTCCACTGCACACAAATGCATCAACCTAGCGGCACCCTCTTACTTATCGGACTCTCTAGTCAGATCACAATCCACTAGACCCGAGTACACCAACCAACTCACAGTGCCACGAATCACCAGGGCTAAGGCAGGAGGTCTAGGATTCCCATACCTAGCACCTAAACTCTGGAACACGCTACCCACAGCCCTCAGAGCGGAAACCTCGCATAAAGCCTTCCGAAAAAATCTAAAAACTACACTCTTCAACTAGCTGCTAGCTCACTGTACATACCTGCACACTACTATGCTCCCTGCACCTATGCGCTACAAGCCACAATGCCATCTCATGCTGTATGTATTTACATGACCACTGTAACTAAGATATGAACCTCTACTGTAACCAGCGCCACAATGCCCACGGGCTGCTGTGCGCTTAACAAATGCAAATAAATAAATAGAGTCAAGTCGAAGAAGCCAGCTCCCAAAACCTGCCAACGCCCACCTAGCTAGCCAAGTGACAACGTAAGACTAGAAGGACACAGACCCATCTGGGAGTCTGACGATGTTGAAGAAAGGAGCAGGAGGGTACGGGGAGAACCACTCACCATAATTGCAACTACACAAGTACACAAGAACTATCCAAGGACAGACTGAACTCCTGAATCTTTAAACGGCCATCAGGGGATGCCAGAACAGCTCCAGACTGACTGAGCGATACAACCTTTATAGATGCATTACTCCTATGGTTATGTGTAATTTGTAGGGTGCTCATTTGGATGGTCCTGTTGAGCTTTGGCCAGTCTGGTGGTGCCATCTTGCCCCAAATCTTTGGTCCTGGGGCTATACAGGGCCATAATCATGCCAGTAAATGGCAGTGAGGGAAAGGCACTAGAGACACACAGAAGACTCAAGAGGCACATAAGCGTGCAGGAGACACACACAAGACACAATCAATAATAAGGACAGTAAAGGGATCAAGGGGCAGGAAAGGGCTCAAGGACTAGGAACGGGACATGGAACTATACGAGGTAGGACTATTATACAGGAATGTAGGGGTGCATGACAAGGAAAACATTCTATAGACAGGGAGAAACTGGACAAAGGATTATATGGGGTCACAACCAGGAAAAAGGATTATAGGGGGCAGGACAGAGACAGAGGGCACAACAAAGAAAGTGGTCAGGAAAGGGATACACTGGGTAGGAAAGGTCTACAATGGTACAAGACGCATGCAGAGAATAAGGGCAAACAGGCGAAAGAAGCTTACAATCTAATTTACATTAAAAATTATATTGAAGTAGCTAGGATCAAATTTATGTCAACCTTATCTTTTGGTGCCTCTGTGGGAAAATCCACTCCAGTTCCCGGACTACAGTGTCTTAGTATTAGAACCCCTCTCTGCAGTTTCCCAAAAGGCTGTCTCTGACCCACATCATGCACTCTTAACTCCATGGTCTCTTCTACTCATTTGTGTCTGCGTACCCCCTTCTCCTTTCGTCTCTGCTTAACTTGCAGCCTTCCAACATCAACTGCTTTATCTGCCTCTCTCAAGACCTAGAACCTCACTCTGGAAGCCTGAGTGTCTTGCCTGCTCTCGCAGGCCCTGAAATACTGGCAGCATCTGCCCTGTTCCTTGCTCCTGGGTTCTCTGCAATACTCTTGCCAGTCCTTCCTAGGTCTCCCCTTCCTGATCCCCAGAATCTCTGCTGGCCTCATGTACTGGCTAAGGCCAGAGAACCTCCTGTTCACTACGCTCTTTGGGCCATCACTTCTCAAGCGTTCTACAGCTAGGGCCTCAGTGTTGCCTCTTCCAGGCCCCACAGCTTTCCCTTCACATACCTCTCAGGCATTCACCAGATCAGTGGAGAGTCCCATTACCTGATCTCAATAGTATTTAGAGGTTTTGGGATGCCTCATTCCCCAGTAGGTTCCCTTTGACCTTTAGAAACATGGTCTTGGAAAGTGAGGTTTATAGGAGCTATGCACGCTATCTTGGATCGCACTGTCCCCTTCTCTCGAAGTGTTTTGCTAGAGAATGGTGATTGGCAAAAGGGTGTCTGGCTGCATTTGTAATGCTCAATGTAGGCCCTGTGTCAAAGACTAGATGCTGTTGAGAGCAGCAAGATAGACAGACTGGCAGGAATTGTGAGAGTGAGTGGCATGAAAGTTTCAGGAGGGCAGGCGAGACAGTATCAAGGAGAGAGGGTACCAGGTGTGAGGAGGGGAGAGGCAAAAGGTTACCAAGTGGGGGAGGGCAGGTGAGAGATTATCAGGGCGAGATATGCTGTGATTAAAAAGTTACTCTCATTTGAGTGATTAAAAACCTTTTTTCTATGAAGACTCTGCCAGTAAGGATAGATCCAGTGATTTATGAATCTCCCTAATGTTGAAACAGGGAATGCAACAGGAAGTGTCAAAAGACAGCAGGAAACTTCCTGTTGCATTCCCTGTTTCAGAATTAGGGAGATCCATAAATCACTGGATCTATCCTTACTGGCCGAGTCTTCATAGAAAAAAGGTTTTTAATCACTCAAATGAGAGTAACTTTTTAATTAAGGCATATCTATCTGAAGTACTGGCCAATAAAGTAACCTTGGCCAGAGTACTGGTGGAGACTTGCCTCCATGCTAGCTCTCTCCTTATTTTACTTTCACAGTTACACACATGCAAGACCATCCTTGGCTTTCCTGTCAATATCACGACTACTCACAAACAAAGAAGCAGTATAGCAGTTTGAGATACAAGTATAACTATACACAGAATATGAACAAATGCGAAACCAGAAATAGAGATGCTTGTTTCTTCTGTTTTTCTTACTGTACCCACTATTAGATAGGCGGCCCACCAGCACTACACAGGGATAAAGGTATAGCGAGGCAGTCTATTTAGAACCTTCTCTGTCCCTCCTTTATCTTATCTTTACTCAAAACTGCTAAAGCTGCTTTGTATAAAACAAACTCTTCCCTGTTTGTGTCTAGTTGTATCTTTAACTCCTCTTCCAATTTGTTCAATTTACGTTTTATACATTCCGATTCCACCTGCGCACAGCTTCTTTGTAAATCCACAATCTCCTTCTCCAACCTTTCAATCTTTTCCTTTTTTTTTGTTGCATGTGAAGTTCTACAAATCAGTTCACCCCACAAAACCGCCTTAAAACAGTCCCATATTATCTAACATCTGCCAAACTATTATTCTCCTCAAAATAACCCTGAATGAAGTCATCCAAGCCGATACTAATCAACAAATCATTAAGAGCATTGGCTTGCATTCTCCACCTGTTATACTTTTTATGCACAGCATTCAAACTGATCTTTAAATCAATCAACGCAAGATTAGAAATACATCTCTCCCTAATATTGGAACTAAACATCTGATCAACTAATCTATCACTAATTTAAAAAAAATCTATCCGTGAGTATGAATTATGTACCGGGGAATAAAATGAACATTCTCTATCACCGTGATGATGAACGCTCCAAATATCAACAAGATTATATTTAAAAGCAAACTGTCTCATTTCTTCACTGATCTTCCCTCCATTATATCTGCAATTTGATTTCCTGTCCAGTTCACTATTCATCACCAAGTTAAAGTCTCCACCCAGGATTACCACCTCTCCCTCCATTCCCTCCAAAAGACCATCTAATTTCCTAACAAAATGTATATCTGGAGCAGATGGAGCATATACTGTCCCAATAGTTACTTTTCTCCCATTATATAATACATTTATGAGCAGAATACGACCCTCCAGATCTTTCACTGTTTTTTCTATTTTGATTGACAGTCCTCTCCTAAACAATATGCTAACCCCCCCCTACATTTAGTATCATAACAGTACGATACCACGTGTGGGTATTTATGATTAGACAAATAATCACCAATCTGTTCATTCAAATGTGTCTCCTGAAGAAATACCACATCTCCCCTGCTTCTCCATATCCGTGCCAAAACTTTCCGCCTTTTTAACACACATCCAATACCTTTAACATTCCACGAAGCTCCATCAATAGACATAAAAACGTATTCCTAAATCCAATAGTGAGATAAAAACATCCGACCCAGAAGTGGAATAGTAAGCAGAGAAATAGAAAGAAGCGAAAGAAAGAAGAAAAAAAAACTCCACAAAACCCACATACACTCAAAAAACAACATTAAACATACATAATTACCATTTCCAAAAGCCCAACAACCATCAGGCTCATGATAAGCAGAATTATATACATACAAACATCTATCCCGAACTATACTCATTAGATGTCCCAGACCAACCCAAACACAATATATAGTCTAATCTCTTTCCTTACTTTAAAGCCATAACAACTTAAACCAACTCCCTTTATACTAATCCAACTACCCCCCTAATAATTCGAAGAATTACAACTATAAATAAGGCCCCACAATTTACCACCACAACTACAACTCCAAATACATAACTGTATCCTTATCATTTGTCAACCAACTCATCCCGAATCCCCCTACCCTCCAATATTGAAATGGCATGAAAATACCCAAAACTAAATTAGCAAGCCTAAAATTTAATCACCCCTCAATATCTACATCCAGTCAACAGATTAATAACACACCATACATTACAAGGGCCCATTATGACACATCTATTCTAAGCTATGGCTAAACCACATGACCCCACCCACCCCCATCCAAAACCAGGCCTAAATGAAGTACCTATAATTTCTTTAACATAAAAAAATGTCTGTATCTAACCCCAATCAAATTGGTTTATATCCAGTCCCCACATTAGAATTTACCCAAGTAAACTCTCCTGTCTTGTGATTCTCTATGAGCACTTGGATATAAGGATTTGGCATTATATACTTCAACTAATCCATGTGCGCCCAACCCATTTATGACCATTATGGCACAGCATTTACTGACCTGAAAGATTTTCAACAAGTAATAAATAATAATAACCTTGTACGAACTTCTACTCAACCACACTATATATTGTCTAGTAAAGCTTCAATTGGCATTCTACCATTGTGCCCCTCAAACAATAGATTCCTTGCTGACCCAAGTAACATAACAACCCACAGCAACATATCAGTAATAATATCAGACAGTCCCACAATCATTTTCCAGTTGTTTAAATTTGCACCAAACATCTATATCTATGGTGAGCCCTACAAGAGACTTATAATGAATATTGAACCAAAATGCAACTTTAATTCCCATAACGTTCATAATCTGCTTGTTTACCGGAATTCACCAAGACAAAAACAACCTCAATCATCCCATCGTAGCAGATCATAGACAGAATGTAGAAAGTCAGTAAACAGAAAATTTAAGGCACAAGGGCAGAATGTGCAGGACTGTGCTCCTCTAACAAACACAAAGACACCTAACCAAAAAGTGGGCAGAATAAACAGTGCAGCAATTCGTCCAATGCACATTACCACAACTGTATACACTCTAAATTTAGGCTTGTAATCAAACAATCCCCACTCACCATTGTAAACATGTATCACCTTTTGTGCTCTAATATGAGTATAGGGCCAATAAGACAAGTTAGCACAAAGAACGTGGTGTTCGACAGCACAAGGCCTGCATAGTAACAAGGAAAACATCTGCTCACCAAAGAGAACCCGCAGCAGTCTCTTCACACCTTCGACACCACTGAACTCAGCAAGCCAAACAAAGGATCTGTTGGGGTGTGCACAACCGTCCAAGCAATGAATCCACCATACACATGTCCGTTCGGCAAGATAGAAAACACGGAGGGATCAGACCCAATGTAGCTCATGGAATCTTGGCTGAAATCTCTTCTTAATCTTACAATTGTTCCTGCAGTTGTGATAGGAGATTGTCATAAACCTTTTACCCCATTGCCACATTAGAACGAACCTAGACCAGGCAAAAAAGGAATGTGCACATGCCACCAGATATACACTCATGCCCATGCAGACTAAAAAAAGGAGGAAACTCATGTGTGCACAGAGAAAGTGAAACAATGCCGTCAGAAGCCATAGTGTCACGTGAAGTCCTGAGAGAACACTCAGCGCACAACCATGTTGGCCAATTGTGTAGTTCCTCATGCCGTACTGAAATTAGTTAGAGGTTCTTGTCTGGATTGGCTTCAGGGACAACGAAAAGGAAAATAAAGAAAAGCACTGATATTGCGGATCATATTGGGCATAACATCTAAGGAAGAGAGTACGTAGCTTTCTGGAACTGACACGAATGTGATGAAGTCCGTGGGAGGTTCAATGATGTAGCAGAACGCATCCCTTGCTTCACACTTCAAAGGCAACATATAATATCGATGCAGCTCCGTGAGCAGATCAAGCATACTGTGCGTCTCACCAAAAACACAAAATCCACGTTAATTCATCTCCACGTCTGTTCCAAACGGTGACCCCTGGTCCTGAATCCTCTGCACCCTGCAGACCCCCGGTACCGGCATTTGAGTGACTGTCAAAAGCTTTGCAGGGGACCCACATGACACTGTATTGGACTGCCCCATACAGTACTGAATGTTTTACTTCTGATCCGGATTGACTTGCTGTGGGAGTGGCCACTGATGCTTACTCCTGGGATCCGAAGAGCGGCAGATGTTAGCAAAAGGCATTCATTGTCTGTTTATGGGGAAACAGGAAGATGGAGCCTTTACTTTTCCAATTGTTTGCCTGTTTTATGGGTGGGGCACATACCTTCATCTCACCGCTGTAAGAGGCCTTTCCGCTTCTGCTCTGCCTTAAGCGTACCGAATGCCTTCTGCTCCCGTACATCCATATTAACCTCCACGTCACTCTGCCATCACGTACACACTGCAAGCAGGGTGCCTTACTCAAAACATTTCGTAGGATGAGTGAGAAGAGAAACTCACGAGCAAACAGTTCAGTGTAATTTCAAGTATTTTTCAAGTTCCAAACTGTTGCGGAAATGGTAAAAAATGCTGGCGGTCATCTTAAATCAATAAAAATGAACAATATTAACAAATATTAAAGTAAAGATATTCAATCAAAGCTGATACTACATCAGTGAATGTAGCCAGATCTTCCCTTCTTTTTCATCACATTTGGAGAATTAATTTGATATGAAGTTCCTTCCATTGGATACACATCCAAATCTGTCAAAAAGGCTTCTGCGGTTTTACACTCACTAAAAGCATGTAATTGTCCATCAACCACAACCTTTAGGATGGCAGGATAGACCATATAATATTTTACTCCTTTTTCTCGAGCCTTAACCTTCGCCTTATCAAACGCTTTCCACCTCTCCAAGACATCCTTACTCAAGTCCACAAAAACCGTAATTTTATTTCCTCCCCAAGCAAGATCTTTAAGTTCACACGCCTTCTTTAAAATAAGTCCTTTAAATGGGAATCTCAAGAACTTCACAATAATATGTCTCGGTCTCTCACCTAATAAAGGTTTAGGTCCAACTGCGTGAGGTGCTCTCTCAATCTGAAAATTAACAGCAGTGTCCAGTTGCAGTATTTTTGGCACATTTTTCTGCAGGAAGTCCATCATGTTACCCCTTTCCGCATTTTCAGGAAATTCAGATATTTTTAACAGGAAGTTCTGTACTCCCTGTTTGGAGCCAGAAGGACCATGGTATTTATGAATCACTGAGAACAAAAAGAATCACAGGGACCTGTGATAAGGCTGAGTGTACCCCTAGGTGGAGACTTTTAAAAACATGTCCTTTCTCATGAATATGGTATTCCTACAACATATGTCATCTCTTGAGCTAAGTACGAAGGTTATCTTTCTTTTTCTCCCTGGTGGCACAGTGCAGACTCCTTTGTGCCATTATTGGTGCCACCAGCTCGAGCCCCATGACATGGAAAATGTTTCGTCAAATTTTCCATAGAGACAAAGGCTGAGTAAGACTAGAACGTCAGTTCTTACGAACAATTTGTTTAGGGTGATGGTTGAGAGGTTTGATGAGTAATGTGTGGGATGGGTACCCAATGGCAGACTGTTAGTTAAACATGTTTCCTTTTCAAGGGTTGGCGAACCCATTAAAAATATGGTAATCTCTGAATTGTTTAGTCCTGACAATACTACAACTGAAAGGCCTGGGCTGTGGCCAACCAGGGAAGGCATATAGACACTTCCCTTGCAAGCCCACTGAGACCTGTGGCTCCCGAGCCCCACATCCCCATAAATCGATGGAATAGCAGGAAAAATTGCCCCCCAGTTGAGGTGGCACCCATTCCCCCGCCTCCATGGATGCTTTGAGAGTGTTTTAGGGTGAAAGATCAGTTTGGTGGCAGCGCAGATCGAAAAGAGATCTGCACAACAAATGGGGAGTGTGGCATGAACTGCGGATGGAAACGGAAGACTCAAGCAACATCCCAAAACATGTTCACGTGTGTTGCAGACAGCCTTATTGCAGGGGGGGGGAATCTATTATCTTACCCTATCGGGGCAAGAAAAGAAAGTCCCTTGCTAGCTTAGGTGAGAGCCTCCCACATGGTGGTGACAGAGGGAAGATCCCTGAAGAATTGCCAGCCCATCCAAGACAAGGATCAGGGGATCTGGCAGTGGCAAGAGTGGAAGAATGGCACTCTGAAGTTTGCAGGGATCATTGTGTACCTAGAGAAGAGTGGAGGTGAAGCAGAGAGAAGTGAAAAAGATATGGCCACCTGAGATGAGGATGAGCAGAGTGGTGGCATTTCCTCCCTAGTAACAAAGGAGCAAGGTGAGGAGGAATAGGCGGTTGGAAAATCACAGAGCCCTAATACATGGGGGCACCTGGGATGAGTTTTGAAGCGAGGTGCGTTGGGACTGTCTTTGCAGCCCGTGCCGGGTTGTTGGGAGGCTAAAACTGCACAAGACAGCTGCCAACCTAAGCTGTAACCATTGTTCACCAGCATGGGTCTGGCATGGATTCACATGCCCATGAATAACTATTACACAGCAGTCGCAACCACAGGAGGTGGCAATGCTCAACAGAAGCAATTAACACTCACCTCTGGAACAAACTCATCGCAATTGAACAGGTTGTGTAGCACCGCTTAGCCGACTCGGGACTCCTCCCTGGGAACCCTGTCGACACAGTAGAACCTCATGAAGGTGTGCGTGGAGCTCCACATAGCAGCCCTACAGATGTCGAGCAGGGGCACACCAGAGAGAAACGCTGTCATTGCTGTGATGGCTCTGGTGGAGTGGGCTCTCGGCCGGTCTACCAGTCGACGACAGTGCATGATACAGCCGGAAAGCCACCTGGAGATGGAAGCCTTCAACAAGGCCTTTCCGTGATTCACAGGTCCAGAAATGACGAACAGCTGAGTAGTCTTCTGAAAGCTCTTTGTGCATGCCAAGTAAAACGTCAAGGCACGACCAACGTGCAGCAAATGCAAGGTCCTCTCTGCTGGCGACGAAGGATTCGGGAAGAAGACAGGCAACACCAAAGGTATGTTGAGGTTGAACTCCAATGGCACCTTCGGCATATAGGTGGGGTGCACGACGGGGCCCGGATCTCCCCGACCCGCCTGGCCGAGGTGATGCCACAAGAAACAGTCTTCCACGATAGAAACTTGAGAAGGGCCTGATGCATCGGCTCAAAGGGCGCCCCTATGAGCTTAGTCAAAACCACATTGAGCTCCCAAGCCAGGGCAGGAGCCTTCACCAGCGGAAAAGTCCTGAAGGGTCCTTAGAGGAACTGCTTGACGAGTCTGTGCGACCACATAGATGGCCTACCTGGTGCCCTGGTGTAACGGCATATGGCACCCAGGTGCACCTTGATAGAGGCATGAACCAGTCCAGCCTTAGCGAAGGAAAGCAGGTATGGTAGGAGCTGCAGGGCTGTGACATGTAGAAGGGTAATCTTCAGAGCCCGGCACCACACAGAGAAACGCTTCCCCTTATGGCCGTAGCAGCGGCGCTTGTTTGTGGTGCAGAATCGCTTCTCTGGAGAGAAGGTTCGGAAGTAGGGGCGGTCTGATTGACAGAACGGCAGACAGACGTAGCAGGTCTGGATACCAGATTTGACACAGCCACGCCGGAGCGGCGAGTATCATCCTGCAGTGACACTGTCTCAGTGTGTTGATCACTCGTAGCAGGAGGGGGTTCGGAGGAAAAGCGTATGGTAAAAGTCCCTTCCACGGGAACGAGAATGCAACCCCCATACTCCTCAGATGCAGGAACCTGCTGGCAAACTTCTGACGCTTGGAATACATTGTGAAAACGTCAATCTGGGGTTGACCCCATTCGTGGAATAGAAGATCCACCTGGTCCTGTTGAAGCTCCCACTCAGGGCAAGAACGTAGCTCCCTGCTGAGCGAGTCTGCAATGGTGTTCTTGGTGCCCGCCAGGTGAACAGGGACGTGAAACATGTCCTGACAAATGGAACAGTGCCACAGATCCTGGACCTCCCTGGAGAGTGTACCCCGCCCTGCTTCCGGATGTAAAACATGGTGGTGGTGTTGTCCGTAAAGATCCTGACCACCTTGCCCTTCAGCGATGGCAGGAAGGACTTGAGGACCCAGAAGACGGCCCAGAGCTCTAGGACATTGATGTAAAGTGTCTTTTCTTCCGGGAGCAAGAAGCCTCTGGCGTGCAACTGTCCGGTGTGAGCTCCCCCAACCTTCCAGAGAAGCATCTGTGGTGACCGTCTCCTGGTAAAGCGGGACTTGGAATGGAGCCCCTTGCCTGAGATGAGAGTGCTTGCCCCACCACTTTATTGCTCATTGAAAATCCTCGTTGAGGGCGATCTGGTCTGTCCAGGATCCCGAGACTTGCAGCCACCTCGCATCCAAAAACTCCTGCAGAGGTCTGCAAAGGAGGATGAGGTTGATGCAGGAGGACCAACAGCAACTTGACGGCTCTGACAGTAGCCGACTGTGCCAACAACAGGTGCTGCACCCTCCCCTAGGATGGCTACCACCCTCTCTTCTGAGGGAGACGCCTGGCAAGTCACTATGTTGAGCCGGGCTACCAGAAACCGAGCGTTCTCCGATGGCTCCAAGCAGCGAATGTGCCATCTCTGTTTTAATGAAATGAAGAGACTTGTCTACCGTCTTGCCAAGCCGGTTTTCCCAGTCGAATGGCATGTCCAACACCTTAGACTGAACTTCTGGCCTAAAGTTGGTGGCTTTCAGCCATCCCCGTCGATGATGAGAAGCTCAGTTTCCCATCTGACGGAATCCGGTGTCTGCGATGTCCACTGCCACTGTGATGTGTGGTCCGAGCCCACCTCCCCCTCCTGGAACACCTCAAGAGCTTCTGCCTTCTTCTCGTCGGGTAGGAAGACAAGAATAGGGCCCAGTTCATAAGAGAGCTCCCGGTAGAGCGTGACAAAACGGCCAGTGCTTTAGCGACCATAATGGTGCTGGCAGCCATATAAATAAACCTCTTCCCCATAACATCCAGCTTCTTCCCCTCCTGTTCCGGGGGTACCATGGACGAGGACGACTGATTTGCAGAGCGCTTCCTGGCCGCAACTGAGAGCACAGGGTCTGGTGAAGGCTGGGATCTCGAGCACTTGAGGGGTGAGTCCGGGACTCTATCTCTTCTTGAGCCTCTCCTGCATGGGCAGGGCTCAGATTCTTCAACAGTGCTAGGCCTTCATCCCAGCTATCATCCAACAAAGGAACAAGCATAATGTCCTCAGCCTGGATTTGCAACGTTGATGGAAGAAACCTTCCTTTTTTGTCTCCTCAGGCACCAGTTGAAAAAGTTTGGAGGCCCTGGCATCACTGAATGGAAGGAGCCAACCTCATCCGGTGGAGAAGCCCGGTGCGGGTCAAACGCACCTGCTGGTGCTCTGTCCTTGGTACAAAGTCATTGGCCTCATTGCCTTATGTCGCCATATCTGTGTGTGTGGGAGGATCCCCTGTTGCCGTCAAATCCCGAGGGGGAGGAGGCGGCAGGGGTGTCAGTTGGACCAGCAGGGTCCTTTGACTTATGTTTGTGCCTAGAAGGACTTCCGGAAAGCAGTCTTGGAGGACTTCCAGGCAGAGCAGGGTCCGGTGTGGGTGGCAGTTCTTGCTGAATTTCTGATACCAGCGTGTTCAGAATGTCCAATGAAATGTCCCTGGGTTGAGGTGCAGAAAGAGTGAGAGGGGAGGCTCCGGCTGCTATGCCTCTTCTGGAGTGGTAGGTGATAGGGTTCACCCCACAGCGAACCACCTTCCAACAAAGGTCCCTGGCCCCCTTCATGGTCTGAATAGTAGCACTCGGGCTGGTCGTCACCCTCATTGGAGCTTGTATAAATGTGCCCCTGCACACTAGGTTCAGCTCCTCATTCTGCACACTTCCCTAGGGGTCGTCGGAGCCCTACTCCCTCCCCTCTCCTGAGACATCTGGAGGGAAGAGGCTGCTGTCCCCTTTCTGGGGGTCTTTGCCAAAACCGTGGCAGTTACCCACGCTGTGCAGTAAGGACACCCGCAGAGTAGCCATTGCTGTGTCTGGACACCACCTTCATGGTCCGCCCTCCTTTTGAAGTAGTAGTGGTCGACTAAGCCGTCGATGGGATCATCGATGAAGTGGCAACAGCAGCCGTCGTCGATGTAGCCGTTGACGCAGTTGATGATGGTGTTGTCTTGGCTGGTTGAGACGTTGGTGGAAGCAGAGAAGGGCCCACCTTGGATTTCTCCTTCATTGCCTTGTCTGCCGATGGCAAGCAGAGTTTGAAAGGGGTCAAGGACTTTCTCTGAGTGAGCGACCCTCGCCGGCAGGCTCACTGTGGATGTGGTAGTTGATGGCAACCTTGTCCTTCCCCTTGACTTCTTTTGGACTCCCGCGGGCAGGGCATCCTCAAAGGACCTCGACGGAGTTCGATCATGGGTCCGGCCGGTCCTGGGGTGAAGCATGATCGTTCCCAGAGGCAAAGTCAGAGGCTTTACCATATTTTAACCATGCCACCAGCCTGCTGTAGCGGTCCTTCTCGGTCTCTTTTGTAATACCATGGCAGACCAAGCATCCTCCTCATCATGGTCCGGAATGCAGGCAGTAAAGACATCTGTGGTGTCGATCTTCCGCGAAAAACAAAGCTTTAATGCTGACTCAGGAAGGACCCAGTAAGAATTTTCAGCAAATCATGGCACAAATCCACTCACCCCAGGAACAAATAATTACAGACAAGGCTCCAGCCACTATGTTATTGGAACATAAGAAATAAAGGATAGTGCAGCAAACCTATCCAAGTCTATAGCTGACTTAGACAAACATGCTGGCAGCAGAGAAAAGGTTAAAGGAGGTTGAAAATACTGTGAACAAGTGCATGAACCATCTGATCTGTCAGAAAATCATAGGGCCGGAACAGCAACTGGAGGATGCTGGAAACAGAATTCAGCTAAATAACATCAAGATATGGGAAATACCTAAACATGTACAAGATCGGGCGCTGGATGAATTTGTTACATCCCTCTTTAGGTGGATAATGGAGTTACCAAATAGAACCAGGATTATTTTGGATAGAACAAAGTGTATACCTCATTCCAACAGAGCAGGAATCTGATACCGGATGTGTGGACTCTAGTTCATTTCTTCTCGTTGAAAGAAAAGATCATAATTGCGGCAATGAAACATAATATGCTACAATTCAGGCATGCAACCATAATGATCAGGATTTGGCATAAACTATGCTGTAGAAAGGAGAGTTTGAGACTAGTTACATGTTGTTAGCAGGAGAAAGATGTGCGGTACATATCGGGGTTCCCATACAGACTCATCTTCGAATTTGAAGTTGTCTTCTTGCAAGAAACACATTTGATATAACAAGATGAAAGCAGGTTAAAGCACAGGTTGTTCCTGGTACAACATTTTAGAGGGGTAGCCATATTGATAGGAAAAGTGATAAAGTTTAAGAAGCCATCCCTATCTTGAGACCTGTAAGGGAGATGCATAATGCTTAAAAGAGGTATAAACAAGTATTCACATTAATATTATCCCACCTAACAAAAACCAAGATCAATACTTTGAGGACATATTAGGAAAATGGGGTGGGTTTTGTGAAGGTGATGTAGTGATTGGTAGAGATCTCAATTGCGTGATGGACCCTGAGAGGGACAAAACACTTCCCCCAAATCCATCAAAGAAGCGCAATAGATATGAGTTAACAAAGGTCCTCCGTGAGTTGCTAGTAATAGGAACATGCAATTTTTCTTTTTTTGACCAGGAAGAGAAGGATTATACCCCTTACTCTTTTGTGCATAACGGGAACTCGAGAATTTATATGGTACTATTATCAGCAACCTTACTTCCAGGAGTTGTTTCAATAAAGATCGGACAAACAATTTTGGATCATGCTGTGGTTTCGATTGACGTACAATGTGCTACAAAGAGATGTAGCAATATGAACTCAGATTACAGAGCCATTGAGAAATTACTTCAAGGGAAACAGGGTAGGAGAAGTGGATTGGAGAACAATTTGGGATGTGAGCAAGGCAGTAATCAGGGGAGAGAATTTCTACAACCGCTGTATTCATGTAAGGACACCCATCTCGCCTTGAAAAGGGCAGTTAAAGAGGCTAAAGACAGGCACAAATGAGTGGCATCCATTATCGGACTTAGTTACTTAACAGTGGCTGAACCCAATTAGAAGCTCATTTAGCAGATAAATCGGTGCAGGCAATTCTACAGGCGAAACAATCATTCTATAAAGGGTAATAAAGCTAACTGTTTCTTGCAGCAAAGTTGCATAAGCAGAAAAAGAGAATCAACATCACTGGGCTGAGAAATGATAAGGGTGAAATAAAAAAATGAGAATTAGAGACACTAGAAATAATTGAACATTAGAAGAAAATTATAAAGGGTATATATTTCACCTAGATTAAAGAAAAGATTTGTTAGGAAGGGCTAAATGTCTGTGAATCACAGAATAAGAAAAAGAGCCCGTTAAGGGGCCTATAACCTAACAAGAAGTGGGGACGTCAGTAGATACTTCGCCGGTGAATAAAGCACTGGGACCAAATGGTTTTCAGAACACCTATTGTACAACGTTTAAAATGCTACCGAAAGCCCCTAACAAAACTGTTTAATGCAATCCTATTAGCAGTTGAATTTTTATAAGGCTAGTCAATGTCAAAGACTACACTAGTGTTAAAATCGGGGAGAGATACATGCGTGCGGATGCTCAGCTTATCGATCTCTCTCACTTCATGGCAACACCAAACTATACGTCAAGATTCTTGCAACCCGCTCAATGCAGGCTTTACCAAGGATGATACACAGACCAAACAGGATTTATCCTAAACCTTAACACGCATTAAACACTAGAAAGGTAAAAAACATAATGGACTTGGGCAAAAAGATTAGAGCAGAAATGTGTGTGATTAGTGCTGGATGTCCACTGTGCTTTTGATAGTGTCGATAGTGTCGACAGTTTTCATTAAATTAGCATTGGCATGGTATGAACTGGGGCCTAGATTTACTAGAATGGTATTTGCCAATTTTAAAACTCCAATGGCAAGTGTTTATTAATGGTGAACTAACTTCCCCAATCAAAATATCGAGAGGTACACAACAGGATATGCCCACTTACTCCCCATGTCTTTGCAATAGCCATTGCACCCCTTGCACGTTTAGTTAGGAATAACAAAAAGATACAGATAAGATTTGCAAATAGTGTTATATGCAGAAGACTATATGTGTTTTTACAAGGCCCCACAACTTCTTGCTAACGGTAGCCATGAATTAATTTAAGCCATTTAGTCATGTATCAGGGTTCACTATTAATTATACAAAATCCAAAGAACTGGAAGGGGGAGGCAGATGCAGTGAAGAAACTAGAAGTGGAGTTCCAAATTGATTGGATAAAAGGGAGTGCAGAGTACCTAGGAATAAAGTTAAGCCCCACCTCTGAATAATTATATGAAGCCACCATTCCGGAGGTTGGCAGAAATGACATTTGGGATCTCAGATGATGGGACCTACAGGAATTATCCTGGTGTAGGGGGAATAGTGGCAGTGAAGATGATAATTCTGCCTAGACTTTTGTATGTGTTTAGGGCCCTACCCCATTGATATACCCACAGAAATGCTCAAACAAACACAAAGAGAAATCCATGAATTCATCTGGAATAAGAGGTGTCCCAGAATCTCATACTATTTTGACACGTTGTCAATTACTAAGTGGGTTCGGGGTGCCATATAGATGAAGATGCTTACTGCCAGTACAGGAGGATGAGGGGCTGTGAAACAAGGAGCTACGGCAATCCTGCTATTTCAACATCAATTCTTGGAGAAAATAAAAGGCCTGAGGGAAATGGGAGGTGGTTTGTTGGCTTCCCCTATGCACTCATTGGAGGATTTGTATATGGGTTTCAAATTACTGGCAATAATGCTGGGATGGGGACCCCTCTCGACAATAACCAATTATGCAGATTTCACATCAGCAATGGTTAGGGGCAACATTGGGGCACAGGAAAGGAATCGTTTGTTCACCTTCTCAGGCTTATAATAAGAGGAGAGACCTCTATTACTGTTGTATTGCAAGGAGAAGTTTTCATCAGCAGAAAGAGAGATTCATGTATATGCATATATATCACTCAATTTAATAAAAGATGGTGATTGCAGATCGTAAAAGGATGCCATGTGGTAGAGAACCAACGAAACAAGATGGCACAACAAATAGAAGAATCTCTTACAATATATAAATTACTGGATAGGTCAGCTCTCGAAGACAGATTACCATAGAATGAGAAATGAGAACGTGAAATGCAGATAAAAATGACTACAGCATCTTTTGACCACATATGGCAAAAGGCACATCAAACATCCAAATGCACCAAAATTAAAGAAACCGCTTACAAAATAGTGCCTTACACCCTTACGAATGAACAGAATTCACCCCAATTCCACATCCTATTGGTGAAGGGGGTACAGAGAAATGGTAGGTATGGGTGGAATCACCCAAGTTGACACATCTATTGGTGTTAGTCAAGATTGGATGCAGTAACCCTGTGGGAGACTACACCAGCCTTGTACTCTTGGTAATAGGTAACCCATCTGTTGGTATAGGTCTGTACGACACAAGTTGGTAGAGTGACTGAGCAGCCAGACTTATCTCAAGAGGGGTAAATGCGAGCTGTAGAGATGCAATACTGAGATTCCCGATTACAAGTATCCAAATAACACTTACACTCAAGGTTTTCTAGTAAAATAATTATTTATTTAACGGTCAGGTTTAAATAAGCCTTCTTTAAAAAGGGCAATATGCAACAATCAAAATACACTTGAAAATACTCTCTCAGAATTAGGTTAAGCAAGTAGAATCCCTTTTGGGATGCCTCACACACACTTCCTACACCCTGAGGTGACTTCAATTTCTAGGACAGTATTGTCATATAATTTATATAAATTTATATTTATATATCACTTTTGTACTTGGTAAAATTCTGAGGTTGTGGAAAAGGTAAAGGTTAGGGAAGGAAAAAAGGTTAACAGGTTCTCAGATCATGTGAGCACTTTACAATTCCCCCAATGAAGTCTAGATTTGATCTTTTTCCAGCAATACAAGTTAAACGTATGCACCACCTATGAGGGACAGTTAGAATCATAGTCAATTGGTCAGAAGAGGCTGCAGGGAGCCAGGGCAGCCAAAGTCAATTTGAACAATGTTTTTGGAGCTGAGGCACTTCTTTAGATAGCACAAAATCTTGCACAAAGGTGAGAGAGTTTGTAATAAAATCACTGTTGGGCCACAAGCTGTTAGGCTTGTGATGGACAGAGCTGAAATTCACTCTGCAGAAAGTAGCTACTGCAAGTCTCCAGTGAGAACATGCAAGTTATAGACAAAAGAGGTAAGTACCACTTTAGTCAGGACAGTACCTTAGGTTTGAAGAGGATCCAGCTGGCTTCTGTTCTGGTTGCAGTCTTGCAGATCCTGGGTTCCTGGGGACAAGAGGGAGGACGTCTGGAGGACCCCTGCACTGCAGTTCGAAGGTCGGTGGCGGCTACAAACTCTCTTCAGATCAGTGGCACTTCGCGGTTTCAGCTTCTGGAAAATAGCACCACTGCGGATCTTGGACACTTGATGGGCTAACCTTGCTTCTGGAAGCCAGCACTCTGGTGAGGTGATTCTGGCTTGGGTTGTCCTGCTTCGGGAGGGTCCTCTGGATCTTCCTGGAGCTCTGGTCCAGCTTAAAGACGATGCACTTGTCTTTGGATTTCTCGACCACTGGCACTCAGTTCCACCAGCAGCAAAGAAGTAAAGCCAGTTGGGGAAGGTCCTCCAGCAAAGTTCTTCTTAAGGTTAGTTGGTCCCACCAATCCAAGGGAAGAAGTCATCCGTTCGTAGAGCTTCTCTAGTGGATTCGAATTTGGAGCTTCAGCACTGCAGCAGGGATTCACCGGGCAGTTCAACGGTCCAGGAGGGTGCAGCAAGCTTCTCTTCCAGATTCTTTCGTCAGATGTTCCTTCCAGTGGTCGACTCTGCCTTCATTTCAAGAAGCCTCACCTTTTATGCAGGTTTCTCCCATTCATTCGCAGCCTAGCTGTCAATCACACAGCAGGGTGGCTTGTCCTCTAAGGACAGCCAGCCAGCCAGCCAATCACCACTGGGTGCATTCAGGTAACCAAGGAGACTAAGGAGAGGGAGTTTCGGGCACCTACCTCGCTTCCTGCCCTGCCAGACACACTGGAGCCAGAGGCGGGTTTCAGTACTGAAGCCCGCCAAAGGCAAAACACACAAAAGTTTTAAACCTGGTTTGGCACGCAGAGTAAAACCCAAGCAAGACCTCACTAACAAGAAATGGTGGAAAAAGAAAACCGGGGCCATTTTGACACAATGGTCACCCATGGGTGCTTTACTGCAGCTCAGGATACAGCCTGCAGTAAAAATGCACAATGGTAGGAAAATTAAACCACTTCCACCAGCCATTAAAAGTAGTGAGGGTAACATAAAAAAATGGTATATGAGTAAGTAGGAAAAGGGGCTACTAAGTAACCCTCCAGCACTCCACATAAAATGGGTTATGCTGGACCTACATAGGAAAAAGGAAAGCAAAGTTAATTTCACATTACTACTCTTAGGAACAGTAGTTCACCCAAGAGAAGGTATTTAAACTTTATAAGAAATCCAAAGGACTTCTCTGTGACGCTGCACTGAAGGTGCTGTGAGTCACAATACAAAAGGTAGATGCCTATGGAGTTTGTCAGACTCCAAAACCAAAGAAACGCAGAGTCCAAATCAGATCAAAAATATATCAGAGAGTGAGAAAATGGTCTCAGTCACTCCAGGATAAAAATGAAAAGTCCTAAAATCCAGCAAAAGTGCTGGGGGTCTCTAAGGTTGAAGGGAATTAGCACAAAAAATAGAATTCACCCCAACAATTTGAAAGAGATCTTAGGCCATATAAAAGATATGATCAATATAGCTCTAGGTATGGGCCCATGACAGGTGATGCTTAGGGACGTAGCAGAAGGGGGTTATGCAATGTGGTGAGCCACTGGCTAGTTAATAACTAGTTTGTTAAATACAGCCGTCTAACAGTAGCACAATTCAGGAAAACAAAAACGGGTCCAAGCTCTGCACTGTGTTGGGAAGGTAGGTGAAGTAACGGGCAAGGAAAAAAATCCTTCTCAAGCTAATGGATGTTTCCCAAAGTTTAAAAAAGTTTGATTCCTATTTCATGACTATGTAAAGGAGAGAGAACAGTGACTCCACAAACCACAACTAATCAACAACTTTTTGTTATTATAAAGAAGAGGAGGTATGTAGAGGGAATAGACAAACCAACCGAAATAAGGGGGAGTGGAGGATCTTTGATAAGATGGATGATAGCAAAATATCCCTGTGAACTCACAATGACCATTCTTTTTATGTTGATAATGTTCTGTTAGTTAATATAATTTCTTACATTATGATTTTGGGAATATTGCTTGAAATATGGGGCAACAATTGGAATGCATTATGAATTTTTGAGTCCTTTGTTATTTCAAGTAGTAATTAAAATCATAAAGCTAAAAAAACAAGAGCCCTTTTGATATCTAAGCTCTTAAATGCTCCTCCACCGGAGGAGGATGAAAAGGCAGAAATAAAGCAGTCAAACTACTCTGGTTGTAGGTGGTAATTAAGAAAGTGTCAAACCCTAAAAGTAACCGCCTTAAAGAAAAGAGGCTGCACATAATGCATGTGAATTGAGAAATGTGCCTGGCCGAAGTGATTGCTACCAGGAAAATATAAATGCCAGATGCCTCCCAGAGCATAAATGTAAAGGAAAAATTGAGTTGCCATAAAGAAAGTCAAAAATATTGAAGTCAAAAGAAGGAACCAGAAAGATTATGGGGAAAATTATTAACCAGTCTCTGGAGAAACCTCATGAAAGTTGGAATGGAGAAGTAGGAACTCTGATACAGAATCCACAGAAGCAGCTAAGTAACCTTTAAGTGTACAGACATTTAAACCAGACCTGGTTAATGACCAGAAAGACTCAAGAACTACCGCCTTAGTGCACCACTAGATAGGCACCCTTAGTGCACCACAAGGAAAACATTTGACACATACAAGCATAGATGAAGTTGCAGGTCGGCATGAAAAAATGAATCGCCTCGATTACCGCTTCTGACTGGTCCTTATTCCGGTACCATAGGCTTTTAACAGTCAGGCTTGAAGGTTGACATGCATCACACATTTCGAAGAGAGAATTTGGTCATAAGCCTGCAATGGCAAGTCCTCCCTCCATTGGCTCCATCAAGGAGGGCACATTTACTACTTAAGAATGTACAGCTACCACCTCCATTTTACCGAATCTGTGATCACAAGCCTCATTTTGGGCCTGAGACTCCACAGCACAAAAGGAATGGAGGTGGGGAACAGACCAGTTGAAATTACCAGTCCACAATCAAGCCCCTCCCGACAAACAGTTAAGTAGAGACCTCCTGGAACAGAACATGTAGCATTGTGTTTGCACTGAAGGCAAATAGGTCGACTTGGTGAGAACATTGCGTTCACCACCTCCTGCAGCAGCCACCATTCTTGTGATGCACAGTTTGCATGATGGGGGCATCTGTCAAGATGTGCCCCTTGTCCACCTGGTGAGCCACTGAGATTCAAGTTATTCATAAAAGGCAAATTGTCCCTGCAACATCACAATTGAGGTAGGGAATGGGGTGGTACCGCCAATCAAGAGTCTGAACGAACTTTAAGAAGGAAGGGAGGAAAGCAGCAATACCCAATCTAATTGCACATAGTTCCAGGATGCTGCCAGCTATGCAGGTGAAGTATGGAGAAGACACCTTGCCGGTGCCATGAGTTTAGCGGAGAATGTCTTTCTTAGCAAAGTGTTCGAGGAAGCAAGTGTTAAGCCTTGTGAGATGATGAAAGGTTCAAAGCATATTACCTCCACAACCGATTCGACAAAAATGAACTCTTTGGTTCAAAGATCTGGAGCAGGCTTTTGGGCTAACCTTAAAAGATCCTTGTATCAAGAAGCCGCCCAGCCCTTCCTTATGCATGAGAAAGCCCAGTCCTTTGAATGGCTTGCTGATGTTGGGTTTTACCCATCTGTCCTGCGAATGGATGAGGTTTGGTTCTCGCCTGACACCATAAAAAAGCAAACTGATTCTGGTCCAGGAATGCTTAAGGGACAGAAAGAGAGAAGAGTATCAGTGGGATAGCTTTGAGCCAGGTCTCATTGCTCTATTTTCAATCTATGGAGGCATGCAGGTTTGATGCTGAATCTGGCAACCAGGCCAGTACTCGCAGAAGTTGGTGCATTAAACGATCTTGTCTTTTTTTTAATGTACTCTTTATTAGCATTTTTAAGAGCAACAACAACAATGTACAGGTACGCATTGCTTATGGCTCTACAACGCTGTAATCAAGTACACTTATAGATATATCATTCAATAACTTCCAAACCTTTGTACAGTTCCATAAAAGAACTATACCATGTTCAAATTCTCCACCCTCCCCACCACTTCCCAGCCCTCCCCTCGCCCACTCACACCTGGGTTGGGACACAGCATATTTCCTTAGAGAAGATTGAGAAAAGTAATACATCTCAGACAGGTCCTTAACATTTGAGAGGCATACTCTCTACCTAGTGTGTTCCAGTTTCACAATGGCAATCTTGCAGGTACTAAGCACCAAAACCCCTTATTGTCTATTGGTAAAGGCCTCTATATTAGGGATCAGCTGCTTGTCGAGATCACTTGTTTGCGGTAAGATAGGAAATGGAGCCATTCAGAGTCAACGTGGTAATGGTTTCTGACAATATTCCAGTCATACTTACCATTTTGTATATTTCGTACACCTTGCCTAACCACTCTCTGAGTGGGAACGTAGGGTCTTTTCCAGTAAATCTTAATACAGAACCTTGCTGCCAAAAGTAAGTTCCGGACCATATGCGTCATTCCACTAGAACATCCCTCCACTTCCTCCAACTCAAACAGTATCAGCAGCGGGGGCATGGGCGTTCCATCTATCTCCGTCATCCAGGCTAGCACATCTTTCCAAAACAACTCTGCTCTTGGGCATTCCCACCAAACGTGCCAGTAAGTGCAAGCATTATCACATTCTCTCCAAAACATAGAACTCACACCTGGGTACATCTTGGCCAGTCTGTGTGGTGTCAGCTGCCATCAGTGTAGCAATCTATAATTGTGCATGTTGTACTGCATTGCAATGGAAGATAGCCACGCCTTTCTATAGATAGATGGCCAAGGATCCCTTTCATCAGATACACCTAAATCCTTTGCCCATTAGAGCTTAACCCAGTGTGGAGACGCTGCACCTCTGAGGATTAATGAGCTTTATATCCTGGAAAGAAGGCCTCAAGAGCCTATCTGTGTATGTAAGGCTTGCTCAAATGGTGTTAACGGTCAGTTTAATAGTCTCTCCCAGCATCGATGCGTCTGGACCCTCTTCAACTGTAGGTACATAAATGTCGACATGGGTTCACCTTGCATTGCATCGTCCAAGTCCGGTTTGCTCAAAGACATTCCCTCTGACCACGGTTGGCCAGCCCAAACTAGTCCTTTCTCATAGAATTGTTGGTATCCGAGTAGTTCATGAATTTTATCCTTGATGGGGGGCCCATAAACAGCAAGGGGTGGAGGAGGCATGTCATCCCCCCTTTTAAAGTTTTTGGGTCCCTCTGCAGCTGCCATAATGTGGTTAGGATAGGGTGCTTCCACACTCTGGCTGGTAGCTATTTAAATTGGACTCCTAACCTTTCCCCTATGGTTACTGGCGACAGTAGTATTTTCTCAAGTGCCAACCATTGTTTGTCTTTGTTTTCCCATAGATGGTCTAGCAGGACCCAAAATTGTGCAGCTCTATAATATTTGTATAGGTCTGGAAGACCTGCTCCCCCTTCGTTCTTGGGCAATATCAGAGTGGAGTAGGATACTGTGACGATTTGCAAGGTCTCGCCACTTCTCCCCAAGGGTGAGCCCTTTCCCATCAGGCTAGGAAGGTGTGGCCGCTACCCAATAGCCCCCGTAGGGGCGCAGGGGTTAATGTGGGAGGACCTCGTGGGGAGAGAATGCCCCTCTGGGGATGAGGACGATCGTCTGGGGTACAACATGTTTTATAACATCACCCCCCTCCATTTCAAATCACCATATTGAAAGCAAACATATTTCTGTAGTGCCTGGGGTACAGCCAAGACAGAAAAAACTGGGACGAAGAGCACAGGAATCATGAGGAATAAGGACTGTGCTGGTACTGAGACGAGGTGGCTCACATGAGGCATGAGAAATACCAACGAGCCATTGACAACAGCTGTTGACGTTAAGCTGGGGTGGAGTAAACCCCATATAATGGAAAGAGAAAAGGGACTATGAGTCTTGTTTCCCATCCTCATTCAAGAATCTGGAGTTTCGAAGTCCACACTCGACCCAAAGACCAGGCTCTGTAGAGGACGCTGGGTGAGTGGCTGAGGGAGTCCTTGACTGGCCCTGCAAATGCCCAGTGGGAAGCAGGCAAGGCAGATTAACTCCAGGAGGAAGTGGACCGTGCAGTGCCCGAACAGTGCAGAGACTGCAAGTAGCCACAACAGGCAGAACCGCTGCAGAAGTCGCAACAAAGACGACTGCTGCGGTAAGCAGGAAGAAGACTGATCCCCCTGTCCCCGGAGAGACCAGCGCCATACATGCAATTCCCAGAATGTAACGGGAAGCACGGGCGGACCGGTAGGGACATTGGGGGAGGCGGGGCGGATGAATAGCGGTCTCTGCTTCATGCCAGTGCAAGTGTAAGGCCTATCAGAGGGCCATCAAGGGTCAATCTCGCAGTGGGGCAAAGAGTGCAACCGAGGGGGGCGCTGTGATGCGCCAAACAAGATGGCCGCCTGACCCGTGAGCTCTGCAGCAAAAAATATCCTGTCCTCGCTATCCTGCGGAACGGCGCTGCTGCTGTCAGTTCCACATATGTGGGACTGTGTCTGAACATCTCTGGCACAAACTATGTACTTCTGGCGAGTACCTGACCCTCCGTTCCAGAGAAACGCCGCCGGGAGTGTGGGACACCCCTCCTAATGACTGCGGGCAATCACACTGCATATGAGGCCGCACTTGGGTCGTTTAGCTGGCGGCGTCCACGGAGCTTGACTGCTGCCACTCAACCTGTCCCTGCTGGGGCGAGTACGATGCCAAAACCACCCGAAGGAAGTACTCCGCAGACCAGTCCGTCCCCCTCCCTCACTGCCGTACTGCACTCAGACCTGCCGCAACCTGGGCGGACGCGGGGGGCCGTCCCGCTGGATCTCCGAGTCGGGTAGAAGCGGGCCTGAGGCACGACAGAGACCGGTGCTCAGAGCGCCCCGCTCCCCCACGTCAGAGCTGCTCCGGAACACGTCAAATTCATCGCAGCCACTAAGGTATGTGGGGGAAAAAACAACCAGCACTGTCCTCCTTGAAGGACGCGCTGAGGGGCCCCCTGCCCACCCGCTAGCGGGGGTGTGATGCTGTAAAAGGCCACCCCCGCCCTGCCATCATACTCACTGTTCATCAGGGTGCAAGTCTGTCCCATATGTACTGGAGCCATATCCAGGCCCCCAAGCAGACATAACCACCACGCCTCTAGTTGGGACATGAGACAGGCTATATCCTCTCCAACCAAGCCCTTCAACAACACTCTCTTTACATACTGAGACACACCAAATCATGGATTAGCAGACCTCGTAACAACATACCTAAGCACCAAACACTGCAGACGGGGCGCCAACTGCCTTCAGCCAGTACTCATTAACCCGCTGATCCGGTGACAACACTATACAAAAATCAATATATAGCCGGGGGCGCCAAAAAACAAAGATAAAAAGAGGGGACCCAAGGACGCATTTGCCAACTCCCCCAACCAAGATCACAATGCAGAACCCACTGAATCCGCCAACAGCCCCCTGCTGGATCCTCCAACACAAAGTATGGCTCCGTACATGGCTGCCATGGAGAAAGATTTTGCAGCAACCAATGCTAAACTAGGCAACATCGGAGACAACACCGCCTCTATCCGAACTGACATTAAGAGGGTCGACGCCAGGGTCTCGGAGGTGGAGGACCAGGTCTCTAACCTGGAAGACACCTCAACCACTCAAGGCAAAACCATCGATAAGATCCAAAAAGACGTCAAAATACTACAGAACAAATGCAAAGATTTAGAATCCTGATCTAGACGCAATAACATAAGAGTGGTCGGGGTCGCGGAACGCAAAACTAATGTGCCCATGGAACAATTCCTGGAAGACATGCTCCACTCTTTATTCCCAGATACACAATTCTCAAAACAATTCCTAGTGGAAAGAGCACACAGGGTGCCGACCCCCTTACCCAAACCTGGGGTACCACCACGAACAATTATAGCTAGAATACTTAACTATAGAGACCGGGATCTGGTCCTCCGCCTGGAATGAGAGCAGGGCCCCCTAACCTTCGAATCAAACTATGTCCACATGTACCCAGACTTTTCAACAGGGATACAAATGGTTCAACAATCCTTTGACCCCGTGAAGAGAGTACTCAGGGAGCGGAAAATAATATATGCAAAGCTGTTCCCCGCCAGGCTCCGTATTCAATACAAAGGCAAGAAACCATTTTTTCAGTCACCAGAAGACGCCATCGCATTCATTGAACACCACATACTGGAGATGCCAAATGAGACCTGAAAGCCACGCTCCCAGCAAATATACAGGAAACGAAACACGGGCCTAAAGCACGCGGATCCACGTGACCATGGAAGCTGCGGTCCTACAATGGGGCAGGTCTATACACAGCCCCCCCTCTTTATCTTTGTTTGAAGTTACTCTTGCGAAGTTGCAAATGATTGTTTGGGATACACTGCCCAATTGGGGGGAAGGTGAATGTGGGGAGGGATAGAGGGGAAACAGGCCAGTTGCCTGTGCAGAACAAAGTTCCATAACAAGAGGCACCACGGAATAGAATGCATAGTTACTGAATACTGGTACAATAATAAGAAAAACCTGGCACTGCTACGAAGGGAAGTAGATCTCCACAATACAATGGTCACAAAAGACTTGACACTAACACACTACAAATGGCACCTCAACAAGTAACTAGGGGCACAAGACTTCTATCCTGGAATGTGAGGGGACTCCTTAATCCTATCAAGGCCAGGAAAATTGGTGCATATGCCAATAGACACAGAATTGATATTCTCCTACTACAAGAAACGCATACCACGGAGCATATGTCTAATTCACTTGGACGATCCTGGGGCCCGCAGGTATTCACGACAAATGGCTCATCACAGTCCCGCTGGGTCCTGACATTGATCCACCGCAGACTTGGATTCCTAGTGCAGAACGCTTCAATAGACCCAAATGGCAGATTTATAATAATATGGGGTACACTACACGGGCAAGAGACACTAATTATAAACACTTATGGATCCAACATGAACTCACCTGAATTCCATCAGCAGATTGTTTCTTTAATATCCCCAGTTGAAAATACCAGAGTGATATGGGGCAGAGACTTCAACACCATTTTAGACCCCTCCCTCAACAGGACATCCACGGCTCAACGGCCGAACTCGAAAGCAGCACTCACTATAAAACAAGCCATGTCCTCCCTGCCACTCGCCAACGCCTGGAGAGAATCGCATCCCGTAGACAGAGATTATACATTCCATTCTTATGTCCATGGGTTGAGCTCCAGAATTGACTATTGGCTCTTCTCTGCAATCAGCACCCCGGACCTGAAGGAATGCACTATACTGCTCAAAACACTTTCGTATCACTCCCCAGTGGTTCTCAAGATTCAGATTGGGTCAACCACACCGGAACATCGCCAATGGCGAATGCCCCCCGACCTCCTGCGAGATGGCTCGCTCCACGAGCCAGTGCGGACCGAGGTGAATGACTTCTTCGAACGCAACCAAGGCTCAGTCGAATCGCACCACACAATCTGGGAGAGCTTTAAAGTGTGGCAAAGAGGACACCTAATCTTCAAGGTTCACAGCACACAGAGACATACGTACCCAACTAACCCTTGCTGAAGACTATATTAAAGACACACAGGCAGCATACACTAAAACCCCAGAACCCGGGACACTAGCCATCCTGCATGACGCTGTAGCCAAATTCACGACGATGGCGGAACGAGAAGTGTGGTACACGGCGCAACCAATCAAAGCCAGGAAATATGGCGAGGGCAAGAAATCCAGCAAACTGCTGTCCAACCTCATCAGGACTGAACAGGGCCATAGACTGATCACCAGCATCCCAGACGAACAGGGCACAAGGCACGTCGATCACCTGACAATGAATGAGGTGTTCCGAGAATTCTACATCAAGCTTTACACGAACTCAGACCATGTCACAACGGAAGAGCTGCAGTAATATTTGGACTCCTTCCCACTCCCTAAGCTCACCCGAGAAGAAAGCGGTACTATAGACCTACCCCTCACCTTAGAAGAAATACAACAGGCGATTAAAGATCTCAAGGCTGGAAGGGCTCCAGGATTGGATGGCCTACCTGCATACCTCTACAAAATCCTTATAGACGATCTTGCCCCACGACGCCTAGAAGTATGGGAAGAAGCCCTGGAAATCGGAAAATTCCCGCCATCAATGAGAGAAGCAATCATCACGGTTTTATTAAAACCGCACAAACCCTCATACTCTCCTTCCTCATACTGACTGTTGTCCCTCATCAACGTCGATGCTAAAATTTTTGCTAAGGCCATAACCAACACATTAAACCCATACATGAACAAACTGGTACACCCAGACCAAGCTGGGTTTATTCCCGGTCGCTCCACGGCTCTGAACCTCAGACGTTTCTTCGCCATCACGTCCCAAATGGACCACCGTGCACAAACAGTGGCAGTTACATTAGACACAGAGAATGCGTTTGACTATTTCATGGAACTTCATGTATGTAATCCTTGGGAAAATGGTGTTTGGCTCAGGTTTCCTCTGATTCATAAAAATCCTGTATCATAATCCCACGGCCAGAGTGCGGACCAACAAAACGATGTTAACCAGTTTCATACTACAGAGAGGTACTAGGCAAGGCTGCCCACTCTCACCTTTAATTTTTGCACTAACGATTGAGGGAATGGCAGCATACCTATGACATATGCATGCATGGAGAGGGATATGTATAATGGGATCTCCGCAATTCATCTCACTCTATGCAGATGACACGATGTTCCACATCCGAAACCCGGACAGTCAACTAGCACTGGTGCTACGAGACATAGCCGACTTCACCAAATACTCTGGGTACAAAATCAACCACGCCAAGTCCGAAATCATCCCTCTGACGGAGTCCACAATCCAGACTGCAGCCATGTCTGACTTACGGTGGTCACCCACTACTGCAAGATACCTGATCATAATAGCGCCGAAAACAACTAAGCCCCATATCTGGCACAACTAGAATGCAAACTCAACGAACGCAATGGCTAAGCTACCACTGTCCCTATTCATATCTCTACTGAAAATGCTAGTAGTACCAAAGCTACTATACCTATTTAACGGCATCCTGATCTGGCCAAGAAGGAAATTCTTTGATACACTACAAAAGCTCGCCACTCATTTTGTCTGGGGAGGACAGATGCCCAGACTAAGCTGGTCCAAATTATGTGAGAACTATGACACTGGAGGGCTGGCAGCCCCAGATTTTCAGCTATATTACTATTCAGCTCAAGCACACTTCGCTAAATACTAGACCAACACTGCTGAACAATTTGCACACATACATGCAGAAAAATTAGCTTCATCACCTCTGAACCTCAAGAGCATGATATTTGCCAAGGCACCCAGAGAAAAGACATTGACTGACCCTATGGAATCAACAGTGAGAGCATGGTCACAGATCCTCAAGAGAGTTGGATGTGAAATACCATATTGGCCACACCTGCCTTTATGGCACTACCCAGGACTGGAACCCACAATGGATCGCACTATACAATCGCAATGGGACCCAGAAAAACAAGCCAAGGTTGGAGACCTCTTCCCTGATGGCCGGTTCCTCACTAGCAGAGATTCAAAACAGAGCGGGTAAAGGCCTAACCACAACCTTACATTATCAACGACTGAAAGTGTCCTGCAAGAAGAGGAGGCCATCTTTCCCGGCTGCACCACCAACTCTTCCTAACGGAAATACTGACAGAGGAGGGCTTTGTAGTCAATGTCTCTACGCTCTATAGGATAAGCCAGGCTAACACGCCATCCAAGAACGAAATGAAAAGCAAGTGGGAACGGGACCTGAATATCCAGATAGATGAACAGCAATGGACGAACTACTGAAGATACACAAAAACCATTTCCCTCGGTGCTAATTTCAGGCTTATCCAATTCAAAATCCTGAACCACCTGCATATTACTCCAGACCAAATTTCAAAGTTTGACCCTTCCAAACCAATGGCTTGCCCCAAATGTGGAGCATCCACCGCGACAGCTATCCACATGTACTGGGAGTGCCCACCAATTCAGCAAATCTGGAAAGAAATAGCGACAACCATGGATGACATACTAAATACAAACATCCCGGTCACACCGGCGAAGTACCTACTAGGCAATATCGGGAAGGCACCTGTCAAAACCCGTAGACTATTCGCAGCGGGGGGAGCCGTGGCGAAACGGAACATTCTCATGAAATGGAAATCCAAACACCCCCCTAAGCACCAATGCTGGCTCCGAGACCTAATAAGCACACAAGACTGTGAAGAGCCCTATATTCAAGGGATCCATTCCACATCTAGACCTAAAGACATATCGGCCCCCCTCAGATCATACCTAATGTCCGAAGAGGAGGCGACAGATACAGCGAGAGCTGAAACATCGCTTGAATGACTCATTATGTCTTGCCCCCCTCACCCCCCCTCCACACCCCACCATACCCTTTGTCTAGCATAATGTACCTCAACATGCGCCCTTGTCATACATGTACTGCCATAATGTAAATGCGATCTTCCCGCTGTGTTAAGCTGCCAGTATTAAATAACGTTTTTTTTTTAAAAAGGGTGCAACCGAGGAAATCTTACTCGTACCGGTGGCGGAGAGAAATCCACTGACCATCAGAGAAGGGTCTGGGACCCTAACAAAGGAGAACCAACCATCCAAGGAAATCGCTCTCGTACCAGTGGAAGAGATCAGCCCACCAGCCATCAGAGAAGGATCTGGGACACCAATAGTATGATTTAGAACTTTGATGATGTAATGAAAGTGTCAATATGAAGCTCAAGTTGGGAAAGCAATTGCAGTCTCTACTGGGAAGAAGAACAAGTTACTTTCTTACCTGGTAACGTTCTTTCGATGGGATGTTCCTCTGACGTATTCCACATCTATGACAGTAATCACCACAGCTGTGCTGCCTCGGAAAGATTTTCGGCGTAGGCGTCCTGAGTCGATGACGTCGATACGCTGTCCTCGAGGGCCTCCGTCGAGGGTCGACGTCACCGGATGTTATATTTAGGACGCATGGCACCCATAGCCTCAGTTGTAGTTTTTTCCCCAGAACGTGTGGCACCAATCTCCTGCCAGTATGACTGCAGAAAGCCTTGCGGAAACGTAAGCTGCAATCGCATAAGAAATTCTATAGAGGGGCATGCTGGGAGGGTGCAATGTGGAATACGTCGGAGGAACATCCCATCGAAAGAACATTACATTACCAGGTAAGAAAGTAACTTGTTCGTCGAAGGGATTGTGTCCTTCGACGTATTCCACATCTATGACAGACTCCCAAAGCAATACCAACGTCTGGTGGTGGGAAAAAGAATTTAGAATGCCCAATCAAATTGCAGAATAGAGGACCGCCTTACCAAAGGTCAAATCTTGCCCATGGATGGAGTCCGGGGAATAGTGTTTTACAAACGTATGGACAGAGGCCCATGTGGCTGCTTCACAAATATTACAAATGGGAACACCCCTCTGCAGAGCAGTAGAGGCAGTCACACCCCTGGTAGAATGTGCCCGTAAGCCTACTGGAGGGTTCTTACCCGCCAAATGGTAATATTCAGAGATCGCCAAAATGATCTATCTGGACAAGGTCTGCTTGGAAACAGCTTGATCTAAACGCCTTCCAGCGTATCCTACGAAGAGCTGATCGTCCACTCTGACCTGGGACATCCTTGAGAGATAGAAACTCAAAGCTCTCCTAGGATCCAACCTATGGAGCCTTTCCTCTTCCTTATCAGGATGCGGAGGAGGATAGAACGCCGGAAGAATTACCTTCTGGCTCAAATGAAATTCCGACACAACCTTCGGAAGAAACGAAGGACAAACCCTAAGGACAACCCTGTCCTTATGGAACACTGTGAAAGGTGGCTTGGCGGAAAGTGCCTGAAACGCACTTACTCTCCGAGCGGAAGTAACCGCAACTAAAAATACAGTCTAAAAGGCCAACAGTCTCAATGGACAAGAATGTAAGGGCTCAAACGGAGCTCCCATTATGAACTTTAGAACTAAGTTCAAATCCCATCCCGGCACCTGAAAAGGTGACTGTGGAAACACATTGGTTAGCCCTTTTAGAAACTGAGAAATCAAAGGAATCTTAAAATAAGAACACTCCTCAGACAAGCGCTTAAATATCAACAGCGCCGCCAGGTAACCCTTAATGGTACCCACTTGCAGGCCGTTGTGGGCTACTGAAAGAAAAAAAGACAGAACCACAGGAATTGAACATTGAAAAGGATCCACATTATGTACCCTGCACCAGTCGCAGAACTTTCTCCAACGGCACAGGGATTTTGTTGCTGGCCTTCTGGCCGAAAGCAACAACTCCATCACGTCTTCAGGGAGGTCCCAATCCTTATACCTCAACCTTTCAGATACCAAGCATGAGAGACAAGACCTCTGGATGGAGAACCCGACCCCCCTCCCGTGAGAGCAGATCGTCTCGATAAGGGAAGACGGCACGGAGGGCAGATGAACATGTCGAGAAGGTCCGGGTACCACGTTCTCCTGGCCCATGCCAGAGCAATGAGGATCATTCGGGAACCAAACCTCCTTAACCTCCACAACACTTGCGGAATGACGGGGACTGGAGGAAACGCATACAGCAGTGGGAAGGACCACTCCACTACAAACGCTTCCCCTAAGGCTCCTCTTAGAGGAAATTCCTGTGAGCAGAATCTTTCGCACTTTTGGTTGACACTAGTGGCAAAGAGATCCACTTGTGGGGTCCCCCAAAGAGCGAAGATCTCCAAAAGAACTTCCTGAGCCAGCTCCCACTCATGAGAGACCATGCTCTGCCTGCTCAGAGCGTCCGCCGCTGTGTTTTCGTTGCCAGACAGATGAACTGCCCCAGGGATGTGTCGAGCACTGCTCCAATGTACTGGAGCCGCTGGGTAGGTGTCAAATGAGACTTCTTTAAGTTGAGGGAGAAGCCCAGCTTGTGAAGGGAGTGGCAGGTGACGGACAGATGATCCAGGACTTGCTCGGGAGAGCGCGCCCTGATCAACCAATCATCCAGGTAGGGGTAGACGTGAATCCCCCCTTTCCTGAGATACGCTGCCACCACCACCATTAGCTTGGTGAAGACCCTCGGGGCGGAGGTCAATCCGAATGGCAGGACCCGAAACTGACAATGCGAGTCGCCAGCCGCGAACCTCTGGTACTTCCTGTGCTTGGGATGAATCGGCACATGAAAGTAAGCATCCTTGAGGTCGAGAGACACCAAGCAATCCTGAAGTTGAAGGGCCTGGAGACCTTGAGAAAGAGTAACCATCTTGAACTTGCCCTTCCTGAGGAGCTTGTTCAAACCAGGCAAGTCCATGATGGGCATCAATCCCCCGTCTTTTTTCTGGATCAAAAAATATGGGGAATACTATCCCTTGTCTCTCTCATGCACTAGTTCTATGGCGCCATTCTCCAGCAGGGATAGGATTTCCTACGCAAGGAGCGGATCCGGACCCGGTGGATTGTCGTGAGGCCTCTGCCGGAAAGGAAGACAGCAGCCATGGGCTATGATCTCCAGAACCCACACATCTGAAGTAGTGGCACGCCATTCTACAAAATGCTGCGCCAGCCTTCCCCCAACCGGTGAACCATGGGCCATGGTCTCATGACTGAGAGGAAGCGGCTGCGGCAGAGCCTGAGGGCAAGGAAGCAACTGCCAGAGCGGCTTTGGCACCTCGAGTACCTTGGTTTCCACCTCTGGTACTCCTACGTTGGCCCCTTTGACTGGCAGCTCCCCTCGATCTACCAAAGGAAGAGTAGTATCGAAAGGAACCTCTTCTTCATTGCTGTCCCCTAGGACGAAAAGGCGGAGGTTGACGTACTGCAGCGCTCAACGACTTCGCTGTAGCTTTGGAGGTCTGCAACCTCTCAAGGCTCTCGTCAGCCTTGCTGCCAAAAAGATGGACACAATCAAAGGGCATATTGAGAAGCCGGGACTGCACATCAGGAGTAAACCCCGACTCCTGCAACCACACAAACCTGCGCATCACGGTGCTTGCCGCCATGGACCGGCTGACACAGTCTGCCACGTCCAGACCCGACTGAACGGCTTCACACATGGCATCCTTGCCATCTTGCACGAGGGCTAGAAAGCCATCCCGTTGCTCCCCTTCGGGAATATATTCAGCCACCAAAGATACGCAATTCCACAGAGTGTGAGTGAATCTTGCTAAGGCACAAACGGAGTTGGCTGCCTTTAAAGCCATACCCCCAGATGAAAATACTTTCTTCGCCCAACCATCAAAGCGCTTGTCGTCCCTATCAGGAGGGATGGTAGGGTACGCAGCCTGCTGGGGCCGTAGCCGCCTGCACTACCAAACTCTCCGGAGTGGGGTGCGTAGACAAGTAGCAGGGGTCACCACTGGCTGGACGGTATTTTTTCGGAAGCGACTTGTTCACTGCAGGGAGACTCTCCGGAGCAGTCCAAGCCGCCGCCACCCTTCTTTGTAAGGCCATATGAAATGGCAACACCAGGTCAGTGGGTGGACCTCCATCCAATATATCTGTCGGGTCATCCTGCAGAAAATCCACAGGTGGAGCAGACCACCCCAAGTACTCAGTCACCCTTGACATGAGACGCCTGTACGAGGACTCGGCATGTGTACGAGGTTCAGGCCTGCCAAACTCAACCTCCGGAGAGGTGTCCAGACCACTGGCGTCATGTAAGGACTGACGTAGGTCTTCCATTTGGCTGTGACCAGACAACAGGTCATCAGGAACCTCAGGAGATACAACCTCCTCCTCATCCGACCCTTCTTCCACTTCTGAAATGTAGTCCAAAGGCTGGAATAAATCAAGCCTGGGGGGATGACCAGAGAAGGGCTCAAAGACAGGCCTCACTGATTTACTGAGGGCCTTCCTCAGAGTATCCACAGCCCTCCGGTAATTCCTCCTCAAAAGGCGTCGAGGGCACCAATGAAATTGGCGTCAACGTCGACCGAGGTGCCGACTACTTCGACAACGGCTTCGAGACCGGAGCCCCGAGCGTGTCCTTCGACGGCCTCGGCGCAGACAACTTCCTCGGAGACGGAGCCTCGAGAGAGTCCCTCGACGGACATGGCACTGACAGCATCGATGCCTTCTTAGAAGGCCTCACAGGCTCCGACTGTCTCGACGGCGTCTAAGACCGGCAGCATAGCTGTGGTGATTACTGTCATAGATGTGGAATACGTCGGAGGACACAATCCCCTCGAAAACTAAATCCTTTCAAGTACACTGAAGAGACGCCAGTGGAAGGGAATCATTCCCCCTGCCCTTGTGAACTGTATTGGAAAGTCCAAACCAGTATCAGAATAAGAGTCATTCTCCTGGTCCTGAGGGTTGACTGTACAGAGTGCTGGAACTGCCAGCCAGGGTAAGGGAGTCATTCCCCCTGGCATTGGCATTTGTTTACAAGAGGACTCTTTGGGTAACACCACCCATATACCAGGAGATGAGATCATTCTCCTGGGGAAAGAACTTTCTGTTAAATTGCTACAAACCAGGGGAAGGGAGTAATTTCCCTGGGTACCTTTTTGCAAGAGAACATTTTTGGAATGGCCATCCATTTACCAGGAGAAGGGAGTTATTCTCCTGGAGAAGGAACTTTGTAGGATTACCTTTGCTTTAGTTATAGTGTAAGGGATCGAAAAGTAGGTTGCGACACAGGACGGTGGACTTTTCATTTGAACGGTTATTCTGACAGATCCATAGTGTTAGTTTGAGGCAGGGAAACCCCTCTTAGAGATAAGGATAGTGAGGGTTCTTATATAATCAATAAAGGTCTAACACCACAAACATAAACCCCCCTTGTGTCAGCATCCTTCTTCGACACCCTTACATTACATGCACCCTTTTTCCTCCCCAAAGGAAATTTAAAATGACCCTTGTAGCCTCCCCGAACAGCACTGGTGAGACTTCTACTAGGAGTGCCTGAAACGGGAATAACAGCTTTGGGAAAAAAATCATTTTTACTGTAGTAAGTCGACCTGCCCATTGCCCACTTTGTCAAATCTTTTTTAATCCTGCCCCATAACGCAAGATAGTTTCCCCCATACAGCTCGGTTAGATCTTGCGTAATGCGAGTTCCCAAGGATTGTAGTCCTACTTTCTGCATCTGGAAACCGTTATCCATGAAAACATGTTCCAAGTCTGGTGTATATTCATCCATTGTCAGTATTTCCGACTTGTGCAAAAGTTTATCTTCAATCCCAAGAGTGAGCCTTACTTTTCTATCATTGTAATTAGGATCGAAGACAGGAGGATGGGTGTGTTATGTATGCAGGACATCATAGGAAAATAGGGCAAACTTTTATTCCTTTCCATACCTTTCCATTCCTGTATGCCGTTCTCCCTCCGAATCAACTCTGCCAGCGGCTCCAGTGTAAGAGCAAAGATCAGAGGGAAAAGGTGCATCCCTGTTTTGTTCCCCTTCTAAGGGGAATTTTCGATGAAGACATCCCATTAAGTCACCTGTGCCAACGGATTCTGGTATAATGTCATTACTCCCATTAACCACCTGGATCCAATCTTTTGTACGACTCCTTTCAAGAATGGCCACTCGACCCGGTCAAAGGCCTTCTCTGCCATCCAGGAATACAAAAATGGTGTCCCTATCTTTAACAACCCACACTGGCGATTAGGTCCAAAGTGTTCAGAGTATTGTCCGAACCTTATCTGCTGTGACAAAGCCAACCTGGTGCGAACATATTAGTTTAGGCAAAAATATCCCCAGCAGTCAGCTAGGACACGTATATATATTTTAGCGTACACATTTAATAAGGATATCGGACAGTATAACCCACATTCTCGTTGGTCTTTCCCCTCTTTCGGGATAACAATCCTTGCATGCATGAATGAATCTTGAGTTCCCCTGGCCTCCGAAATACTATTAAAAAGATTACTCAAAAACGGGGCTAGCTCCGCTCCATGCCTTTTATAGAACGTTGTTGTAAACCCATCTGGGCCCGGCACTGATCCCACTTTCAACTTAGAAATAGCTTGGAGTATTTATGTTGTCTCAAATGGAGCACCCATTTCTGTTAGGCCATGGATCAATAGCTTGGGCAATGGGGTGTATTCAAGATAGGAGTTTGTTTCAATTTCACCAAGTTCCTTACCTGTGGTATACAGACTGGCATAAAACTGCCCCAACTTTGGGCTATATCCTCTGGGTGTGATATTATATTACCTGACTGGTCCCGTATTTCCTGTACCTCCCTATCCGCCAACAAGTTGTGGGTCTTATCACCCTTTCTGTAAAATCTCTGTTTCAGATACCTGAATTTCAGGAGGGCTCTGCCTCTCCAGGGGTCTCTACCTTGTCTCAGATCCACCACCTCTTGGAGCATGTCCTCAGTGATGCCCTGTTCACCTCGTATGGCCTCCTCTCTTTCCCTTATTTTACATTTGAGTTCTGTTTCACACAGAAGTCTGGTCCTTTTTTTGGCTGAAAACTCAGATTAGGCGGCCTCTAAAAGCGGCCTTTGCCACTTCCCAAACCATGTGCATCGAAACCTCATTTGTGTGGTTAACCTTAAAATATTCCCTTCTTTCCTTTTTAATGGTTTCCCGAAAACGTGACCCCTGGAACAATGTGTCAATGCCAACCCAACATTTAACCAATGGTCTGTGACCCCAATCTATAGTTGTTGTGCACATGTCATGGTCTGACCAAGCAAACACCCATATATTTGCCTCTATAATGTTTTGAGTGTGCTCTGCCTCTATAAAATTATAGTCTATCGATGAGTATGTCTTATGAGGGAGGACGGGGGGGAATACAAAATGTAAGATCACTGCTTGGGATATTTAATTCTCCATGCCTCAATCATGTGGTACGTTTGGGTGATAGCGGCCAAATTGTCCGTTAGTCCACTTATTGGGCAGACTGCACGCTCTCTCAGTGAATGCCGATCAATTAGTGGATCTGACCATGTTAAAATCTCCCCCGCAGATCAACACTCCTCTTTCATTCCTCAGGGAATCGCAACACTTCTTTACAAAAATTGCCCTGTTGATTTGGTGCGTAGCGGTAACACAAGGTAATATTTGACGTTTCAATCGACCCTTTCACTGCTAGCAAGCGACCATCTAATTCCCTTCTTTTTTCGGTGGACCACACAGCCCACTGATTTTCTTATCAGTATCCTTACACCTTAGCGTTTCTGACTTCAATGGAGGACTACAGAGCTGTACCTATCCAGTTCCCTTGTATTTGGGCTTTCAACCCCTCTCTTGAATTTAGATTCTTCAATAAATAAGACATTCAGACCGGACTGCTTGAACTCTCTTCCCAACATGGATCTTTTCAGAGAGAATTCAGGACTTTAACGTTCAAGGTCCCTATATGAATCCCATTATCCCATTATTCCGCCCACTCATTCCCTGTCTAGTTAGAATCACACTCACCTCTTTTGCACATGACCTGGACTCACATAACCATCTCTCCCCTCTCAAAGTCAACATTGACAAATACAATACACATGCCACGCCCCATGAATCTCTCCCCTGCCCCCTCGAACATTCAACACCTTCATCTTTGGAGATCTCCCCCACCCCATCACATAGGAGACGCCCTACAAAATTAGAAAACCCTTCACCCCAAAAACAACAACATATGCATTTATGAGACCCCTAATATTAACAGTAATGCACGTAGATAAAATTCTGGAGCCCAGAACACCTTTGCCGATAAACCAAATCATGCAGAGCCCCCTGCTATGGATCCGGTTCTACAATCCACTACAGAAATGTAGCTTTAAGCACCGACAGAGATAGTTCACATCTCTATGCAGTGTTCAGCTTGCAGTATTTCCTGGAGCAATTCCATCATCTCATCTCTGGCTGAAGAGGGGAGTCTCTGCCCCAGGGTCGCAATTTATGGCCATCCTCCAGCCGCCTCAGTCTTGACCCTCTTTTTGTTCAGGTGATTCAAGGTCCCTCCAGCTTCCTCCACTGTTATTCTATAGTCCTCTTTCGGGTACTCAAAGATCAGAGAATGGGTAAACCCACCTATAATGCACTTCATGGTCTCAGAGCCATTGAGTCAGAGGTCAACATTCCTTGCTTTTCGTTAATGTAAATGCAGACAGGTGTTGCTATATGGACACTTTAGAAACTTTGAAATCTATGATTCCTTCTTTCCTTGCTTTCACTAGAACAGGGGTCCCCAACCTTTTGTGTGCAATGAGCAAAATTGGCAAATCAAATTAAATGGTGAGCGACATCAATTTTTCGACAGAACATATCGGCGCACAGTTGGCGAACAAATTGTTTGCAACACAAATTAGAAATGTAACAAAGTTAAAACTGTGTATAGAACATTTAATTTGCAGTACTTAATAGTTATCTAGACCACGTGTTATTCTAGTCAAGGAAATGTGGAAGGCCTTTAACTTCATTTGACGTTTAGTGATTTACAAGAAATGTTGAGGAGATTGAGTGGTCAGTAGTACATTTTTAGACATATAGGACCAGTCCAACTGTTCAAAAATAGAGTAGGAGTAAGTAAACATTACCAGGGGTTTCAGGTTCCTGAGCAAAATATTAGTGCAAATTTATGGACAGTAAAAAGGGCCACAAACGGGGCACTGATTTTTCAGGTCTACTGAGATTCTGCCTAGGAAATTATGGGATCTTTAATGGCAAATGGTGCATTCCTAAGCAAACAAGAGCAGCAATACTGTTCCACAGTCATTGATGACTGTATTGTGGATGTTTTTTTTCTTCAGGAATGTTATGAAATGTTACATTTCTTATTGGACAAAGAGTAAACACAATCCTCTGGAGTTCATTTTCCAATGGCCAGGGTAGGCACCACGAAGAAGATATCTGACAGCCAGAGCAGCTGGTTGGCGATGCCTACGCTCGAAAAGGAGGCATTGGAAGGAATTACAAATTCACAAGAAATAAAGATATTCTCTTAAAACTGTTGAACAGTTCAGAGGCCACAAAGGAAAGCGTGAGTTTGTTTGAGTCTTTAGGAGAAACTATCCAGGACAGAGCTACTGGCAAACCATGCCCCCAAGCTCAGGAGCTCCAGGTTATAGAAAGGGATGCACCATGGTTCGATGCAGAATGTAGAATCTCAAAAAGAAAACTGAACCATGATTTAATGAGGGGTGTGTACACTGCTGGTCAGATTTATAGTTTCAAAATGGCATAAAAAATTGCCTTAAGTTAACAATAACTTAATTGGATTGGAATACAGGGAACATTAATTATGAAAAATGTGGGCATACATTTACCGTATCTGCCCGTTAACCATGTGCCAGATGGGCACAGTATCAAACGATTACCATTTTTCCACTAGGACACTATGTAATATAAATACAGGTGACACCAAAATGAATGTTGTCGATAAATATGGTGGCATCAAACACAAACCTCACTTGTACAGAAAGTGTGCATGCACATTATTTAATAAAGGAAAGTTGGGTATGCATACCACCTCCTTGTCCACTATGCTCATACTAGCTGTACCAAGGAACGGAATAGGCCAATTTTCTCCATGACACAAACATGGTTCAAATAATGTACTCATTAATACATTTATCAGCTGGGCAAAGTAACTGGAGATGACAGGGTTTTAGCAATGAGACTACCATAACTAGTAAGGACATTTACTGTAAAATGATGTGCATGGTGGCACCAAACACAAATGCATGTATAAAAATAAGCCAGCTGGAAACACAGCGGCTCATTGGCCAACATTCTTGCACAGTCCGGGACTCTCTACTGACTACAGTGCTACTGAGGTCTCATCCATTCAGCACCTCCTTCTAGGCCTCCACACAATGGCCCAGAGCAACTGGCGAGCAACCATTTAGGGTGCCGCAAGCAACATGTTGCTCCCGAGCTACACGTTGGGGATCCCTGCACTAGAATATCCATCTTCTACTTGAAATAATGGCATATAACCAATATTGATCTTGGGCCTCCAGGAGGGCCACCACTCCTGAGTACTCAAAGGAAATGCTAGGCGCTTCCGAGACATCAAAGAGCGATGCCAGCAGACTTTTCACAGATTTTTCAAGGGACGCCATTCTTTCCCCTTCAGGCTCCCGTAGGCCCATAATGCATATGTTGTATCTCTCCCTGTTCTCAAAATCATTGCTCTTCAGTTAGGTCTACTTCCCGGGTATCTAAATCTTGCAATCTGGCATCAAAACTCATTTCAATTAAATCTGCTGATAGCTGGTTATTCTCACTTGCCTCCATTTTGTCTTACATTTTATCTACTCTTCTGCTGAATTCCATCATTAAGGTGTGAATGTCACTCATTGATTTGATTTCTTCCAGCAACATGTGGATGTCTGCCTTTGTGGACATTGCTTGTGTTATCATCCGGCTTGATCCGTGGAGGCTATGATTGACTTATGTCCTCTTTTCCCAGGGTGTGCCGATATTAGTTCAGGGAAGCCACGGTGCTTGGGTGTGGTATGTGCTGTGCCAGATTTAAACTAGCTGGGGTTCCAAACGCAGGGAGGGGAAGTTCCTGAAATTAGGTCTCAGGCTAAGCACACTAACACTGGAAGGTGCCTCCTGAGGGGCTCCGCCTGGGAAGATTCTGTTGCCCCTGCAGTATTCTGTGCCTTTACATGGGACCAGGGCTTCATCCACCCTCGCTACTGGCCTTTTGTGGAGGACAACTCCCCAGAATTCACTCCAGACAGACTCCCCCACTGGGCTGTGCCCCCTCCAGTGTTCAGACCACTAAGCGCTGTAAATACTATAGACTTAGACGCTCCAAACCACATTAAAAAATAAGAAACATATCACGCTGTGGGATTAGCATACAGTGGTGATGTATTACTTTTTATTTAGATTTTTATACCACAACACAGGCTAAAAAGTACTGATGGGGAACACAACGACAAAATGCAACCTCACAGTCCACCTTTAATGTAATTCAAAAGAGGGCGAGATACTCAAATACACAGTCTCTATACAGTGTTATTCACTCTAGATTGTGAACTACAATTTCTTTCATTTCAGGAGGTTGCGCATTGTGAAAATGACCTAATTCGATGGCAAGGAAAGTAGCAGACTTTTCTCACTCCTAAGTCATGCTAAAGGTCGACACATTGTGTCTCTGGCCCCTATTGCGAGAACATTCTAATATATACATTCCCAACTCACTGACCGAGGGGCCTTCATCAGGACACTAACACACTTCTAAATAAGTATGCATTATTGTCTGTTGCCGCTGCACTTTTTCATGTGAAGAATTGTGAGAAGACATAAAAATACCAAAAAAACATAAAAAACTGAACTCTGTAGTACTGGTTATATTGCTAGTACAGTCAAAAGAACATAGTAACACACTAACTTTGTTTTATTTCTGTGTATTGATTCCCCATAGGCTTAGCTCCTTTGAAAAAACAAACTGTTATTATTTAATTTTAATCAATCACTCGATTGGGTGCATCTTGATCCAAACATTTGTTTCTTGTTTTTACCTTCTAACTTCTTTGCCATGCTAGACTGTGTTCATATGCCTTAGACTTTGTTACTTTACACTATGAGGAGGGGGGAGGAGGAAGGGTACTGCCACTCCGCCCTGTGTAATCAAAAAGACAAGACTGTGTACCCTACGTTATAGTTTAACCCATCTCTCATATTGCATGGACACAACCTACTTATCTCTTGTGGTCAAACCTCATGTTGGGGAAACCATCTCACCCCTGCTTATTAACAGGCAGACAACTGATACCTAAGGTATTATTAAGTTCATTTTTTGTGTAAACTTCTATTAAGAAATATCTTATGCCGCTGTTGCGTGTTTGTCGCATAAATATGGTGGGCTATGGAAGGAACAACAATGGCAACCTGAGGCTCGTGAGAGCTTTCCAGGTGCCCGTTACACAAAAAACACTGTCGGAGTATGGCAGACCAGCCAAATCCTTTAGTGCAATTTAGTGCTGATGATAAAACACATTCAGCGTGTTGTGTTTCAGGATATGGAAAAATATATATGCACACAGTTAAGACAGTGCACTTAAGTCTAAGCCCTATTGTCCGTTCGTTCCTCACAGCCGACGCCGAACAAATGGAGAGCGGCATCAGAACACGGCATCCTTTATAGTAAGCGTGTGCATTACGCTTTCTACTGCAGAACACAAATAATTCGATATCTGCACAGGAGCGCCATGTTGGAGAGGAGCTAAGGAACACGTTACTTACCTGTAACTGTTCTCCTGCATGGGTCTGGCATGGATTCACATGCTCATGAATATTCCCCGTCAGGATGGGAATCCTCGGTAAAAGAAAAAACTTTCACTTTCGTTTACAAACTGTATTTCTCCCATAAACCAATCACTGAGCTCTGGGTCATACTGCCCCAGCCAATGACTGCCCTCTCCCTAAGCCCCTCTGGCAGCCATCTTCAGATTTGGTAGCACGTAAGTGGCAGTATGACCAAGAAGAGCCGCAGAGGTGCAAGAGGGAGGGTTCACATGTGAATCCATGACAGGCCCATGCTGAAGAACAACAGTTACAGGTAAGTAACTTGTTCCTTCTCCAGTATGGGGTCTGGCATGAATTCACATGCTCATGAATAAAGAATACATAGCAATACACACATACACAACCACGGGAGGTGGCAAGGCTCAACAGAAGCAATTACTCTTACCTCCTCACCAGGCTCACCCTCAAGCGAACAGGTTGCTTAGAACTGCTTGGCCGACTCTGGACTCCTTCCCGGAATCCCTGTTGCCGCAGTAGACTCATGAAGGTGTGCGTAGACCTCCACATAGCAGCCCGGCAGATGTCCAGCAGGGGCACACCAGACAGAAACGCCGTCGTCGCACGATAGCTCTGGGAGAATGGGCTCTTGGACGGCCAGGCAGCGATCGGTTTGCCAACTGGCGACAATGAGAGATGCATCTGGAGAGCCACCTGGAGATGGAAGCCTTGGACAAGGCCTTCACATGGTTCACAGGACCAAACTTCACAAAAAGCTGAGAAGTCTTCCGGAAACTCTTCGTGCGGGCCACATAAAACTTCAGTGCTCGAGCCACATCCAGCGAGTGCAAATTTCTTTCAGCCGGCGACAAAGGTGTCGGAAAAAACACAGGTAACTCCAAGGGCTTGTTGAGATGAAATTCCGATGAAACCTTGGGCATGAAGGAGGGGTGCGTCCGCAGCACCACCCTCCTCTCGTGGAAAGTCAAGTAAGGCTGCTTGCAGGACAGGGCCTGGATCTCACCCACTCTCCTGGCAGAGGTGATGGCCATGAGGAAAGCTGTCTTCCAAGACAGGAACTTAAGCAGAGCTTGATGCATCGGCTCAAATGGGGCCCCCATGAGCCTAGTCAGCACCATGTTAAGTTCCCACGCCAGGACAGGCACCTTCACTGGCGGGAATTAACGGAACAGTCCTTTGATGAACTCCTTCACTAGACGGTGCAACTAAAGACAATACCGTCCCGGAGAACTGGTGTATCAGGAGATAGCCGCCAGATGCACCTTGATGGAGGCGTGTGCCAGCCCCAACTTAGACAAAGACAACAAGTATGGAAGAACTTGGGGAGCTGTGACCCTCAGAGGGTAAATCTTTTGTGACCTGCACCAAGTCGTGAAACGCTTCCATTTGTGCTCGACAACACCCTGGCCCTGGCAAGGACCTCTCTGCAGTCCACAGGCAGCTCGTAATCATCGAACTCTAATGCTGCAGGAGCCAGGCCTTCAGGTTCAGCGATCCTGGGTCATGGTGCAGGATCGCGCCGCCTTCCCTGGCGAGAAGATCCACGACCACTAGTAGCTTGACTGGATAGGACGCTGACACGCTGAGAAGGTCTGGGTACCAGATTTGCCTCGGCCACGCCACCCGACGAGGATCTTCCTGCACCAGCACTGTCTGAGTTGACAGATGACTCGTAGTAGCAGCGGCAACGCGTACAGGAACAGGCCTTCCCAAGGGAAGGAGAATGTGTCCCCATGCTCCCCGGCTGGCGGAACCTGCTAGCGAACCTCTGTCACTTGGTGTTCATCGTTGTCGCAAACAAATTGATCTGGGGACTGCCCCACCTGAGGAAGAGGTTGTCCACTTGATCCTGCCGAAGCTCCCACTAGTGGCAAGAGCGCAGCTCCCTGCTGAGGGAGTCGAGGACTGTTTTTGATCCCCACCAGGTGAAGAGGCATGAGAAACATCCCGTGGGAGACGGCCCAGTGCCACAACTCCAGGGATCTGGTGCCCCCCTGCTTCCGGATGTACAAAATAGTGGTGGTATTGTCCGTGAAGACCCTCACCACTTTGCCATTAAGGGACAGAAGAAATTACTTGAGGGCCCAAAACACAGCCCGTAGTTCCAGGACTTTGATGTGTAGCGCCTTCTCCTCCGGCAGCCATAGGCCTCCGGCGTGGAGACGTCTGATGTGTGCTCCACACCTCTTCAAGGAAGCGTCCGTTGTGACCGTCTACTGGTAAGTGGGGCCCACCTTATGGCTCGACGGAACTCCTCGTCGAGCAAGATCCTGTCCTTGAAGCTTCCGGACACCTGGAGGCTCTGGGCGTCCAGGAATTCCTGGAGTGGTCGCATCTGCAACCTGCAGAGCTGGTTCAGGTAGATACATGACGACATCAAGCCGAGCAGAGACTTGATGGTCTTCACTGTGGCGATCTTCAGCGCTAACAGCCGTTGCACCTTGCCCAAAAGCTGCTATCCTCTCCTCTGACAGAGCCGCCAGGCAGGATACTGTGCTGAGTCTGGACCCCAGGAACAGAGCGTTTTGCGATGAAGTCAAGCAGGATTTTGCATAGCTCACCTAAAACCTCAGATCAGTCAGCAGCCGGATGGTCCTCTCAGTGTGAACATAGTCAATGTCCCTTGACTTGGCCCGGATGAGCCAGTCGTCGAGGTATGGGTACACATTAATTCCCTGAAGTCGCAGATGGGCCGCCACTCGAGCCAGGCACTTCGTAAAGATTCTGGGCGCCGACTTCAGTCAGAAGGGAAAAGCCTTGAACTGGTAGTGCTTCTCTTGTACGACGAAGCGCAGGAATGTGTGATGTTGTTCGACAACGGGGACTGCCATGTCCTCCTCCAGCTGGCTGAGCACGTGCTGCAACGTGACCATCCTGAACTTCAGGGACTTGATGTACTTGTTGAGCGGTTGTAGGTAGAGAATGGGACTCAAGCCCCCGGTCTTCTTTCTTACTAGAAAGTATTTTGAGTAAACTCCAGAGCCCCAGAGTCGCTTCAGAACCAGCTCTATCGCCCCTTTCCTTAACACGGCCCGAACCTCCAGCAACAGTGGAGGGATGTGTTGTTCCTGTCGGGCCACAGGTGGTATTCGCGTACACTTTTGCTGAAACTCCAAAGTGTGATCGTGGGCGAGAGCGTCCAGCACCCATCTATCGGTGGAGATGTTTTCCCACGCATTGATGAAGTTCGCCAGCCGGCCTCCCACTGGGGCGCAGGCCCGATGCCTTGGCAGGTTCAGTCCTGCTTGGAGGTCGTTGGGCCGCCTTGGGAGCCCCGACGATGGCGGTCACCTCCGAAGGCCTTGGAACAACCCTTACAGGCTTCCTGGGTCCTTGCGAAGACCTACCCGACTTCCCTCCTGAGGGACGAAAGTACGGAGGGTGCTGTTGCAGCATGCCCAGGGCACGGCCCGCCTCTATCGGTCTTGATGGCTGGAAGAGATTCATCGACGACCTTGCTGAAAAGATTGTCTCTGAACGGCATATCCAGGACCCTCACCTGGACCTCCTGTCTGAAGTTGGTGGCCTTCAGCCAGCCACAGCGACAGAGGCAGACCCTGTTCCCCATCTGGCGGAACCCCGTGTCCGCAATGTCCAGGGCCACCTAGCCCTCCTGAAGGATCTCCATTGCCTCTACACGCTTGTCTTTGGGGATGACATCCAGGATCGGGCCATCTTGTACTAAAGCTCCCGTTCGTACCTGGCCAGGATCGCTAAGGCGTTAGCCGCCATTACCGTAGTCGCAGAGTAAATGACCTTCCGGCCTACGGCATCAAATTTCTTCGTCGATGACTGGTTGGACGACTGCTTCCTAGCCACAGCCGAGACCACTGAGTCTAGCGATGGTTGTGACCGCAGACATTTGGGTGCAGATCGAGACCACTGAGTCTAGCGATGGTTGTAACCGCAGACATTTGGGTGCAGATTCTAGCACTCAGTATTTCTTTTCTAGCTGGTCCCTCTACTCCGGGGCTGAGGCGTGGTTCTTCATCAGCGCCAGCTCCTCATCCTAGACGTCGTCCAGGAGCGGTACCGACAGAATGGTCTTCCTTTTTGCCTCCCGGCACTGATAAAGGAAGCCCTGTTTGTTCTCTTCCGGGGCGAGTTGGAAGAGTCCCGACGCACGGGCGATCATGGAGTGGAAGGACCCCACTTCGTCCGGCGGAGAAACCTTTGCCACACTTCGCAATATCAAACCACAGGAGTTCCAGACCGTATTGCAGGCCCTTGTGGTCTCACACATTAATGGGGGAAATGCCTTCCTGTTAAGATGGCTTTCTAGACACTAGCCTTGTGGACAGATTTTAGGAGGCCACTTTAGTTATAGTGAGCAGGGAACTCAGAGGTCTTGCACATCGATGGGGGAAATGTCCTCACTTGGCTCTCCTAAAAGCAGGTCATCACGCTACTGCACCTCTTATTACGGGAATGCAGACATTTTACTGAATCACACCCATCCTATGTGAACTACATTGGCTATCTCTCCAGGCCAGGATACTGTACACAACTGCTTGTACCATCTAATAAGCAGTCATGAGTAGCACACCAGTGTACCTGGCAGCGAAGCTACACATGCCTGCTAGCACACGCTCCTCATGCAGCAAATCGATCATCAGGCTCGAATCACAACTCATCGGTCCTGCAAACAATTGTTCTCTTGTGACATACCCACACTCAGGATCCGCTCGGAATGCCCCCACAATTCTCCCGTTTCAGAAATCACTTATCCCAAGAGACACGCATACCGCAAGTCACAGTACTGCACCAGTGTTAAAAGATGCCAGCCCAAACACTGGCTACTGGCACCCTGTACAGCGCTCCACATCTTTTGAGCTAGGTCTGTGCTTTGAAAAAAAAGGGGGAAAAAAAGCAATACGAATCAGGTGGCTATGTCACAGATTTGCTAAAAGAGAAGGCACACTGTAGCTCTTTCTGAAATTAACCAACTTTTGTACACCAACAATAGAGCCAGTATCCGGTGTAGGGAGGGGGTGGGTGAGTGCACATATCTTTTTGTTCATTGGTATGAGGCAGGGCTGAGTTCTTGTCCCACTACTGTTTTATTGTATATCAATGCATTTGCAGAGTACATTCAACAGATAGAATATGAGGCACCCCGGATAGGTATACACACAATAGGATTGCTGCTTTATGCAGATTATCCAGCTCAAGTTTGAAATCTCTATGTGGAATGAAAAAGCAGTTAGAGGGTATACAAGCATTTCAAATCGACCAAAGCTTCTGTGACTATCTGTCAAACCCTGTCCTTATGGTATGTCATTTGAGGAAGTCTCTTAAGGTTAGTGCTCTATTTAATGGGTAAAAGATTAAATAGGTGGACCATTTTGACTACCTTGGTGTCCAGTTGTCAGCAGATGATAAATTAGATTAGCGGGTTGAGCGCAGCAGGTGCACTTTGACTCAGATAGTGGAGGCTACACATTTGCAAAATGTGCAGGCACAGTCTGCTGTCCTTTATGGAACAGACCTATGGCATCATACAAAAGCTCTGACTGTGGAATCAGGCGTAAGAAAGCTTTTTTAAAAACGAGTGCTTCCCCGATAAAGTGCTCGTACTGCCCCTCTATCTGGAAACACGATAACACCCGATTACTTAGAGGCACTTCTAAAACTGCTCCTTTAATTGCTGCATATTAATGGCAGTATGGATTTGGCCTTGCATAAAAATGTTTTATGGGAACTTGCAGACTGTGAGGAGAGACCTTTATGGAAATGGCTTGTTTATCTCAAAACCTTTTCAGCTGATATTGATTTAGCTTATCTTTGGGACCCTGATTTATTAGTTGAGGATAGAGATTTCAAGGCTGGTATTATGATTGTGCAAGGCAGAGGGCCACTGCACTTCTAATTATTTGAGGATTAAATCATCCTGAGGAATAGAATCTAATCTTAGTTTGTTAAATAAAAATAACCCTCAAGAAGGTTTTTTACAAAATGGGAGATGAGCATGTTACCATTGGCTGCTATGACAAATCCATAGGTGTTGTCCCTTCTCCCTGAGGAGGAGCCCCTTCCCATGAGGCCAGGAAGGTGAGGCTCCTGTCCGATAGTCCCCCTGGGGGTGCTACTCAGTGGGAGGATCTCATGGGGAGAGACTCCCCCTCTAGGGACAAGGATGTTCACCTAAGGGAAAGGAAATGCAGTATTCCAGCACTATACCGAGCTCCTATAAATCCACATATCCTCTACAACACACCTACATGTTACCTAACCACCCCATGTTTGTGTGTAGGGCTATTTGCGTGAGATGATGAAGAGGACAGATGACCCAAGTTTCCAACTGAGACGAAGAGGCTCCGAACCATGAAGAATACCTGGTGGAATGGTAATCACCATTCTAGCTTTCCGCAGAGGCAGGACTGGGAGGTTAAGATAAAAACTGATTTACAGATCTTTCTGAGAACCTGGAGGAACTCCTTTGGGGAAATCTGCAGCCGCACCAGCAGCCGAAGGATGACCTCCCAGCCCAGGAGATTCAAGCGAGAGGCAGAGAAGAAGAAATCCCTCCGGTCTTGGGGGAACCAAGAATCCAGTGGTATGGAGTGAACCTTGGCCGGCCCTGGCAACGGGAGATCAGTACCGGGAATGAGAAGCAGGAGACCAGAGCCAGCCGGCAGAGGAACACCAACGCAGCTCGAAAAACGACCGCAAGCACCCGAGGATGATCATCAAAGCAGTCAGAGGCCCGCAAAGGTAAAGGGCTAGACACAGGTGCCATTGGGGACTTGGAAAGCAGGGTCTGGGACCTACATACAAAAATGAGGTATCTTCCTTGTGACAGTACTTGGCGAGAGAAGGAGCCAAGCTAGTCAGAACAAAACATAAGGGAAAGCAGGGTCTGGGACTCGCATGCAAAAACGAGGTGTTGTCCCTCCCAGCAATGCTTGGCAGGAGAGTCAACCAAGTGTGCCAAACCAAAGAGGGGGAAAATGATCGGGGAACAATTTAGCAGTTGTGAATTGTGCAAAGGAAGCCAGAGAGAAGGCCATGGGAAGGAAGACATTCGCCCTGGTGTTGTGAACTGCAAAATAAGCCGTAGAGAAGGCCTGGGGAAGGGAGATATTGCCACTGCTGTTGCAAACTGCAAAAAAAGCCTCAGAGAAGGCCATGGAAAGGGAAACATTCCCCCTGGTGTTGTGAACTGCAAAGCAATCCTGAGGGAAGGGAGACGATCCCCCCCCTGGTGTTGTGAACTGCAAAGTCATCCTGAGAAAAGTCCTGGGGAAGGGAGACATTTCCCCTGGCATAGTAAAACAGAGCAAGATACCTGGAGAAGGGAGGCATTCCCTAGGAACCCAATGGTGAAGAAACAACTATGGGCAACAACGAATGTTGATGTTTGAGTTTGAACTGAGACCTTTACTGCTTTACAATCTGGTACATTGTGTTGTGCCTCTGAGAGGGACAGATTTAGGAAAGGAGTAATTCCCTCAGGTAAATATCCCACCTAACAACTGAAACTGTGATCCGTTGTCCAGAAGTAGGCAGACATTCTTCTGGACCAAGAAGATCCACTACCTCTTTAGTTTAGTTACAAATGTAAGAGACAGAAAATGTTTTTGACAGGAAGGTGGAATGTTGATTTACATGTACATCCTGACTCAATCCCTAGTATCTTTAGTTGAGGCAGGGAAAACCCTCTTGGAGTTAGGGAGAGGTAGGTTTTCTCTTTATATTCTGGTATAATAAATGTTTATGCCAACAACCATGCCACCTATGTGTCAGTTTCCTCCTTATCACCCTTATACTGCACATACATCAAAGTGTAGTTTTGATACTTCAAATAAGTGTTCACATTGTCTATATGCAGAAGATTGTGAACACACTTTTTATTAGCCATTTCTATACTAAGGTTAGAAGGTAAACTTTTGTAGCTCATTTTATACATTAATGATATTTCAGGTACCCAGCATGTTTTTTTTTTAAAGCAGCAGTATCTCTGGTTGCTTTAACCACTGCTGATTATCTTAAATGTGCTTCCATCATTCGATTCAGCTATTTAAAGCTGGATTATGATATTAAGCATTGGTAATTAATATGTTTTAAGGAGTCTTTTCAGTTTTATGGTTTAAATTGTGCATGCTTATTGTAAATGTTAATGAATAACGAGAATGAACAGATAGCCAACAAATTTGTTTGGAAGCACTCTGAAATTGCAACTACACTATGGACTTTTTTGCACATCACACTGGCAAGTTTCACAGTGGTTTATTTTGTTCACACAAAACTAAGCCCACATACAGTCCTGGCAGACCAAGCAGATAATCTGGACTTCAGTGACACTAGAGGACATCCTTGCATCAATTAGGTAAGGAAAACTCGTCCATTTATTTTTATCTTGCATTCCTCACCAGCTTAACTCAGAATTGTTTTTTAACACGTTGAAGGTAGACCACGTTGATTATAAACAAAATCATTCTTCTAGCACTGCAGCTAAGCATTTCCCTCAAATGATCTATTTAACATTTTAGCTGCCACCAAATAGCCTGGCTTTACATTTTTCTTTCATGTTCGTAGACCCTAACCCAGAACTGTATGAAACATTTTAACCTCTGTTCATAACAAACCGTAATGGAACCCAGAAGCCGCTTCAATTACAGCAATCAAGCTTTTATTTAAACACATTAGTTAATATTTTAACTATGTCCCTAATGTTGAAATGCTTTATTCTTAGTAAGTTTACAAAGGATGGCAATCAGAGCACAATCTGAGCCAAACGTTAAACCAAAGTGTAACACAGAAGCTGCTTCTAGCACTGCAGCTAAGCTCTTTAAGTAATCAGTTGAACTTTGAACTATGTGCCTAAATATGATTATCCTCATTTTAATTAAGCACTTCAATGAAGGCACCTTTTCATATCTCCTTTATATGAGACAAATGTACAACCATATTTAAGAATTGTATTTTCCTAACAAATAAGCAATGGCCACATTTCATGATTCTGAGAATGACTCCCCCAAAGTCCTGAATTACCCAGATAGTCTCCAAATGTGCTGAACCACTAGCGTGGTGGCCATTACCAACATGTTACACACACACACACACGTAACGACCACTGTGCTCCGGATCTTACCCTATACAAGAAGTGCGCACTGCACAGGCACCTCATGCAGCCCACCTAGATGACTTTACTTTAAGTTCCCAGTCCATACTGTTATCGGAATCAATCAAGACTTGCAGCTATTACAGGTGTGACAAACCTGAAGTTACTCTCACATCTACTCCCGAGGGATCTTCTGTTCAGGTAGCCAGGGAAGGGCTCTTGCATCCTGACCCTGGGGATGGACTAGCAAGGAGGATCACCTGGGCAGGGGGTTCCTGGGAACTGGGGAGAGAGTGCCAGAGGGCGAGACACGGTATCCCCCCTTTTCTGGCAGTGATATAATTTACCCTCGCTCAGCTTTTGTAGGATATTATCGCTCTTATTCTACTTCTCCCCCTAAAGTGAAGTTCAGTACTTGGAAGATGATCATCCCAAGAGTAATGCAGGTTACCTATGAGGAATCCATTATAGCACTGGCGTGAAGAAGAGGGAGTATGAGAGTTACAAATTTAAAGGAGAGGCACGTGCCAATAATTGGCCTGATAGTGGTCCGGCAAACAGGGAGAATTGTGCACAACTGAAACCACTTGAAGAGACACAGGTTTATAAAAAAGAGAGGTCCAAGTTTGAAGATGAGAGGTGAAGCAGGCGTGAGTGCCGTAGCATGAAGGCCAGCACAACTTGTGGAAAACCACAGGAGAACAGGATGCCGAGACGCCAGAGGAAGACCCTGTGCGGTAAAGTGTTGATGTGTGGCTAGGGAGCCATGTCCCCAGGAAGCCGGAGTAAAAGAGCAAAAAGGTTGTTGTGAAGTTGGGTGGTCCTTTTTACATGTTCCCCTGAATGAAGGAGTCCTTTAGGGGTGTCTGAGTGGCAGGCAATAAGACCTTGACCTCAAGTTCCAGAAATCAGCTGACTACAAACAAGAACGCAGAAGTCAGTGAGTTTCAAAGAGTTGTCCTGAAACCCGGGTCGCGTAAGCAAAGTCAAGACATTACAATGTATCAGGAGTGCTCACGTGCAGTCAGCACGTCTCCGAAAGCCTTTTACTGGCAGTGTAAACGTGAAGTCGAGGGGAGCCAGCGAAGTGGGAGCAAAATACTGAATGAGCAGATTTATTCTAAACCAGCAAACCCACAATAAAGCAACCGAGAGAGAGAAACTTCTATCTTACAAGTTATTGTGAACGTTTGAGCTTAAAAGAATTGCCAAGGTGGCAGGAAGTGGAACAAGGACTACTGGTTGCGTGACCTATGATGGGTGGGCCATGTGGCTCATAAACTGCACCTACACCAGGGAGGTCCCAGCCCATCTAGGAGGAGGCTAAAGCTTGGGGAAGGAAACCCCTGACCACTTTGACATTTGTGTTATGACCCAAGGCGGGAAGCTTAGGGAAGAGCCCTGAGCTCCCTTGGAAGGTCATATGTGATTTTACGAACCACAATTAACAGCGTGGTAAATTTAATCGCAGGCAAAACACTGAATTCTGTATATTTTTTATATGGAGGTCGGGGGGCCCCCACAATCCCCCTGTTTTTTTACCCTTACAACGCCACCCCAACCTCATGCTGACCCATTTTAAGCCCTTTACCCCGCTACCCTTTATTTAATTAATGTTTGCTGTGTTTTTCGGTGTTATTGTCCCCTCTGTTATGTACCCACTCTGTAATGTTTACAATAAAATGGATACCATTTGGAATGGTGTTCATTGTGCATTCAGATTGGGGAAGGACCCTGAGCTCTCTTGGAACTGTATTTATTGTGCATCTGAACTTGAAGCTTGGGGAAGGGGAGTAAAAGCCTCTTGAGAACATTGTCCCTTTAAACTGTATCCTGAATGTGGAAAAGGGAGCTAGAGATTGCTCCAGTCTTTTCAGTTGGAATATCCCTACACTACATTAAGGTGTTGAATGAGAGGGCAAGCATAGGTTGTGACACAGACACTTTTGGTTTTGGACTTTCAGACATAGACGTTCCCCAGATTCTTTAGGTAGGGCAATCCCCACCATAGTGCATAGGGCAAATTAGGCGTCATATACATCCCCATATTTTAATAAAGCTTTTTAAAATGGTTACGTTTGTTGTCTGTATCATCACTTGATACCATGGCCTGTCTCACACAGGTTACCCGACTAAGCGCACCCCCCACATTGAGGACCATATTCCTTGCCCAATTAATACCCCAGAATTAAGGAGATTTCATATTAATTTCACTACAAATGAAACTCACTGAATGAACCAAAGGGTATCAATAAAGTGTATTGATAAATATATTTAAGTTTTCAGTAATAGAGAAATGCACCACACAATTTTAAGCTTTACAATCACCTACTTTAAGACACAGCAAAAAGCTAGTTAAGTCATTTGCAATCTAAAATCAACTTAGATATGCAAACTGACCACATATGTACTTACCATATTCTAAACCCTTCACTAAGCCAACAGGGATATGTGGGACACCAAATCACACCGCTTGTAAACTGACATCACCCTTATAAAGTGGCATAACAAAACGCCACCCTGGCCCCGTCCGTGAGCCATGCTGAAGGCCCCTCCCCCCAGCCTGGCAATAAAGCACAGGGCATGCCACACTCCAGGCTGGCCTGGAACACAATGCATGCGCAATAAGCATGATCATGCTGCTCCGGGGGCACGCCTCACACTGCACTGTGAAAGATATAAATGTGTCTTAAACCTCAAATCTTTCACATTGCGCAGAAATAAGGGGGTTGTGCCTGGCTTCAGGCACCCAAATGTACCAGCCAACGCTGTGCATGGGCAGCAGTATTAAGCACAGTAATGATACCATGATAAAACATGTCCATGCTGGCTCTGCCAGTATCCCCATCTACGAATATTCTCTTGTTGGCTTTGCCCTTAATGCCAGTAAAAATCTCCTTTCACAGGACAAATGCATGTTATTGCTGGCTGCACAAATACTTGCTGAAACACCACATCACCATGTAAGCCTACTCCTCATTGTGGCTTTTCCCTCAACGCCAGTAAAACATGCAATGCCAGAATAAGGAAACATTTCTTTGCTTGGCTGCACAAATGCCTCTACTCACCAAGTAAGAACACACATTAAAGTGCCTTTGCCCTTTATGTTTATGTGAATACAAAAATGCCATGTCACAGAAAATGTCTAGTCTGCCTGACCCCTTGCACTATAACCAAAAACCCTCCCCAATGATAAAACATGTCCATGCTGGCTCTGCCAGTATCCCCATCTACGAATATTCTCTTGTTGGCTTTGCCCTTAATGCCAGTAAAAATCTCCTTTCACAGGACAAATGCATGTTATTGCTGGCTGCACAAATACTTGCTGAAACACCACATCACCATGTAAGCCTACTCCTCATTGTGGCTTTTCCCTCAACGCCAGTAAAACATGCAATGCCAGAATAAGGAAACATTTCTTTGCTTGGCTGCACAAATGCCTCTACTCACCAAGTAAGAACACACATTAAAGTGCCTTTGCCCTTTATGTTTATGTGAATACAAAAATGCCATGTCACAGAAAATGTCTAGTCTGCCTGACCCCTTGCACTATAACCAAAAACCCTCCCCAATTCAATGACATTCAAGTTCGCTTTGCCCAAAAATGTCAGTAAAACATGCAAGAAAATGTCCATGTTCCAATGTCCCTTGCCAGGGCCCCAAGCTTGTAAACATTTCCCACAAATATGCCAGATTAAGCGTCGTGGGGGAGCCGAACTAACCAACGAGGATTAAGGGGATTCAGGGGTGTCTCTCCCCCCACTCCCCCAGGAAAATGTTTGAATAATGGGTTAAAATGGCGCATTAAATAGCACAAAAGATTTGCAAAAAAGTGAGCAAAAAGCTGTAGAGTTTGAAATTGGTTTTGTAGGATAACTCCAATCCAAGAGATGCAAGTCACCAACAGCGCACAGGAGCATTAATGCTTTAATGCTTTGCCATTACAAATGCAATGGAACAATAAGAAAATATGTCCAAACTGGCTGCAAAACGTAGGCTAGTCTAGACACGTAATAACACTTATGAGGATTGCTTCACCCTTAATGATGAGCAGTAGAAAATGCCAAGCCCCAGTCAGACATTGCTAGACTGGATGCACCAAAATGCCAGTATAGCGGGTAATAACAGTTATGATGCCTACTTTATAATTATTTTATAATGCGCTTCATACCGGGGTCCAGTTTCTAAGCACAAGCCTAAGATTCAAAGCTGTGTTGTTATGTGCTGTCTTGCTTCCAAGACAATTGTGTTTCCCCTGAGTTAGCCTCCTAACCAAGTCATGCCTCGGTAGAAAATGACTAGACTGGCTAAGCAAAAAGCTAACGAATAATAACACATACTTGTTTTATCCTTAAAGCCCATGTTGTAGCACAATCCTCCACTACCCATCCCCTCACAAACGGTCCCCAAAAATCAGCTCCTCGCCCCAGCATTCAAACACAACCACACCCATATTCACACAGCACACACTCGCTTATTCACACAGGCACCCAATACACATCATTAACATGCAAAACCCTTGTACACGAGCACATTTACATAAAGTACATTTGTTTCTTACTTTTTTTTAATTAATCCGTCGCTCCGAGGGACTCTTCTCCAGGCAGGGCTCCGGCTCCTGTGAGCCACACCGTCAGGAACCTGGGGCCTCCCAGTTCCTGTCATGCGCAGAGCAGAGGGAGCAGAGGAACCAGAGAACCTCCCTCTAGCGTGAATTTCTTCTGAAGTCACTTTGACTTCAGAAAGAAATTAGTTACAATCTGCTTTAAAAAGAAATAAAGTATTTCCTGAAAGAAATTGTTTCAGATGTAAATGCATTGCTTTCTGCAGTCAGAGCGAGTTAAGAAAGAAATTACGTCCGAGGGCCCACCCCCCAGGACATGGGGTGGCAAAGCTCCATGCATGGCAGGGGCTGTGGTGGTCCGCTTTATGCCAATGCCCTTATATCACTGTTAGACACCCATTTTCCAACAGTCCCTTTCACTACATTATACAGTGTAATGGTCTCCTTATTTAGGACAGACTATATAGCTGTCAGCTACGAGGAAGCACCTAGAGCAAGAAACAAGTGCAAGCCTAAGCATACAAAATGGACAAATAAAAATCTAAAGTGCAGAACCTTTTTTCCAAAAGGAGCAGCCTATATTTTACATCTTTTATCTATAAAAAGCATTGAAGCACGATTTGAGAAACTACAGTCCAAACTTCACTGCAACTTGGATTATCAAGCATAAATGTTTCACGTGCACAGCAGCACAACAATGAAACAACCTTGCTCAATGTAGTACAGAGGCCAAGGTGGCAACACTGCATCTTCTTATGACATAAGGGAGCAAATCATTCAGATTTACATACTTCACTATTGCAAGTCATGATCATAACAGTACAATTTATAGTACATGAGCTTGCATGTATATAGTTACAAATAAGTCCACTTAATTTGTCTGACCTATTTTTGAACTTTTTACCTATTTATTTGTTTGTGCTATGGCTTGACATTGGACAAAGTACAAAGCAAGCCTTTCACAAACAAAGAAAAAGCAATTTTACACCAACATCATAAAATCATATAAAAACCAATAATAAATACTTTCACAAAGAAGCAAACTAAAACAATGTTTACACCAAACATCAAGAAACATAATAGTCATATAGAAAACTCACATTGACATACTAGTCTTCAGCTCTAATATTTTCAGTAAAAAGTTATAAAGTGCTAAAACAAGTGAGGTATTGTCCCCCAACATAAGCCAGACCCAAAACAAGTCTGAGGTCTTCCGCTCCATCCCCAGAAGGTCCCCAATATCGAATGTTCTACACTCCGTTAAACTAGAGCAAAAGAGGGTGAGATGTTTCAATGTCTTTAAACAGACTGATTTATACATAGTCGGCAAACTGGAGACAGTATGAAGTAAACCCCCATTTACTAGTACGGTCCAATGTAGGTAATATGTTTAGCTTTTACTGTAGGTAAAGGCTTTGAGTTTACAAGATCAAGCTTTCTTTGCAGACCTACAGGTGATCGGTCGAAAAAGATTAAGTCGTCTACAAATGTCATCCAATCGAGCTTCAAATGGTCCATTCTAACAGGAAAGGTGATATCTTCTGACCACAATGTGTCTATGTTAAAGATGTAGGCGTTGAAAAGTAACGGGCCAGCATACATCCCTGCTTAACTCCCACATGGGTTGGCACTCCTTAGTGAGTCTCACCGTCTAAGATGTATTTTTATCTAGTTGCTCTAATAACAATACCAAGTGAGTAGGAGCATGCCATTTCAACAGTTTTGTCTACAACACGTTTGTGATTGACTCTGTCGAAGGCAGAACTCTTATCCAAGGAGGCCATGTAGGCCAGGCCCTGCCCTCTTCCCCTAATCAAGGTCCTAAGATGAGCCATGATGGTTGCATTTAACGCTGTACCCATTCCCGCTCTAAATCCCACTAGGTATTGTGAAATCACTGCCAGCCTCAAAAATGAATTGTTAACGTCTCTTAATAAGAGTAGCAAAAATGTTAATCTAGGCATCAAGAAATGCTATGGGTCTAAAGTTGTTGGGATCGCCAACGTCTCCTTTCTTGTGTATCGGAATTATCTGAGATTTCAACCAAGAAATTAGCACCCGATTAGACTCCCAAATGGTCTTGAACAGGGGACAGCCCCTCTGCCCATAAGTGGGGATCCCTTTTAAAGCACCACAGGCGATAGGCCGTCCGGTCCCAGTGCCTTGGAGGCCTTTCCCTTATTAATATCCCATACCACATCTTCCTCCACCCATGGGCACTTATTTGCTATGGGGGGGTCCCCCACGCCTTGCACGCGCGCACACACTCATATATATATATTCACTGAAAAAAACGTTAAAGTTTACTTAAGGTGCCCAAATTTATTGCAACAAAACACCTGAAATTCTGCGCATTGGGGGAAGTCATGACCGGCTTAACTCGGTGTGCTCTGGTTGATGTCCCCCATAATAGTATGGCCCCGCATAATGCCATTTTGCATGTCATTGTGAATCCCTTGCCTTAAAATAGGTATGTGCTCATGGGCTATGCAACAGGAATGTGCCGAGTTAAGCCGGTCATGACTTCTCCAATGAGCAGAATATCAGGGGTTCTGTTGCGATAAATTGGGGCACCTTAACTAAACTTTAAAGGTTTTTCAGTGAATTTCAAGGTTTTTTTTATTTGAGAGATTTTTCCAGCACCACTGGCCATGGGTCTTCTGCCATGCCCACTGTATATTTTACCCCACTACCAAGCCACTAGCCATGACTAAGGCCTTCGGCCATGTTCACTGTATATTTTACAACACTACCAGGCCACTAGCCATGGCCTTCAGCCGAGTTCGCTGTATACTTTACAACATTACCGAGCCACTAACTGTGGCCATGGCTTTTGGCAGTGTCCACTGTATATTTTACACCACTTCCCACATCCACTTAATTTCAAGGGTGTTGTTGCATTAAATCTGCTCAACTTAACTACACCAACCACATTTTTTCAGTGATTTTCAAGGGTTTTGTTACACCATCGTTTTTTACGGGCCAGTAGCCATGGCCACTCTACATGTTAGTCCAATAAGTTTCCTAAATGGGCCCGCTACCTATGGCTTTCGGCTAGGACTAGTGTCCCTGGCCTTCGGCCGCGGCCACACTACTGTTTCTTTTGGGCACACTAGCCATGGCATTTTGCCGTGGCCCCTTGACATGTTGCCCACTAGGTTTCGTTCGGACCCACTAGCCATGGCCTTCGGCTGTGGCACTTTCCATATTGCAACATTCGGTTCCTTAAATTAACACAGTAGCCATAGACTTCAGCCACACTCATTACCACCCACCTCACTGTAGCTCTAAAATTCCCCTTTTTTGTCTTGATCTCATTTTTTAATGTCTCCTTCTCCGCCAAATATTTTAACTACTGCATGGAATAACGCCACACCCCTCCCGGAACTTTTATTAGCAAAGCACTGAGACAGATATAATGGTTTTAAGGAGCAGGGGGCACCCCATTCTCTGTAGAATATTATAAAAACTATTGGATGGATTTACCCCAAATTAATCAATGATATTAAGGCAACGCTTTGTGCCCAAATAGTTATTTATTTGGTCCAAATCTGCCAAGCGGTTTTCAAGCTATGGCTGTTAAATAAATGCACTTTTTCTCCATGGGTAAACTAATGGGAGTAAGCTGAAAACTATTCTTTTTAGGTTTTCTTAACATTTTCATTTTCTAACAAATTGTTCCCAAAATATCCAGCTTGGGGGCGGGGGGGCCTTGATAAACAATTTGTTTCGAAAATGTCATCCAAATCGATCCAGCAAGTCAAATGTTATTGGCCTTGCCCAGCCTCTCTACTGTAAAAAGCAGCAAGGCCGATATAAAGGTTTCAAGGAGCAGTGTGCGCCGTCATCTATCAAATACTTTAAAAACTACATGATGGATATACCCCAAACCAGTCAAGAGAATTAAATCACAGTTTTGAGACAAAGTAGATTTTTATTTGGCCCAAATCTGCACAGCGGTTTTTGTGCTGCAGTTTTCAAAAACTGCACTTTTTCTCCATCAGAAAACGAATGGGCTGAAAAATGAAACTGGCGTTTTGTTTTCTTAATTTTTCATTTTACAACCTTTTGTACCCAAAATGTAATTTGTGGGGCCCTTGACAAACGTTTTGTTCAAAAATGTCATCAAAATCCATCCAGCAAGTCCAAAGTTATTTGCAATAGAATTGTGGGGGAAAATGGCTGCCTCTCTACTGTAAAGCACCATGGGAGATGCAGCTATCATTTTTGGAGAAGGGTGCACCCCCTACCCCATCAGATATTTTAAAAACTACTGGACGGACTAACCCCAGACTACCCCAACCCCCCCGCCACCCGGAAACCATGTCAATGCTTCATGACCAGATTGTTTGGTACCCGGTCCAATTCCGTCCAGTGGTTTTTGGGCTGCGCGCTTGAGCAAAAATGTGACGGTTTCCTAAATGGGGACTATGCTGAGAAAGCCTTCTTAATGACTATTTTTTAAATGGAGCTTTCTCGAATTACCAGTCTGGGAGAGCCCGCGAATACAATTTTGTTCGGAAATTTTCAGCCAAATCAGTCATAATAGTCAAAAGCTATTAGCAATTAATTTTATGTGTTTCCTATGCAACAATGTATCTATAGCGCGGCGGTCGCTGCACAATAATATAACAAACCTTACATAGCTGTAATCGTCTTTCTGATGCTTGTATCTGCTGCGATTCACATGCTTTGCATAGGTCGACATCTAGTGGTTGATGCAGCGTATTACATGATTTATTTTTGATTTCGAAAAGGGACGTCGACAGAGCCTTTCTGTAATACTATCCCTACTGTGACTTGATCCTACACGTGTATAAGTCCTCAGAGTGTTACATTTATGACCTGAGATTGCATGAAGTGTAAAGTGAAATATGAATGTGAAGAACTGTGTTGGAAACCCTTGTATAAAACCAGTTGTCTTTGGTACCTTCTATTCCAATGAGGGGAGGATGAGTGGGCACCTGTGAATCTAAGCAGATACAAGCATTAGAAAGACTATTACAGGTATGTAATATTGGCATTATGGATCTGCATAGAATCACATGCTTTGCATAGACTAGCAAGCAGTACCAGATGAAGCTGAAGGGTTGAAAGAAGGAACAGAGACAAATATTTTAACACTGCCTGTCCTATCTGTGAGCCATTTCTGTCTTGTACGTCAACACAATAATGTGGTATGAAAGTGTGTACTGAAGTCCATGTGGCTGCGCTGCAGATAGTCTCCAGTGGCACATTTTACAATAAATGCTAATATAACCCCTGTACCACGTGTGGTGTGTGCTTTAGGTGTAAATGGCATGTGTTTTGTTTGACAATGTGTAACACTGCTGTATGCATTTTACAATCCATCTAGCAATGGAAGCCTCTGAGACAGGATCCCCCCCTCTCTCCTGGCTGCTAGAGACACAAAGAACTGTCCGCCTCAGTGGTTTTGTTGAGATAGTACATGACTTCCCTTCGAACATCTAGTGTGTGTGGAGAGCTCTTTCTCTAGTTCTGTGGGTTTTGAAAGAAAGCTGGCAGTTCAATAGATTGGCGGATATGCAACTTAGAATGTACTTTGATGAGAAGCTTGTGTGCGTTCTTAAGACCACCTTATTTTATGCATTGTGACAAATGGTTTTCTTCACAGGCAATGCCGGAAGATCACCCTCAGAATAGATGCAATGGCTTTAAAGAAAGTGGTTTTGTAAGTGAGATTCTTTGGGTTTGCTTTATGCATTGGCTCAAAAGATGAGCCCAAGAGTTTGCTTAAAACCGTATTTAAATCCCATTTGGTAGTGGGTTTGCAATTGGAGGGTAAAGCAGTTTTACTCCTTCAATAAAGTCTTTCGCGACTTGGACTCTCCACCATGAAACTTTGCTTAGCGATGTTGTGTATTCAGATAGTGAGGCTAAATGGACCTTCAATGAATTAAAAAACAGACCCAAGTCTAACAAGTAACAGATGGTGCACTAAATGCAATGGTGAGCATTCAATTGGATTTCTACAATTAACTTTCTACATCAAACTACACATCTTTGCCATTTATTAAAGTAGCAGTGTCTAGTGTTGAACGTACGGGCTTCCTTTAATATTTCCATGTGTCGGACAGGCACATTAAGGTGTCCAAACTCTGACTTCTGGAGCCAAGTTTATTGTCTGAGGTTGAGGATGTAGGATTAACCCCCAATTCTTTAACATGTTAGGGGAGATTTCCTAAAGTGCACTTGAGGTAATACTTCACAAAACTATGATTTTGGGTATACAGGTTCCAAACTCTTAGCATCAGTCTGTACTACTCGTGGAACCTTGGTAGTCAGGCTTATCATAAGAGTAAGATGTGAGTTGTAGGTAAGTACAAAGAACCCAGTTAGCACAGTAGTTCAAAGAAACACTTGCACAGATGTTATGAGAATGCATTACTTACCGTAAAAGCATTTCTGATGGTTGTATCTGCTTAGATTCACATGCTGTGCATAGGTCCGACATCCAGTGGTCACTGCGGAGTATTGCATTTTGTTTTTCGTAGTCGAAAAGGGGACGTCGACAAGGCGTGTCTGAAACACTATCCCTATAGTGACGTGCGTAGTACCCACAATCCCTCACGCGTCGAGGTCCCTCTGTTTGTATTTTTTCTGCCCTGAGGGAGCCTTCTAGACGTGAGTGAGTACAGAAAAGAGAGAGATATATAAAGGAAGTCTATGTTCCTTTCATCCGAGCGGGGAGGAAGGGTGGGCGCATGTGAATCTAAGCAGATACAACCATCAGAAATGCTTTTACGGTAAGTAATGCATTCTCTTCTGATGTTTGTTAATCTGCTTAGAATCACATGCTGTGCATAGACTAGCGAGCAGTACCCGGAGTTGGCGGTGGGTTATGAGAAGGAACAGTAGAGAAAAGGTGTCGTAATACTACCTGCCCCACCTGGGAGTCAGATCTAGAGTGTGTATCTAGACAGTAGTGTTTTGTAAAGGTGTGCACAGAACTCCAGGTAGCCGCTTTGCAGATGGACTCAAGGGGAACATTTGCAATGAATGCTATGGATGCCCCCGTGCCTCGAGTAGAGTGTGCTCTTGGCTTAAAGGGCAGTTCTCTCTTAGCAAGAGTATAGCAGAGAGTGATGCATTGAACAATCCATCTAGAAATAGTGGATTTTGAAACCGCATCTCCTTCTCTTCCTGCTGCCACCGAGACGAAGAACTGATTAGTCTTCCTCAGTGGTCTGGTTCTTTCCATGTAGAACATGACCGCTCTGCGTACATCTAGTGTGTGCAGAGTCCTTTCTCCCAAATTGGAAGGATTTTGAAAGAACGTTGGTAGTTCTATAGATTGGTTTACGTGGAATTTAGAAATAAATTTCGGAGCAAACCTAGGGTGAGTGCGTAGAACCACCTTATCTCTGTGAACTGTAACGAAGGGGTCTAGAATAGAAAGAGCCTGAAGTTCACTTACTCTCCTGATGGAGGTGATAGCTATTAAAAAAGCAGTCTTAAGAGTGAGGTGTTTAAGAGATGCTTTGTGCATGGGTTCGAATGGAGAGCCCATGAGTCTGGTAAGTACTACATTAAGGTCCCATCCGGGAGCTGGGTCAGCTATCGGGGGGTGTATTCTCTTTACTCCCTCCATGAAGGACTTAATAACAGGGATCCTCCACCACGACACTGAGTTGGGAAGTGGTGTATGCGGAAAGTGCCGCTAGGTGGACCTTAATGGAGTTAAACACTAGACCTGAATCCAATAGGTGGGTCAGGTATAGGACCACATGTGTGGGAGAGCAGTTAATAGGGTTGATGCTCTTACTCCTGCACCAGATGACAAATCTTTTCCACTTGCTAGAATAGCAGTGGCGAGTGTTCGGTTTTCTGGCTTCCCTGAGGATGTCCATGCATCTTTGCGGGAGTTGTAGATGTCCGAACTCTATGATCTCAGGAGCCAAGCTGCTAAGTTCATGTTCTGGGGGCATGGATGCAGAGTCCTGCCATTGTCCTGAGACAGCATGTTGTACGGGCAGGGGAGTTTCACTGGGGGAGATAGAGACATCTCCATCAGGTGAGCGAACCATGGTTGTCGTGCCCACATTGGGGCCACTAGTATCATGGTCACTTGTTCTTGGTGCATCTTGTGTACCACTCTGTTGGGAAGGGGAGTCGGGGGAAAAGCGTAAACAAATTTCCCTGACCATTGCATCGACAGACCGTTCCCCTTGGATTGGTTCTGGGGGTACCTGGAGGCGTAACTTAGGCATTGTGAGTTCTCCAGGGTTGCGAACAGGTCTATCTCTGGGAATCCCCATTGTGTGAAGACGTCGAAGACGATGTCTTCGTGCAAGCGCCATTCGTACTCTTCGGGCAGGGGGAAATCTCTGCTGAGTCTGTCTGCCAGCAGATTGAGTTCCCCGGGTACATGTAGTGACAGTAGGAACATGTCCTGTTTGAGAGCCCACTTCCATATATTCTGGGCCAGTTTGGACAGGCCTGGAGAGTGGGTGCCCCCCTGCTTGTGGATGTAGTACATGGCTGTAGTGCTGTCTGTAAGGACCATTACTGTCTTGCCTTGTAGGTGTTCTTGGAAGGCTTTTAGCGCCTTGAACACCGCTAGTAGCTCCAATAGATTGATGTGTTTGGATGCTACGTTCGGAGTCCACACTCCGTGAGCAGTCTGATGGGATAGGTGCGCCCCCCATCCAGTGAGGGATGCGTCTGTGGTTAGAGTGGCTTCCGCCGCGGGTGTGGCAAAGGGTTTTCCTTTCCCCATGTTTTCCTTTGTCCACCACCGTAGCGAGAGAACCAAGGCCTGCGAGACCACCACTAGATCCTCCCATAGTCCGCTGGCCTGACACCACTGGCTGTTGAGCCACTCTTGCATTGGGCGCATGCGCAGGCGCGCCTGAGGTACCAAATAAATACAGGACGCCATCATTCCTAGCAAGCGCATTGCTTTGCGTACCGTCACCTCTCGCCCGGTTACATATTGAGGGATCTGAAACAGCATGTTTAGGACCCTCTCTTTGGAGGGGAAGACGAGGCCGTCCCTTGTTTGAATTAGAGCCCCTAGGAATTGTTTGATTTGACTGGGGTCTAAACTGGACTTCTTTTCGTTGATGGAGAAGCCCAACTGGAACAACAGGTCTACCGTCTTTTGGGTATTGGAGAAGCATGTTTCGTAAGAATCCCCTGTTATGAGCCAGTCGTCGAGGTAAGGGTAACCTGGGATGGACAACCTGCGCAGGTGGGCCGCTGCCACTGCCAGCACCTTCGTGAATACCCTTGGTGCTGATGCTATACCGAAGGGTAGCACTTTAACCTGGTAGTGTTTGCCCTCTATCATGAACCTTAGGTATTTTCTGTGCGCTGGCAACATTAAAATATGAAAGTATGCATCCCTCATGTCCAATGTTGTCATGTGATCTCCCTGAGAAAGCAGTGGGATCACTTCCTGTAAGGTTACCATACGAAACTTTAGGGGTTTGATAAACTTGTTCGCTGGGCGCAGATCTAATACAGGGCGCATGGTTAAATCCTTTTTGGGTACAAGGAAGTACACTGAATAAATACCTTCCGTTACCTGAGATAGAGGCACGACCTCTATGGCTCCTTTTTCCAGCAGTTGTTGTACTTCTTGGAGAAGATGGCAAGATGTTTCGGTGTCATGCAACGTCCCCTCGGGGGTCTGTAGGATGGGGAACTGTTGAATTCGATACAGTATCCGTGGGCTACGGTGGAAAGTACCCAACGGTCTGACGTTATCTCCTCCCATGCAGGAAGAAAGGATGTTATCCAGCCCCCGACCGGTGTTGCATGGGAGGGGACGCGAATCTTCGCGTCACTTGGAGTTGTTGGGGGCTTGGGAGCCTCTGGGGGTGGATCCCCGACCTCTCCCCTTACCCCGGCGTTGGCCTCTTTGGCTGTACTGCCCACTATTGGTTTGGTAATTGGTGGCAGGGTATTGTTGATGTTGACTTTGTTGTTGTTGCTGGCGTTGGCCACGAAAAAAGCGTTTGTTGCCATAGCCGCGTCTGGTAGTGGGCCTAGAGATCTGGTCAAGAGTCTTGATCGTATCAAACTCTTTTTTAGCCATCTCTAGAGCTTCATCCACCGCTTTTCCGAAGAGGTTAGAGTCTTCGACAGGTTTATTTATTAAAGACGCCTGCGTCTCCGGTTTAAAGCCTGAGTTGCGCAGCCATACATGGCGTTTTAGGAGTATTCCCTGCACCAGGGAACGTCCCGCTGTTTCTGCCGCGTCCAGAGAGTTTTTTACAATGCTCTGGTTCACCTGGGTTCCTTCGCCAATAGTTGAAAGTAGGCGTGTACGTAAAGGCTCCGGTGCTTCCTCGGCGTCCTTGCGCAGTTTGGTCCACTGCGCGTCTGCGTAGCTAGCCAGCAAGGAATTGTTGTTCGCAATTCTTGCTGAGAAGGCAGCCGAGGAAGTTACTCTCTTTGCAAGGGCATATAGCCTCTTGCCCTCCTTGTCAGGGGGTGCCTCACTGGTGGAAAGTGGTACCCCTGCCCTCTTTCTAGTATTAGATACTACTAGCGAATCCGGTATGGAATGACCCCTAATGTAGAGCGGGTCTGAGGGTGAAGGAGTGAAAAGTTTTTCAATCCTCGGATTGACCCCTCTGATCATTGCGGGAGTGGACAGCGAAGGGATGATTCTCCTCTTCACTGAAGCGAGGAGGGGAATGGTCTGGCTGACCGGGGGTTTCTCTTTAATAACTCTTTCTACAAAGTCCAATTCTGGAGAAAGCTCCCCAGTGTCCAGTTCAAAATGCGCTGCTGCTCTGCGCAACAGTGCATTGAAAGTGGGTTGATCGTCAATTGGAGACGTGTTCCTAACCGGAGAATTGTCCGGAGGAGTTAGTTTTAGGACATCAGTGTCGGAATATACTGATGGGGATTGCCAGGGGTGCGATGGTCCTTCTTCTGGGTTTTCATCGAAGCCTTCTTCTATAATGTCTGGTCTGTCTTCCAGACATTCCTCCTGGTCTTGTCCTTCTTCATTGTCCATAAAATCATCTTCTTCCTCCAAGTATTGTTCCTCCCCAGTGAGGTCGTATACCCTATGGAAGTCAGAGGCAGTGTCCTGCAGGGGATCGACTAGCCTCGGATTTTTGGCCCTGGGGTCCTCCTGAGGCCCTTCTCTAGTCCTCTTGTGAGTTAGAGAGGTCTGGGTGCTAATAAACTTTTCCATCCTCTCCATACAGAGGTGGAGTCTTTCCATGGTTTCATGGGGTACCCCAGAGCGGTCTGGCGGGGGAAAAATAGAGTCATCTAGTTGGAAATGGCTCGACCTCTCCCAAAGCGTCGAGGAAAGTGTCCCGTCGCCCTCCGAAAAACCTTCAGGTGTGCCGGGTGACCCCCCGATTGAAGGGGGTAGTCCCTGCCTTTCTTCGGGCTTTTTCGGCGTGTCTTTCGACTTATGCGTAGCGCTCGACGTGTTCTTCGGCGTACGCTTCTGGGCGTCGGCTACAGCGATCCTCGCCAAGCTGTTGGCGACTCGTTTGTCGGCGGAAGCTTGTGTTTTCGACGCCATGGGTGTCGAACGCTCTACGGCGGTCTGCGCCTTCTGTTGATGCGCGCCGGCCGATGGTTTGGGGGCGGCGCCCTTATTTGCCGAAAGCCCAGTCGCTGGTCGCGGCTGCGGTTGCGAGAGGGGCTTCGAACCCGAACGGTCCGAGGAGTCCGCCGGTGGAACCTGCGTCTCCTTGGGCGACGAAGCTCTTTTCGTCTTAGACGAAGAAGAGCCGTGGGTTGTGTGCTTATGTGAATCTTTGTGTGCGTCAGTGTCGCCGGGGTGTTCATCCCCATAAGCAGGGCGTGAGCCGAGCCAGTCGGGGCCCGGGACAGACGACGAAGCGTGCAAGCGCTCTTTAGAGGGGGTTTCGACTTCCGTAGCGGAGGTCGTGTTATCGCGTTCCTCGTCACTGTCGGTGGTAGCAGCGGCGGGTGAACCTTCGGCCTTCGACATCGCGTAGGCCGCCCACCTTTTAACCCTACGGTCTTTTAGAGTTTTAGGCTTAAGAAGCCGACAAGCCGCGCAACCTTCCTCCTTGTGATCGAGGGGCAAGCAGCGGTTACACTGTGAATGCTTGTCCTTCCAAGTAAATTTGCCTTTGCAAAGTGGGCAAAATCTAAAGGGTGTCCTCTCCATAGCCGAGGCAATAAATCGCGATAAGCACCCCAAGGGAAAGGAAGGGGAAAGGGAAAGGCATTCTCAGAAAGACCCAGAGATGTCCCACGACCCCACTCTCCCTACTGTATATGGCCTGCGAGGCCAGGCCACGTGTTCGGCAGCGCCGAAGGATTTCCTCCGCTCGACCCTCCGTCGAAGATTTTGCTTGGCGGAGAACAGCTACAACTGCATCGAGGGAGGGTTTATTAATATTATTTGAAAAAAACGACCAAAGGTCGAGGGCTGCAATGTCTCTCGAGGAGCTCCGCGTGAAGGCGACCAGAAGCTGGGCGGAAAAAAACAATCTGAGGGACCTCGACGCGTGAGGGATTGTGGGTACTACGCACGTCACTATAGGGATAGTGTTTCAGACACGCCTTGTCGACGTCCCCTTTTCGACTACGAAAAACAAAATGCAATACTCCGCAGTGACCACTGGATGTCGGACCTATGCACAGCGTGTGATTCTAAGCAGATTAACAAACATCAGAAATTAAAATATATCTATTATATTTACACAAGGAAGTCAGAAATATACTTAGTCCAATTAACCAACACACTTAGGAATACTTATACTTTTCAAAAGCTATTGCTTCAATGGTAGTTGCTTGCAGTTATTGTTACAGCGTTTGACACTAATGGCAGTACTACCGTATTATCGGTTACACCATGCACTTGCGTACAAATATATACAGTCATTGTATTTAGTGAGCAAAACCATATAGGAAAGTCTTTTAGGAAGGAAAAAGGTTGGCTGGTCAGTAGCACAGTTTACTGTTCTAGGCCCTCTTTCTTGGTAAACGAAAAAAAAGTCCAATCCCCAATTGTAAAAGTCAGTTCGCAGAGGGCCCAATGTCTTACGAAGCAGTAGAACAGCAAAAGTTCCTTTGGATGTTTTTAGTCTCAAAGAAAATATACTTGAAGAGTTAAAGATGGAGACCCTGTAAAAGGGCTCACCCTTATGGTACAGAAGCCGGCAGCAGGGTTAGATGTTAGAGTGGACACCCCTTCATGCACTCAACACTCGGGAGCAACTGTGTGGCTCATGGTAAGCAACACCTTTCACCCCACAGTACCTTAGGTTAGAAGAAATGTTTGTGGCTGGATTCTCCTCTGTGTAGCAGCGACAGACCCAGCCTCTGGATTCCTCAGTCTGGTGGTGAGAGGACGAACCGGCGGGGAGATCTCAGCAGCAATTTTGAGAGTGGACCCTCGGCAGAGATTTCTTCAGCTTCTTTGGTTTTGGTGCCTTTTTCTCAGCACCAACAAAGGACGGTACTCGCCCGGTCGATCTTTGCGTCTAAGTCCTGCACGCTGGTGAGATTATGTCAGATTATGTCTCTGGAGGTTCACCTGGAGCTCAGCAAAGACTTGGATGGATTCAGCCTTACGAAGACGATGCACTTGAAATGGATCTGAGGTCCCGGGTATTCGCGTTCTGCAGCTCTGGAAAGGCACAGCACTTCGGAAGAGGGCTCAGTGTGTCTCAGGACTGGTTGGTCCCACCGGCCAAAGGGAAGGAGTCATCCTCTTCGGAGTTGCTCTGTCGAGTAGAAATCGGGGTAAGGCCAGCAGTGGTCGCTTCACGGTGATGCAAAGGGTCTGCAGGAGTCTCTGGTCGACGTCTTCTTCGGTTACTTCAGTTTCCAGTGGTTGACTTACCTTTCACCTCAGGAACCTCAACTTTTATTCAGTTTCACCAAATACTCCTCTGCAATTCTGCAATCTCAGCAGTTTACAGAAAGAGGGGTGGGGGGGTGCTGTCCAATCAGGACAGCCAGACCCTCGCCCCCGCAGTGGGCACTGGTTCCATTCAGGCACTCAGGCACACAAAGGGCAGGAGAGTGAAAAACTCCTCTCCCACTTCCTGCCTGCTCAGAAACAAAGGAGCCTAGGCGAGGACACCCAAGGGTTTCCGCCCAAGGCAAAAAAACACACAGACCCCCCCCCCCCTCCCAGAACGGAAGAACGGCTAACAAAGAACAGCAACACTAGACATGGTGAAAAAAGAAAGGAGCTACCATGTCAGCAGATAGGTGACCCTAGTGTGCACAACCGGGACTGAATACAGTCAGCAGTAAAAAATAGCACAATAGTTGGTAGAACATGTCCACTGCCCAAGCCATAACTATAAGGTTGTCTATGTGACTACAAAGTCACAGGAGCAGAGAGTAGGGGAATACAAGGTAACCCCTCAGTTTTAGGAAGGATACAAAGTATCCCTCTATCCTTAAGAACTGTAGATACTTAAGGATAGTAAAAGAATCTCAAATGAAAACCCAAGGAGTTCCCAGCAACACTGTCCATAAGGAGCTGTGTGCTGCAAAAGTTAAACAAGATGCCTTAAAAGAGATGTGGGCGAAAGTAGACTCCATTAAAAAGATAAAACAGAGTTCCAAAAGTCAGAGCAAATAAAAATGAATTAGTGGAAAAGGCTCCACTCATTCAGGATAGAAAGAAAAAAGGTCTGGCAGTCCAGCAAAAAGTGCTGGGGGTCTCACTAGGAGAGGGGATTAAGCCTAAAAATGATAAATCTCCCTAACACTGATACCCCCCAGTCCAAGGGACATGAGGATCTAAATCCACTCCTGGATGGCTCTGTTGATCCAGTCAGTCATACTTTCGGGAGGGGAGAGACCATCAGCATTCTTATGTTGGGTACCTGACCTGTGCTCAATAGTGAAATCAAAGCCTTGAAGGTGTATGGCCCACCTGAGCAACTCTGGGTTTTCTCCTTTCATCTGTATCAACCACCTTAAGGGTTGGTGGTCAGTTTGAATCCTGAAAGTAGTTCCATAGAGGTATAGCCAGAACCCTTTCAAAGCCCATACAATGGAAAAATATTCATGTTCAATGCTTAACCCACCTTGTTTCCCTGTGTTTTAGTTTCCTTCTAGTAAGCAGATGGGGTGCTCCCTGCTTTTGCTATCAAATTGACTCAAGACTACTCCTATCCCTATGTTTGAAGCATCAGTCTGGACTAAGAAGACCAGAGTATAGCCTGAAGCTCTCAGCACTAGAGACTTACAGTGGGTATCTTTCAGTTCCTGAAATGCTTTTCCACAGTCCTCATTCTACTTGTCTTTTTTAGGGTACTTGGGAGAGGACAGTATTCAGAGGAGAAGCTATGGTCCCATGGTTCTCAATTAAGTCCCTGTAGTAACCAGTAAGTCCTAAGAAGGCTCTTACTTGAGTTTGAGTAGTTGGAGTGGCCCAGTCCTATACAGCTTGCACTTTGCTGGGTAAGGGCTTGGTCTCCCTGCCTCCTACCTCATGTCCAAGGTAGACCACTTTACTCTGACAAACATGGCATTTGCTTGCCTTCAGATTGGCCTGTTGAAGGGCCTGCAAAGCTTGTACTAAGTAGATAGTATGTTCTTCCAAGGTAGGGCTGAACACTCCAATGTCATCCAGGTATGCCATGCAGAAGTTCTCTAACCTATTCAGAACATGATTTTCCATTCTATGAAAAGTATCGGGTGCATTCTTTAATCCAAAGGGCATGACCATAAACTGGTATACGCCTTCTGGGGTTCAGAATGCTGTTTTCTCAGAATAACCACTTGTCAAGTCAAAAGTACTGAGTAATTTTGCTGAGCCCAGCTTAGCCACCTGTTCATCTGCCCTTGGCAAAAGATGTGCATCAGTTTTGGTCTCTGGATTCAAGGCGCTATAGTCCACACACTAAGTTCATTAGTTCCTGGCTTTGGTACCAACATAACTGGGCTAGCCCATGGACCTTTGGAATGTTCAATCACTCCAAGGTCAAGCATCTTGTTGGCCTCCTCCTTAATGTGATTCCTCACATTATCTGACCTCATGTAGCCCCTGCTTTATACTGCTATACTATCACCATTTTCAATGTCATGTTGGCCCCAAGGGGTCAAGCCTGGTGTAAGTGAGAACAGAGGGGCAAACTGAGTTAAAGTTTTGCACTCGTATTGTTGCTGCAGTGTCAAATTAGAAGAGAGTTTAACCTCTTCAGACCCATCTGAAGGGTGTCCCTTTAGATGTTCTTGGGGAGGCTCGTCCTCCTCTTCTTCTTGATGAGAAGCTAAGAGAAAAGCTCCTATCTCTGGTCTAGAAACATAAGCCTTCAGGCGGTTGGTATGAAAGACCCTAGGGGCCACCCTGGGGTTGCCCAAGTCTACCAAATAGTTGACCTCTCCAAGCTTGCCTACAACCTTGAATGGGCCTATCCACTTGTTCTGCAAGACGCTCTGTCTTACTGGAACCATGATGAGAACCATGAACTCCATGTTAGTCTTCTGGTCATCCATAATACCAAAGAAAGACATGGGGAAGTGGGGTTCATCCCCAAGAAATTTTTAAAACGAAAAGACTAGAGAACCCAACTACCTACGTACTGTCTCTTCTTGACTTGAACAGCTAACACAATTCATTCAGCCAATATTAGAAGTGTCAACCACAAAGCCATAAAAATATGGTTAAACAATTATTACATGTTTATTCTTAATCTTCACAAATTGATTAAAAACGTATACAAACATTTTTTTTTTTTAAATTTCTTTATTATTTTTATAACAATAAGAACATACAAACAGTGTCCTCCGAGCCATTGAAGGATTAGTGTCAACCTCTTTTCCCCTCCCTCCTCCCCCCAAGACCGAGCACACAACCACGCGCTGCAGTCTTGCGCCTCTAGGTTAGTTTGTGCTGTCTATGTCTCCATCGGTGGAGCTACTTTCCGTAGGGTGGAACAAGGATGCCGTAAGTGCTACCCACTGTAGTAGGTCGTCTGAGGTGTCAATTTTCTGGTGTCTTTGTGCCAGTTCCCATGCTCCCGTCTCGGCTGTGGTCCATCTGCGTAAATCCTCCCACCACGTTGTCGCGTCGGGTGCTTTGGGGCTTTTCCAGGCCATGGCAATTCTTCTTTTTGCTAAGATGTACATGAGGTCTTTGAGTTTGTTCAGTGACCTGTTCTTTTTGTTCCTGGGGTATCGACCCAAGATGCAGGCTTTGGGGGATTGTACGTCTAGCGTAATGTCCGCATTGGCTGCTTAACGTATACAAACATGTAAACATCATAGGCATTACAATCATAAAAAAAGTGGCAAGTGCATTGCAATACAAAAGTAAAATTCTTGTTAGGACAAAATGCAAGAAATATCTGAATACAACTAGCTACCTAGAGTCAGTCTGGTGTGCTTCACTTAAACATCGTTGGACAGTAGTAGAATGCCAATGAAGTTAGTAGCTATTCTTACTTATCGCACACATGTATTTGTAGGCGTATCCTACTCGTAAGGTCCTAAATCAATTTAATAAGTTGGTATATCACTCTATTGGATGTTACAGCGCCCTCAGCAACCCAACGCGTTTCGTTCTAATACCCTTAACACAAATCCACTAGAACTTCATCAAGGGAATCAACGTTGTGTAGAAAAGTCTGCACAGTCTTCAGATACAAAAATCTACTTCACCAAACAGATGCCTGAAATGGATTCTCAATTACAGGTGTTCTGTTCAAAGCGTGACAGTAATCCATTAATGAGCGTCTCATAGGTAGACTGCAATCTAACAGCCTTTCGCCCTCGTGTATATCAGACACCCCGTCACTCATACTCGTTTCAAAAGCTGCACAACCCACACGCTTAGTGCCACTTCTTGACTACGTAGTCCGCAATGGTCACGAATCATGCAGAGGCTAGAATCACACGATCATGACTGGTACTCTTATCAGGCGACGCAAAAATCTTGCACCGAACAAAAACAAACCGGCACGTCAAATTGGGCGATAGTTTGCCGGACAGGTAGGGTTTGCAGAAGGCTTTTTAGGAGGGGGTGCACAAGGGAGGGTTTGAGGAGAGAGGGGAAGATTCAGTGGCGAAAGAGTGATTGCAGAAATCGGCCAATGCTGGAGCAAGGGTGTCAATGTGGTCCTTGATGGTTCTGGAAGAGCAGGGGAGCACCTGTTCAGACAAAACTTTCATTGATCTGACTTGTCTTGAAACATCGCCAGGTGTCGAGCGAGGATTGTATACTAACTGACCTTTTCACAATTGACCTCGGGAGAATTGACCTAATTTAGAAGGTCAATTAGGACATATGCAGGGGAAACCCCCCACATATCCCCACCCAATCCAAAAAACACTGCAACCCTCCACCCAATCCCCTTATATTATTTATAATCCAAAACCAACCCAATACATATATAAAATAACTAAAATAATATCAAGGTCAATTGGACAGAAGGTCAATTAGGACCACTATAATTAGGTCAATTGAGCAAAAGGTCAATTGTAAAAGATAATTTGGGTAATACCGTCGAGCGAGAGAAGGAGGAAAAAGGAAGAGGAGAGGGAGAGGCGGCCAAGGGGGGCCTGAGAAACACAGAGGAAGAGGAAAGTGAGGTCAGGATGTCCTGAGTTTTAGTGGTGAAATAAGAAGCCAGCACTGTGCAGAGGGCCTGGGAGGGGACAAGAGAAGTGGAGCCTGTACTAGGATTGGCCAGCTCCTTGCAGATTTTAAGGAGTTCGGCTGAGGCCGCATTGACGTGGGCTTGGATGTGGGCTCTCTTTTTGGAGAAGACAGTCTATATTGCCTTTGGAGCAGGTGGCAGGCCAGTTTGTCAGAGGATGCACCCGAAGCCCTTTACTTCCTCTCAGCCACCCTGCACTTGCGTTTCAGTCAGGCGAGGTCGAAGTCATACCAAGAGTTGCACTTGGAGGTAGGTTTCAGCCAGATTCTCATGACATGGGCAAGGATGTCCAGAGTGTTGGAGACAGAAAGATGCAGGTTAGAGAGGGCTGAGTGTGAGTCAGCCGCAGGAGTAGAAGCAGAGAAAGTCGAGGCAAAGGCATCCACTGACACTCGCTTCATGGGCAGAATGACTGAGAAGGAAGGTGGCAGTGCAGGGGTAGGCTTTGCATGTGGGACACGCAGTGTCTGGTGGCAGAAGAGCAGAAAGTGGTCAGTCCACAAGGAGTGGTGAGAGTGTTAGAGAGAGGCATGTCTGAGGAGATGAGAGCATCCAAGGTGTGGGACCAGAGGGAAGAATAGAAAGAGTCAAAGAGGTTGCAGATGAGGGATTAGAAGCATCCTGGTGGATGTTGAAGTCTCTGAGGAGGAGAAGCTGAGAGGTCGAGGCAAGGAGAGACGAGAAGAGGTCAGACCATTCAGAAAGGTGACCAGTAGATGGTGGCTGCAGTCAGAGAGGCCAGGAGAGATGGAGAGCCTGCAGACCAGGCTTTGAAAGGAGGAGTAGGAATGTGTAGGAATGACAAAAGCAGGGACTCCCAATGGAAAGATCAGGCCCACTCCACCATTGCGCCAGCAGTTTCTGGGCTCGGAGAGGATCTTATAGGCCTTCGGGCAGGGAGTGTCAAAACTTGTGATAGAGCTCGCCGTGATGCAAGTCCCAGTGAGAGCGAGGACATTCAGGTCCAATTCTTGAAGGAGGCGGCGGGTGGCAGAGGAGTGTTTGACAGCAGAGAGAGAGTTGAGAGTATCGACATTGAGCAGGTTGCCACATTTGAAAGACTTCTGGGGTGGGGTGCAGGAGGGAGAATCACCCAGTGGGGGTTGTAGAAGGGCCCTCGAGTGGGCAGATGCAATAGACAGGGTGGCAAGGGGGTCAAAGAGGAGGAATAGATAGGTGCCAGAGAGGCGGCGGTGGAAGGAGGTGGCAAAGGAGCCAGAGAGGCGTTAGAAGGAGGAGCAGCAGAAGAGAGGAAGTTGACAAGACACTGGAAACACCTATAGAGGGCCTCCCACCAGGTGCCACCATTAATGGGAGAGAAGGAGATAGTAGAGAGAACAGAGACCCTATGAGGGGTCCATAGGTCAGGAGAGGGAATCACAAAGAGGATGACGGTGAGAGTCTGTCTGGAGGAAGCACTGATTTAGGTATCAGCGATAGTGAGGCCTGGGTTGGAGACCAGGATATCCCTCTAACATTTTCCTTCTAAACTTAGTGAGTGGGGTAGGATAGTCAATAGAGTAGCAGTTAGAGAAGGGGAGGGGGAGAGAGAGAGAGAGAAAGAGAGAGAAAGAGAGAGAAAGAGAGGGAAAGAGAGAGAAAGAGAGAGAAAGAGAGAGAAGGAGAGAGAAGGAGAGAGAAAGCGAGAAAGAGAGAGACTAGTACTGCACACCACAGGCTGCGCAGGTGTAGGGGGATCACACAGGGAGCACAACAGTAGGGAAACACCAAGAAGAAAGGCAGGGCACACAGCGAAGGGGGCGAGGCACAGTCCCAGCAATAACCACAGTGAAATGGGTACCAGAGAGTGGGAGAGAGCCTAGTGGAACAGCAGAGATACAGTAGCAACAGTAACAGTGGAATGAGACCTAGAGCATTGGAAATAGCATAGTGGAAAGCAGAGACACAGAACAACAGAGGAGTGGGAACCTAGAAGTGGGAGAGAGCCTAGTGGAAACAGTAATACAGTAGCAACAATGTCAGAGAGTAGGAACCTTGGGTGGGAAAACCGACCTAGAACACAACAGTTAGCAACAGCAGACTAGGAACACAGCAAGGAGTCGGAAACAAGGTACTGCTAACCGCAAGGGAGGGGACGCCTAAGGTTGTACAGGGACAGGGTATGGTAAATCAGGCGTAAAGATTGAAGTACACACAAAGCCAGGGCAGTTCAGTAGAGCGCAGTAGCGACTGCTCTCACTGTCCGTACCTTACATTACGGTCGCTGCTGGTCGACGGCTAATCTGCATACTCACACTTTGCGCCACTACCTCTTCGGCACCAAACACCTGCGGCACCCAACACTGTGGCCTTGTCCTGTGCGGGCTTTGCCGCAGAGGGTCCGATCCCTGGTTTTTAAAGGATACGCTGCGAGGGCCTACCGCAACATGCAACCTATCAAACGGGTAGAGTCTCCTGCAGCGTACAACACTGCAGCCTTGTCCTGCGTGGGCTTGCCTAAAAGCACCCTGCAAGGCACTTCAGACTGAACCCTTACAGCGATTTTAACAGTAATGTCATTACATTTAATTATAGCTGGCAGTATTGGACACATTTGGAATGGACCTCCTGCTAACTTGGTAAGCCTTTTGGGAGTCTAGCAACTTCCTCAGGCTGAAAGAAACTTTCATCTACCACAGTTATGCTGGCCCCAATGTCTCTAATGGCAGAGGTGTCCTGCCCATAAACAAGCACACTGCCTTTATAATACCCTTTAGTATGATCAGGAATGGAATTATAGACGTCAATGTTCCGTTGTTCCCACAGTCCCACAGATAATAAAGAAACTAGCTTGAACACTAATGGGTACTTCAGCTGGAGTGTAAAAGCTAGCACCTGTCATTGGTACATCCACATCATGTGTGAAGGCTAAACTGACAGATAGGATCCCTGAAGGTGTACCCTTACATTAGGGATCTCCTTTCACATGGTCACCAGACCCACAAACCACACATTTCCCAAAGGTCTTTTGGAATGGCGATTTCTGGTAGTCACCTTCTGGTTTGGGCCCAGAGGTTTCACTAGCCATATGAGGTTGTTTAGGGGAATATAGACCGTTGTTAAGTTTGTGGCCCTCTCTGGAATGGGTAATTTTTGGGATGATCTTATGTTTCTTCCCATCCTCTTTCTTTCGAGGAGTCCCAGGATCCTTGCGAGTAGCCCTGTGGGCCACCCACAAGTCAGCAGCTGGTGCTAAATTCTTGGGGTCAGGTTCCTTAGAGTCAGCAAGGTGCTTTCTCAGCTCTGGGTTACAGGCATCAACAAGAACTATCTAGCATTTAAGACATGACATATACCATCTTAAGTGCTCACCTTGTAGCCCTTAATCCACCCATCTAGGTTATTCAGGCTTTCACACCCACACGCAAGTGGCCCACAAGCTTCCATCTTTCTTCTTGGGGTCCCTAAACCTTTTCAGGTATTGGGAAGGGGTCTTCCCAAACCTGGCTATGAGAGCAGTTCTTGCCATCTGGTAATCTTCTCATTAAACTCCATCACAGCCATTCTGGGGGAGACTAGAGATAACCCACAGAACAAATGTACCCACACAGATAGCTTGCACTTTACATCCAACTCATGCTGCATCTCTTTCTCTCGTAGATGCAGCTCCTTCCTAATGTCTTTTTCTTGCATTTCAGACTGTACCTCCAGTTTTCTGTACTCAAGCTGTATTCTCATTTGTTCTAGCTCTAGAATCAGCTCTGCTGACATGCAAGACGTAGGTATTTGTATTTGTGAGGTTTGGAGGTTGACCAACAATCATTAACATCCACATTACCTTCTTCCTCACTTTTTGGAAGATGAGGACTAAGAGTTCAACGTTACCCCTCATTATCAATATCAATTCTGGTACTAGGGCTTATAAGCCTACTCACAGTAATGTGGTGATCCAACAAACTTTGGATCAATTCTGCTTTCTTTCCTTTAGTACTAAGGCATCTCTCTTTACACAAGTATTTAAGTCTTTCAACAGTTAGATTAATAAGAGCCTCTGCCTTAAGGTTTTCCATAGTTACAGTAGTTTAGTAGTTTTTACAGTATAATAACTAGCCTTGTGGATGGATTCTTTGAACACAGGTACAACTAGGAGTCAATGAAATCCAACCTACAGAATCCCACCGCTGCCACCAGTGTTAGGTGAGTTTTCCTAAAGTCCACTTGAGGTAAGACTTCACAAAACTATGCCTTTGGTATACAGGTCCCCAACTCTATCAGTCTGCACTACTCATGGAACGTTGGCAGAGTGGCAGAGCAGGCAGGCTTATCATAAGAGGAAGATGTGAGCTGTAGGTAAGTACACTGAGCCCAGTCAGCAAAGTAGTTCAAAGAAACACACAGATAATGTTATATTTGAATATATCATTATATTTATACAAGGAAGTCAGAAATATACTTAGTTCAATTAACCAACAGACTTACGAATACTTATAAATACTTTTGAAAGGCCATTATTGCTTCAATGGTAATGGCTTACAGTTACAATTGTTACAGCTTTTGACACTAATGACAGTACTACCATATTATCGGTTATACCATGCACTTGCGTACAAATATATACAGTCATTGTATTTAGTTAGCAAAACCATATAACAGTCTTTTAGGAAGGAAAAAGGTTGGTTAGTCCTACAGCAGAGCTTAACGTTTTAGAGAGACTTTCTTGGAAAACTAATGATTTTAAAGTCCAATCCGTAACTAATTGTAAAAGTCATTTCGGAGAGGGCCCAAAGACTTACGAAGCAGTAGAACATCAAAAGTTCCTTAGGATACATTTAGTCTCTAGGAAACGATACTTGAAGAGTTAGCACAACGATGGACATCCTGTAAAAGGACTCACTAAATGGATCCAAGGCGGAAGATTGGGTATGAGGTTAGAGTGGACACTCTGGACACCTCCGCGTGAACGCCAACACTCTGTGGTGACTTTGTGGCACATGTCTATCAATACCTATTACCTCACAGTACCTTAGGTTAGAAGGAATGTTTGTGGCTCGATTCACTTCTGTGTAGCAGTGACAGACCCGGTCTCCGGTTTCCACGGTCTGGTGACGAGAGGACAGTCTTTCTCAGCACCAACAAGGGACAGTACTTGCCCGGTTGATCTCTTTCGCTTCTTAAGTCCTGCACTCTGATAAGGGGGCTTTAGAGGAGTTGGATCGTGTCTCTGGAGGTTCGCCGGGAGCTCAGCAAAGAATTGGACAGATTTGGCCTTGCAAAGACAATGCGCTTCAAATGGGTCTGAGGTCCCCGGGTATTTGCGCTCTGCATCTCTGGAGAGGCAAAGCACTTCGGGAGAGAGCTCAGTTTGTAGTTCGTCTCAGGGCTGGTTGGTCCCGCCAGCTAAAGGGAAGAAGGAGTTCTCTTCGGAGGTCCTCTGTCAAGATCAGGGTCAGGACAGCAGTGGTTGTTTCGCAGTGATGCAAAGGGTCTGCAGGAGTCTCTGGTCATGGTCTTCTCCGGTTACTTCAGTTTCCAGAGGTCGACTTGCCTTTCACCTCAGGAACCTCACCTTTAATTCAGTTTCACCACAAACGCCTCTGCAATCTCTCTCAGCAGTTTACAGAAAGGGGCGAATGGCTGTTCAATCAGGACAGCCAGCCCCCCAGTGGGCACTGGTTCCATTCAGGCATCAGGCAGAAAGGGCAGGCGAGTGAAAAACTACTCCCTCACCTCGTGCCTGCCCAGACACACTGAAGCCTAAGCAGGGACACCCAAGGGTTCCCGCCTAAGGCAAAACACACAAACAGACCTCCCCCTCCCAGGATAGTAGAAGGGCTAACAAAAAACAACCACACTAGAAATGGCAAAAAAAAGAAAGGAGACACCATGTTAGCACATAGGTGACCCGATTGTGCAGAACCAGGACTGTGAATACAGTCTGCAGTAAAAAAATAGCACAATAGTTGGTACAACACGTCCACTGCCACCAGCCATATCTAGAAGGTTGTCTATGTGACTAAAAAGTCACAAGAACAGAGAGAAGGGGGATACTACGTATCCACTTAGCACTCCACATAGGGTGGTGTGTGCTTATCTCTCATAGTATACAGGTTTAGGTAGGATACAACATATCCCTCTATCCTTAAGAACTCTAGTTACTTAAGTATAGCAAAACAATCTCAAAGGAGAACCCAAGGGGTTCCCAGCAACACTGCCCATAAGGAGCTGTGTGTTGAAAAGGTTAAACACAGATGCCTTAAAAGAGATATGGGGGAAGTAGGCTCTGTAAGAAAGTTAAAACACAGAACAGAGTTCCAAAAGTCAGAGCAAATAAGAATGAATGAGTGGAAAAAGGCTCCACTCATTCAGGATAGAAAGAAAAAGGTTGAGAAGTCCAGCAAAAAGTACTGGGGGTCTCACTAGGAGTGGGGATGAAGCATAACAATTAACTCCCTAATACATGTCAGCTTAATTGATGGACAATTTGAGGAGATGGGAATACCATGTCTGACGTGCCCACATTGAAGTTATTAGAATTATTGTGAAATGCTCCTTGTGCATTTTGTGAATTACTCTGTTCAAGAGTGGCGTCTGAGGAAAAGCGTATGCAAATATCCCTGACCAACTGATGCAGTGATTTCCCCTTGCATTCCTTCTGCAGGAACCTGGAGTCATAACTGTCATTTTGCGTTTTCTAGTTGCCCCTACGTATAAAAATGTTGTTTAGAATGTCAGAATGTAACTCCCACTTATATTCTGAGGGCTGATTTTGGTTGAAATTGGAGATCCACGGTACATGGGGGCACATGTGGTGGCACTGTCCGCTGATAAAAAGATACTGGGGGGACTTAAAGGGATGGATGGAAGAGGTCACCGGGGAACTACTCGCACATGACCCTCTAACTATGTTACTCAGCCTCCCACCAAAGGACTCAGAAGTGTATAGATACCCCAGGATGTGGAAAACAATGCTACGGGTGGGGAGGGTAGCCTTGGCACAAAAATGGATGAGCCCGGAGACCCCTAGTAAAAAAGGATGGCAGAACAAACTGAAACACATGTTCCTTATGGACAAACTGACGGCAATGGTCAATGATGATCTGGAAACTTTTCGAACAGCCTGGCAAGGGGTGAGGCAATCTTGGGATTGGGAAGTACATTGAAATGATCCTTGTTAAATCAAGAAAACTTGATACATACAAGTAAAAAAAACAAAAAAAAGAAGTACATTGAAACCTAGAAACTGTTACAGGACCGAAGAGGAAAAAAGCTTAGGCTGCGTTGGGGACCAAGGTGGCAGGAGGAAGGAGGGGATACCAGGAGGGAGGGGAGTGACAATCCAGCACAAGGTAAACAAGTTAAGTGATTGCCGAGAAACGCAAGGACCCAAGCACCAGAAGAGACAACAGTGAACACTAAGCAACATATCGCCTAAAGGCAAGTTCGGAGTTTTCCGAGATCCCGGATACCTCAGTTTTGTGAGACTTGATTGAAGATGGGGAGAGGGAAAGGGGGGGACAGTTGAAGTAGCCAGTCATGAGGCTGTGCCAATCGTTACTGTTAAAGTGTTTGCAAAATGACAATACAAATTTAATTTAAGTTTAAAAAAAAAAAGAAATTGGAGATCTAGCACTCCTTGATACACTATACCATCCATCTCAATATCATTTTGTTCTATATTGTACGATAAAAGAACTGGATTGTCTTATATTGTTCAGCTCATAAAATATGACTGTTCTGTGTACCTCTTGTTTTTGATCTACAGTTTAGTTCTTTGAAGAATAGGTAACAACTGTTTGGTTAACATGAAGACATTTTGAAATAAATTATAGTGAGAACATTGGATGCCTCCTAAAAAATATTCATATGGATTGTGAGAAAAGATTCACGAAAATGTCCTGTATGTCACTTCACCCTTCACATGGAAGTAAATGCCACTTTGAAGAAATATGCATGACAGATCATTTATAAAAAAGGGTTCAAAAAGTGGCAGCATCGGTGTGTGTACAATGGTATTTATATTATCTAGCCACTGGTTTACATGTAGGGGATTTCATCTTTTTATCCCTTCCATAAAAGCTTTACCAGTAACTTTCACAATGTTATGCTGTGAGGTGGTTTTAGCCACCAATGCAGACAGAGCACCAGCAGGATAGTACACTATTCTACAAGTTTATTTAATTTGTTTCTGAATATAACAGTGGGTTAACGGTAGTGTGCACCATAATGCATACAATTTCTATTTATTGAAGTAGAAGAAACAGGTGTAGTTTGCATGCTTCCTTTAATAGGTCCATACATCCCTGTAGGAATTTTAAATGGCCAAACTCCAGATCTTCAGGAGCCAAAGTGACAGGTGTATGTGCGGATTGGGGTATGTGATTATCTGTTAAGTGAGACGATTCAGATGTGAATTAAATGTTACTGGTGGCTTCTCCCCGATCTGTAACAGATGTGGCCATCACACTTGCCTCACCCCATGTTGGTACGAGTATGGGCATCGTGTGCAATAATCATATATTCTGTAACCACCCTGTGTATCAATGGTGCCCGTGGAAAAATAGGCACATATCCTTGAAAGGCTTATCCACAGTGCAGTTGAGTATCTGGAAGCCGAAACATGGTATTTTTTTAAAACTTTTTTTTATTGTTGCATTTACAGTTTACAAAAAACCATACACAACACAATACAAAAAACGAAAAGATAAGAGATAATAAAAGAATAAAATACCATTCAACAGAAAACATCTTATAATATCAAAAACACAAGATCAATAGGATACAAAAATGTTTTCAATTTACAAATTGTTATACTTCCAAAGATACATTTTTCTATTCAATTCAGAAATTAAAAATATAAGAAAGCGATTCAGAGATAAAACTAAGGAAATAGCAGTGCCCCACATCCAACACCAAAACAAGTTTCTTGATACCTCAGAACATTCAATGGTGGTGTCCTTGAAAAACCCAGATCGTTCTTTATCAAAGAACGTACACTCAACTACCAGATGTTTCAGGGTTTCACAGGTGTTGCTTACCCCACAAAACATACATTCATTATTTATTCCATTTGACACATCCAGCATATACATGCTCCGTCAACTCTTAACTCTCTCATAGACAGGTAGTTGATTTAACCTGAAACACATGAAGTTCTCATAGACGGGTAGTTGATTTAACCTGAAACACATGAAGTTCATACGTATAACAGAGCAGGGAAACTTTTGAATATATAGAGGCAGACATTTCCTAGCATGGGTAAACCTAGAAAATTCCACAATGCTTGTGTACGAATACGTACAATCAGCAGTCTCAGCCCAATCCAACCTGAACAGAATCTTAACATGCCCCGGTCTAAGAATGAAATCCTTGTTCATTAAGCTCATTCAACGATGGTACAGATCCTGCTGTCATAGCAACCTTAAGATTCTCGTAAAGAGAATTTTTGGGCGGAGCAATTATTCTTCTGAAGAGAGAAAGCTTCTCCAGACATACCTTGCCTTCAATGACAACAGACACAACTTGTGTCTAATGATTGGCATTAGGGATAGCCATAGAAAGACCAAGTACATTCTTCCATAGTGTTCCCTGAATAGTATTCAAGAGGACACCCATATTCTGGGAGCAGAGGTCAAGTCCGTAAAGGATAAGTGCCTCGAATTTGGCCAAATATCATCATCTCAGGGGAAGTAAAGAAAACTTACATACTTTCTGCTTTAGGAACTTCATACGAGCAGTACGTTTCTTAACTTTATCATTCAAGATGAATTTCCATTGATCTATACTAACCCTGTTGGCCAAATGATATCCCAGGTAAATTACAGACTTGACCTGCTCCACAGTATCAGTTCCCATGGTCCAAGAATATTGAATGTCCTTGATTCTTCTTGGTAGAAACAGGACTTTAGATTTCAAAGCATTAGGGAACAAATTCTGTTTCACTGCATATTCATAGAAGAGTTACATCTTCACTCTGAGACCTCGCGGGGTTCTATCGAACAGTGTAAAATCGTCCGCATAGACCACCCACTCCAACCAAACACTCCCCAACCTAGCAGGTGCAATGTAGGGACCCTGCCACAGTCCCTCCGCATTGCACGTATAAAGGTTGAAGAGCGTTGGGGCCAGAGTACATCCTTGCTTAACATCTGTAAAGGTAGGTATCTCACAAGAAAGAACACCATCCTCAGTTAGTCACAGACAGATGTTTTAGAGTGAAGCAAGGCAATCAACTGGACCATCTTATGAGAAATGCCCAAAGAAAGAATTTTATGCCAGAGCCTAGATCTGATCACCCCATCGAAAGCACTAGTCATATCCAACGAGGCCAGATAAACATCCCCAACATTGGAATGATGAACATAGTGTCTAAGGTGAGAAAGAATAGATGCATTCAAAGTACCACCAAACTCAGCACGGAACCCAACCTGAAACCTACTTAGAAGGTTAAATTGCCTAATAACACAGTTAAGGTCCCTTAACAGCAAAATAGAAAAAACCTTATTAGTGGCATTTGTTAAAGCTATTGGACGGTAGTTGGACAAATCAAGTTTATCACCCCTTTTAAAGATAGGTACTAGGATTGATTTAGACCAGGAAGCAGGCACCGTATGAGACAGAAAGATATGGTCGAACATAAACTTTAAAAGCTCGACCCAGGTTCCAGGATTTTCTTTAAGAACAGGGGGTGAATGCCGTCAGGACCAGGGGCCTTGGATGGTTGAAGTCTGGCAATCGCCCAAAATATATCCTCCTTGTTCCAATTACAAAGTCCCTTCACAGGAGAGCGCTAATCAAATTCATCCAAAGGTCCAAAAGCATCAGTTAGAGCGTATTTCTTAGTATAGAAGGAAACCCAAGAAGCCGAGTCTATGGGGCAATCCCTACTCCCTTTGACATTCCCCAGAAGCCTGTTCACCGTGGACCAAAAATGCCCATCTTTACCCTTGCACAGAGACTCCAACATGTTTTGATAGCAAAGAGATTATGCGTCCATCCGAAGGGATTTGACGTAATTCTTATGCCTCAAGATAATCGCACGTTTGAGTTTCCCATATACACAGGTTGTTAATCCATCTTTCCTCAAAGTGGCAAGTTCTTTTCTTTTGCAGACCTTAGAGGATAGAATTCTGTCATCTCTTACATCACATTTCTTAAGACTCACAGATCTAGTTGAGTCGCTAGTCTTACGAATACAGGCCAAGATAATGTTATATGGCGAAGTACTGCCGCTAACCTCAAGGTCACGGCCATATAAAACAGAAATAGGCTTTTGAAGAGACACAGAAAGAAGGTGGTTACATTTATGTACAATTTTCTTATTCCACAGCACTGTAGTACCCCTATTATTGCATTCCAACCTGCAAGATCAGGTCTAATACAATGGGTAAACATAGGAATAGACAAGGTGAAAAGATAGGCAGATGATCACCCAAATAAGAATTAAGATGACTTGGATAGCTACACTGTTTCCTAATACCATCTGAGACATAAAATTAATCAATACGGGAGGTTGACACTCCTCTATGTCATGTATGTTTAGAGGCAAGAGAAGATGGTAGATGATCAAATAAGGATAAGTCCCACTCCTTGAGAAAGAGATTTCACACAATGCCTCACCTAAGCTTCACATGCTGCACCGAGGGAAGAGCCCCCAGTGAATTCCACCTGGCACCCTCTGCACAAAAGGAGTTGAAATCCCCTCCCAAGATAACTTGAAAACCACATCCCCTCTGAATCCATTCGTAAAGAATTTCTCCAATGCCGTCCTCTATAGTGTCAAAGGTAACTCACAAAGGATTCCAATAAAGATTAAGCAACAATATCGGAGAAAAACCAGCTCCCAGATTTAAATAAATTGCCAAAGACATTACGAGCAGCAATGAATGAACTTCCCACGAAAGACCCAAACTACAATCTATAGCAATAGTAAGACCTCCTCTCCGACGCCCCTCATGCCCCCTAACCACAGGAGAAGAAATAGTATGGTACTCTCTAGTACAGGATTGGCCATCAGCATAGTCTCCTGAAGTAAGTATATTCTAGGAATACTAGCACAGGTGGAATTAAGCAACAGCTTCTACAAGTTAGAACAGCCACAAGTATTCCACAATACTACTTCAATGACTATCCTGTCATGCATGTATCGTACCTAGCCTTAGACTTTCTAAAGATCTAAGGGCAGGTTGTATCCAAGACCAATCCTGGCCATTACCCAGAAGATTAGTATTTTGTATCTGCTGTGGTTAGATCTTGGTCTGGTGTTCCCCATATTGGGAAAACTGTCTTGCGTTGCACCCTGCACCATTTGTGCGCCTTCTGCATTTGGTGATTGAGTAACTTGCCTTGTTGGTGCTTTGCTTTTGGAGACTATCACCACATTTGCTGTGCTATTTGAAATGGGTGTTAGGAGTTTTCCCGACTGTGTGCCAATGTAATACACTGCAGCTTTATGGTCTGTCCCGATAAATGTTTTCCCCCTTATTCATGCTTGGAAACTTCCTTTTGCCATTATATCCAAAACATTGTTGTGAAGAATCTTGTTACTGTGACCAGGATCTATGAACTTATTAAAAGTATATGTCCCCCGATTTAAGAGTGATGAATCGGTCACTACGTTTCATTTACAGCAGGTAACTATAAAAGGACATGCTCTTATGAGGCTTTACACGGTTTAAGAGAATTAACTTTTTTGTTTTGTTACCACCTCTACATCCACCCTTTGCATGCAATATTGTGCAGTGTCATTTCTGGCATGGGTCTCGAATGTAGTCTTGCATTCAGTACTTGGTGATATGATATGATATATATTATTTGTAACGCGCCTATACACAAGTGTTTCAAGGCGCGACGAGGCAGGGGAGGGAACAAGGGAAGACAGACAACGATCCTACTAGGCCAAGTGTCATTCAGATCGCGCAAGTGCAAGGGTAGAGGGAAAGGGAAAAGTGCAAGGGAAAGGGTAAAGTGCAGTACAGGGGAAGTAGAATAACAAGATAAATAATAAGGGCCAACTGGTGGCAAGTGCAAGGTAAGTGCAGACAAGTGCTGGGAAGGGGGGCTGTAGGGATACAGAGACAGTCCCGCAGTGCAGGGGTTTCCAGGGAGGCAGTGCAAGCGGAGAGTGGCTGGGCCAAGGGCCGAGATCGGTGAGAGTGGCCCAGTTGCAGATACAGTGCAATTTCAGTCAGGAATTTAGCAGGGGAGAGGGGGAGAGAAAGCAGAAGCAAAGAGGAAGGTTTTGAGGTGCTTCCGGAACCGGAGATGGTTCTCCTCAAGTTTCAGGGAGGCAGGAAGGTTGTTCCAGAGGGAGGCCCCAGCCGAGGGGAGAGATCTACCCCCAGCTCGTTGCTTTGAGAAGGGGCTGACCCTGAGGGAATTGGAGGCGGATGAGCGAAGAGCACGAGAAGGCAGATATTTAGGAAGAGAGAGTTGAAGGTATTTTGGGCCCAGGCCCCAGAAGGCCTTGTGTACAATGCAGAGGGTTTTGAACTTAATCCTCGCAGCCACTGGGAGCCAGTGTAGGGATTTCAGACCTGGAGATACACGATCCCTGGGCTTGAGGCCAAGGACAAGTCTCGCAGTCCTGTTCTGGATGAGTTGCAGAGGGCGGAGAGAGGAGGCAGGCAGATTTAGATAGAGGCTGTTACAGTAGTCCACCTTAGAGAGAACCAGGGCTCTGGAGACGGTGAGCTTCTGGGGGAAGGAGAGGAAAGGTAGAATACCTCCGAGCAGGTGCAGCTGGAAGTGAGACTTCTTAGAGATGTCAGATATGTGAGGACAGAAGGAGAGTGTGGAGTCGAATATGACCCCGAGGTTTTTTGCCTTGCAGGTAGGAGCGTAAGAGAGGCCGGCCAGAGAGCTGCAGAGAAGGAGGGAGTGGGTGTGCTGATGAGTAGAATCTCAGTCTTGCTGGCATTAAGGCAGAGGTAATTGGCGGCACACCATTCCTGGATAGCAGACAGACAGTCAGAGATAAGGGAAGGAGAGGAGGAGGCTGAGGGTAGCCTGAAAATGAGCTGAGTATCATCCGCATAGCACTGAAAGTTGGGGCAGAGAGCGGCGATGCGGTGGGCAAGGAGTGCCAGATACTGGTTAAAAAGCCAGGGAGAGAGGTTAGATCCCTGGGGGACACCACAGGTAGAGAAAAAGATGTCTGAGAGGAATGACCCCAGTTGGACCTTGGAGAGTCGATTGGAGAGGAAAGAGGTCAGCCACGCCAGGGCCTGCCCAGTGATACCCAGGTTATCACGGAGACGGTTGAGCAGGATGGCATGGTTGACAGTATCAAAGGCAGAAGAGAGATCAAGCAAAATGAGAACACAGGGAGTGTTGGAGTCAAGGTTCGAGAGCAGGTTCTCACGGATGTTCAGGAGAGCAGTTTCCGTGCTTCTGGCAGCTCTGAAGCCAGACTGATGGTCATGAAGACAACCAACAGATTCAGCATGAAGATTGAGCTGGGAGATGGCCAGTTTCTCCAGGAGCTTGCGCAGGAAGGGAGTGATGGAGATTGGGCGATAGTTGGCCGGGCAGGAGGGGTCGGGAGAGGGTTTAAGAGGAGGGTGCACAAGGGAGTGCTTAAGGGGGGGATGGGAAGACTCCAGAGGCGAAGGAATGGTTGCAAAAGTCAGCCTGGGCAGGAGCCAGGGAGTCGATGTGGTCCTTGATAGTTTAAGAGGAACAGGGGTGAACCTGTTTTGACGAGACTTTCATAGATCGGACTTGTCTGGAAACCTCGTCAGCGGAGAGAAGGGGAAAGGCAGAGGAGGGATGGCTGCAGAGGGGCTAGAGGAAGAGCAGGGAATAGAGGGAGGGAGGTGATGGGAGGAGAGTGAGGACAGGATGTCCTGAGATTTAGAGATGAAGTGTGAGGCCAGTGCCGTACAGAGGGCCTGGGAGGGGACAGGAGAGGTAGAGACTGCAGCAGGGTTGGCCAGCTCCTTGCAGATTTTAAAGAGTTCGGCTGAGTTGTTAGAGACCGCAGAGATGCGGGCTTGGATGAGCGTGTTATGTTATCATGCCCAACATCTTCATTACATTCCTCACTGTCAGACACAGACCTCTGCTGGAAATCTGCCACAAAGGCCTTTTTCTTTCCCCTAAATGGAAGGCATGCCAGTTGACAGAAAACTTTGACCCATGTTGGGATTAGACTTGAAACATTGCCAGTGATTTGGAACCCTAGATATTACAGGAGTTGCAATGTGGCATTCATGTGCATTCTGTATTGAAATAGCTGAGATCACCCTTATGAGCCATTTGTTGAAGAATGGATGCACATGTACTGTTTTTCCCTGTAGATGTGCCGCTACCACCGGTAACACTTTTCTGAACCCCCTTGAAGCAAAGTTATTCCCAAAGGAAGTCCTTTCAATTGTAATGGTGAAAACATACCTTGGCCTGAAGGTATCTGATGCCTGTGATTAATTAAAATATGAAAACGGCAGCGTTCATTTCTATTATGGGAATGGTATCTTCTTGCATTGGCAGCAGTATTACCATTTGAAATGTAGGCATGCAGAATCAGTGTCTTGACAAATTTGTTTTTGGTTCCGTTGTCCAAGAGTTCCATCTGTTTTAGGAATAAGGAAGGATGTGAAATAGAGAATGCGATTCCCTTCCTCTTTTGGCACTTCCTCTGTGACCAACTTTCACTAGTGCTAATAGGAGAGGAAGGTGTTTTTCCTTCCGGTCATGCTTTGGTGGCATTTTCCGTACTTTACTCATGGTTTCTATGTAGTAGTCATGGCATACTGCTGAGACTGTAAATCTATTGGATCATCTGTTGATAAGCACCTTCTGCTCTGATCAGGTCATCGGTTCCATGCCTTTATAACGAATACAAAATAACGAAAACTTTTTCAGTGAAATAAAAGTAATGAAAAAAAGTTACCCACCCCTCAAGCCCCTCGCCCTTTTTAATCCCTCACCCTACCCCCATGTATACCTTTACCAAACATTTCTTCATTATTTATGTTTCACTGAAAAAGCTTTTTCGTTATAAACACAATATACCAGTTCATCCTGTAATGCTTTGTGTTCACTGTGGTATACATAGTTTGTGTGCTTACTATGGCACGACTTCTGTAGCATTCTCACCTTTCTGTTGGATTACATTGATCATGTGCAATAGCCAAAGTTGAAATGCATATTGATACATTTGAGTGCAGCAATGGTTCAGAAGATGTGGCTTAAGCATTCATTGCAGACATGTCTTCAAATGCAAGATTACAATACCAAATTCCAACAAGGCCGACTCAACCTTTCCTATGTCTGAAGTTAATACAACTGCATGTATAAGTATTTAGTTTTGTAACACAATGTGCTATTATCACAAGATATCGGTTGCTATGAAAACAAACATAGCATCAGTGTGATCAAGTTCTAAAAAATTAGTTTGTTCAACTATGACGTTGTAAAACCTAGGCAGCCACCTCCAATGATGAGCATAAAGTGTTCGCTCATAGAGGTGATTAGGTGTCCAAATTCAAGACAGTGGAACCAACACATTCATGCTCATGTGCTGGCTTTGCCAGCAGACGTGATCATGGACAAATCACCAGATCAATGACATTACTGTGCGGTCCTCTGTGAAATAGGTGTCTTCTCACATGCTGGTGGCATTGTTTAGCCCATTACGTGATCTTTTTATGTAGCCCATTTGAGTGGAAGGGGTTCTCTAGAGAGAAGAAAGCGGACTAGATATCGCAGGCCTCTGGCAAGCATATTGTAAGGTCTGCTCATTTGACACAAAAATCATTTTGTTTGTACAATTCAGATTTTTTTCTGCACGTTTATAAAGAACAATTTCATAAGCCTGTCTCTTGGGCGTATTTAAAGCTTTAAAAATCAAAAGAGAAACCCACATAAAATCTTTAAGACCATGTCAATTAGCATGCTGGTACTTGTATACCTCCCTTGAAGACGGAGACAATGAAGCTAGAATCATTCCAACTTTTCATAATACACTTCAATAACATTTTATTTTAAAATATTGCCAGTTGGGTTATGTTATTTGTGTACTTTCCTAGTCAGTTCTATCAAATGGGATTATTTTAGTTCATGGGAAGAACTTAAAAAGAAGGCAGTAAAGTGCAGAAACTGCAGCGTCACCTTCTCAACCAATGTGTGAGCCTGGGCATCTCACTTAATCTTGTGTTGCCTATCTTGTCAAAATTGCCAGTCCCAAAACCTTTCAAAATGGTCGCCCTTCAGAGTGATTTCGTTCTCAGGGTATGATCTTCCAAAAACCCTCACTCATGGTTTCAACGGCCATAGTGTGGCTTCCTCAATAATAATAGTGAATATTGATATATTGCACACCACAGCCACTTGTTCCTTTGCTCTCTAATTGCAAGACTACTTGAAAACCATGTCTCTGTTCAAGTCTTAGTACATCTGGATATGGACACATTCCTAGTAGCTTCTAATCTTCATCCACTATCTATGGTATATTTAGCTTTGTCCCTGCTTCCAGTTGGTCTTCTGTATCCATGTTTGAGCACTTTTGTATTCAGCTAATCTGACCGTCTATTCTGAATTATGTGCACCTTTTTCACATGATCAGTGTTCTGTATTTATACTATGGACTGAGTTCCTTGCTCATGGTTGATATTGATCCTGTACCTATGCTAGAACACTGGTACCCTTGTATACTGCAAATGTTTCCCTTGAAATGCTACTTGTTTATCATTCTGATTACAGCAAGAATGAATAGGGTAAGGAGGGAGTACCCATGTTATTTTGATCGTTGCAAGGCGTATCAAGCTGTGGGTGACTTAGTTGAGGGAGGGACACCCAGATATACTGGATCCCTTAATTAAATTTGTTTGGTGGAGGTGGGCCCAAAGGTGTCCATGCCCTGGCCCACAAAAGTGCTTAAAATGGCCCTGCTCTTCACTGGACTAACTTGGAGCTGCAGTGTTGCTCCTATATACACAATCTTCCTAAGAAATTGCTTTTAGCGACTGGCCAATAGCTTAGGGGGCGTTTTAGGTCTAAGGAGGTTTTCTTAATTAAAAGAGGAATCCAAGTCTTTTTCAAGCTGGTTGGTATATAGCCTTCATAGAAAGATCTATTTACAAAATCAGTGATGTGTGGCGAGTTCTGCAATACATTCCTCCACCACTGGAGGGCGCGGATCTCCTGCACAAGATGGTGGAATTTGTGATACGAACAATGTTATATTGATCTACAGCTACTTGTATGGAGTTAAGGCGGTTATGAAGTCTAGGAGTTGACAACAATCGACTTTTCTTTTTCTGCTTTTCTGAAATGCTCACCCTATTCAATTTTGAAATATAACTAAAAAGCAAGTTTCGCCATTCTAATGTGGGAGGCATGGGTTAATTAGCTGCTGTCGGATGATCCCATTGGGATACAATTTGAAAAAGCTTTTTTGAGGCTGATACTTCGAATAACATTTTTTAAAATTAAAACCGCTTTTTTATATTATGTTGCATTTCTTTTTTTTAAAGTACATGTGTGTCTAGTGAGGGATCTTTCCTTCATCGTCTAAATTGTTCATATACGAGTCTTTAATTACTTCAGATCTCCATTATACCAGCAATAATGCGTGTGGCAAAGATTAATCTTCTTAGAAGGCAAGGGTGTAATAGGATCCACAGTAACCTTAGGTACAATATGTATAGATTTTAATAAGTTGTCTACATCTTGGTATTGATACATTGTAGGGAGAACTTGTTGCAATGGAGAAGAAAGAGGCTCTTTTAGTAAGTCCCTACTCCGGATCATTTTTTTGAATTTTGAGAGGATAGATGGGAGAAAGAAGCTCAAAAATAAATTACATGTCGTCTTGAGTTGTAGAAATACAAAACATTTCTAATTTCAATATTTCAATGAAGGACCTCGTCTAGTAGTCTGCCTTTTTCATGGGTAGGCTGATTGACCGCTTGAGCAAAGCTCAAAGAGGACATAGTGCATAAAGATTGAGTCATGGTCAGTGGGGTGAAAAAAACAACAAATTAAAATCAACTATAATTAGTTGGCCAGAGGTCCACATGGTCGGTGTTAAGATGGATTTCCAATATCAGCCCCTGGTGGGGAGGATCTTGGCAAGGCCACCCTATATATGGTAAACAGGAAAGACAAAGAGGTTAACCAAAACCCACAAAGTAGATGAGCAAGCAGTCAAGGGAATGTCTAAGGAAAAGTGTACTAGAGCTACAATGAGTCCACACAGAGCAACACTTAATAATTCAAGATAGACAGTAAGTATATAAAAATGCCATTAGTTCTTGAAGTACACCAAGCATATAAAATCACAGGTAAGTATTGTCAATCAAAACCATATACAGTATAGACCTTTTGTTATAATAGAATTGCATATTAATTAATTACCAGTGTAATACCTTCACTCAATTATGTGTCCAACCCTAAGTTGATATTGTACCTTCCAAAAGTCGGAAGTTCCAGATTATAAATTCTTCAGGTGAGTGAAATTCAAAATTATACATTGGGCAGGTGCTTAGTAAAGTTTGCAAAAGTCAGAAGTATTTTCCAAAAATCAGGAGAGACATGGGAAAGGATCCTTAGCGCAGGTTAGACGACCAGAGGGAGTTCGGGACAAGGACTTTACACCCAATGTTACCCTATGGGGGACGGGGATGGGGGGGGACAGAACAGGCATGTTAACTCTGCAGACTCCGATTCATCCAGGTGACACTGCAGGTTTTACGTAATCCGTTGGACACAATCTTCTGCTCTAGTTTTGGGTGAGGAATGCGCAGGGGTTGAGCATGCAAAGTTCACTTTTCGGGGTGGGAGTTCTTCACATTGCACACCAAATGGTTCCAGTCAGCTTCCAGAAGAAGACTCCAAATGAAGAAAAGATAAATACTTCTGTGGTGCACACACTTCAGGAAACCTCATGGGATTGAAGGATTTTCCCAACAGGGATCACCACACCAGGCAGTGACAGGTGATCATACAGAGACGAACACAGAAGCAGTCCCAGCACAGCTTCCCTTGTAGTGAGACGGCTGAAATGGCAAAGACATGTGACTTGTAACATAAGCCTGAGATCTGCCCAGTTCCAAGGCTCAACTCGGAACAATGACGGCTGCAGCGAGGTAGCCAAGACGTGAGTTGGTAGGTGGTCCAGGGACTCCGAAGGCTCCCAGGGCATGGATCCTCAGTCAGGGGTCAAGACTGGTTGTGCCCACCAGTCCAAGGGTCAACGCACCAATGAGGGGGTCTTCTGAGATCACGAAGAGGAGCAGGGGTTCACTGGACCAATTACTGGAGTCAATTCTGGTCAGCTGCAGGAGTCTTTCTCTGGTCATAAACGGGCTGCTCTTCGTAGAAGTCTTGCTTTTAACGCAGATGTGTTGAAATCGCTCTAGGAGCCCTCCTTTTATCAAGGATTCAGGCTGGGAGCAAGCACAAGCCCACCAATGGTAAGGAACTGCAACATTCAAGCAGCCCATGGTTATTCTGGACAGACACTGGTCATCACATCTGTCCAGCAACAGACTTTCTCCGGGCACCAGAGGATGTGGACTGGGACCAGACAGTTCCAGCCCCCTCCTCTGGCTCACACACACACAAAGCCCACTTCCCTGCAAAAGCAGCAGCTTTCACCAGGAAAGGGGTTACCATATATGACATTTCCTGACCAGAGAAAGTAGGTAGAAGCCCAAAGACCAATTTGGCCAACGAACAAGTGAACATCTTTTGGCACAGAAGCTGCACCCTTTACAAGACTCTCCTTGTAGCCTGGACCTGACCTCCTCCCACCCCACCATTGTCTTCTCTCTGCTACTTTAGCTAATCGGTTGCACCGGGAGGCGGGAGCCAGCCCATTCCTCAAAGGGCCACAGCGAGGCCTTGGGACTTCATGTCTCTTTCACCTACGCAACATCAAACAGCTGATCTTGCGCTGTGGCGCATGCGTTCACTCAACTTTCCTTCAGCAGAGTTTTCTCTTGGAAAAGGTAAGTCTTGTGGCTTCCGCAGCATTGCGAACAGGCACCCAGCACTGCAAAAGAAATGTTACTCTTTATTTTTATTGCATCTGGTATTTTCATTGCGTGATCACACACAGCCACAAGTACAAAGACGCACATGTTTTTTCAATCACTGTTGTGCTTTTTGTGCCCTGCATTGTCCCCAAAATTGCACCCAATGTGCTTTGATGCTGTGAAAAAAGGGTTTTATCTGTATTGTGGACACTGGCCCTACTGCTCTCCCTCCCCCTCCAAGATGGCTGCACCCTCTACAAGACAGCCCTCCCCTACTTCTGGACCTCTCAGCTGCATTCGACCTTGTGGATCACAAGGTCTTATGCAGACACCTGGATTCAGCTGCCCACTTTTCTAAAGATGCTATAACATGGATGGAGTCCTTCTTAAGCGACAGAACCATGAGGTTTTTTTCTCCCTCTGCAGCAGCACACCCCATTCCCATCACTTGTGGTGTGCCCCAAGGGCCCTGTGTCTCCCCCACTTTATACAAAATATTTACCAAGAAGAAACTAGGACCGGATTACTTATCTTTCGTCATTGATGGCAACCTTATTAAGGTGGCCAAGGAGGTCAACACTCTGTTCTACCTCAATTCCACCCTCTCCCTAGCTAAACAAGTGAACGCCATGGCTTCTGCCACAGCCTACACATGTAAGCTGATCAGAACTGGCAAACCCTTTCTCTCGGATGACAACTGCATCACCCTGGCAAGAGCCCTGATCCTATCTAGGCTCGACATTTGCAATGTATTATACACTGGTGCCAACAAATCTATCATCCAAAAGATTCAAATCCTTCAAAATAATGCCCTAAGAGCGGCTCTTGGCGTACCTAAAAGATGACATATGTCGGTGATAAAGCACCAAAACAATTGGCTCTCTACCCTTAACAAGATTCAACTAAAAACAGCCTTCCTGACACACAAGGCATTGAATAATGCTGCCCCTAGCTATCTCACGAACAGATTTCAAAGAAGAACTGCCACTAGACCCTCGAGACTTATCAATAGCAACTGCATCACCAACCCCAGATTCAAGCTCTCTAAGGTTGGTGGAAACAGCTTCCACGTCAAAGCTGCCCAATTGTGGAACTCCTTACCACACCACATTAGAGAAGATCAAGCCTACCCAAAGTTCAGACTAAGCTACATCAACTTGCTTAAGTCGAACGATGTCCGTATATACGTATCCCTTAGTCCGGATTATACTCCTGCACCACTCCTGTATATTTGCCAGCACCCCTGTATCTTATTTGTATGTACTATGCCTCTGTATTTTGGCTAAATTTTAATTATTTTTATATGTATATTTCACTGCATTTTTTCTTTTTGTGTTCCACATCTGCATTACCATGCCTGTACTGTATTCCCAATTCTGTAACCTGTTAATCAAGCTTCGCATTATCTGCAATTGCTGTGCCCTGATACCCCTGGGTCTGGTGCGCATTATAAATGAATAAACTAAACTGTGTACCCTCCGTCTCCCTCCCCTCCCTTGTTGCCCCCCCCTTTTTTTCCTCCTTGTGCCTCAGTACTTCAGACTGGTAAGTGTCCTCCTCACCACTGCAGCTAGCTATGTCACTCAATCGCTCCTATCTTCTCTAACTGCTTTGCCATCTCCTATCCTTCTATCACTAAATCTGGCATGAAGAAACTTAAGGACGTGCTTGGCTCCAACCCTGGCCTTCCTATTGCAGACACGTCATGGCTTCTGCCAAAGAAACTCTCACTGACATCCTATTCTTTGTTTGACCTATTGACCCGCTGAATGGTCAGCTTCCTCACTCCCATTGCCTCTTCGCCTATTAATGGTGGTACTCACTGGGAGGTTCTCCTTGACCGCTATGCCATTTCCAGAGTCATCATTAATGTCCATTTCTATGGAACCATCATGGTTCAGGGTTCCAAGCAAGGAAGGGCAGGCTCCTTCCTTGCCTCTCTAACCTTATCTCTCTCTCTCTGCATGCTCCCTTGCCCACTGTGTCTTCCTCTGCACAGGCTCCCTTGCCCACTGTGCATTTCTCCTCCTCTGCACAGGCTCCCTTGCCCACTGTGCTTTCCTCCTATTCTGCACAGGCTCCCTTGCCGACTGTGCCTTCTTCCCCCTCTGCACAGGCTCCCTTGCCCACTGTGCTTTCCTCCTCCTCTGCACAGGCTCCCATGCTCTCTGTGCCTCCCTCCTCTACACAGGCTCCCTTACCCACAGTGCCTTCCGCCTATTCTGCACAGGCTACCTGGCCTTGCCGTACTGTCCCGGCGGCCTTGGCTCCCCGTCATCCTTCACTATCCCTCTGGCCATCTAGCCACCCAGGGGGGCGGAGCGTGCACTGTCCCCTGTGCCCTCCTGGGGAAGACCTTCAAAGATGGCAAGCTGCTCCACATTGCCACGCTCAACACTCGCTCCGCTGTCAAACACTCGTCTGACATCTGCAACCTCCTTGAGCTCATGGATCTTGATGTGCTCGCCATCACGGAGACACGGTTCAGGGAAAGCGCTGTCACGAGCTTTGACACACTTCTCCCCGAAGACTACAAAATCCTCTCTGCGCCCAGGCCAAAAAAGACAAGGGGTGGAGTGGCGTTCATCTTCCCAGAATGGATACCTGTGTCCATCGCTACTACGGCCTACTCCTCCATTGAGCGCCTAGTCTTCAGGCTCTCACTCTCTCCTAAAACTTCTCTCCTTATAGCCACCAGGACAGTCCACTCTCTTCCTCTTGGAATGGGCTGACCTGGCCTCCTCTCATCTCATCTCCTGATGGTTGATCTCAAACATCCATCTGGACTCTCCCGACTCCTCAAGGACTTTCTGCAACCTATGCAACGCTCTCTCCCTCTGTATCCTATACTCAGGCCCCATGCACACCGCGGGGCACACTTTGGATGCTCTCATCTCTACTGACATCCCTCTCACTACCTCCCTCTCGGACTTATCACTCTTCTCTCAACACACCTGAAGCTCTCCTCTTGCAGCATAACACCCGGCACGGCCACTCAGCTTCAAAGTCACCAGACCCATGAAAAAAGTGACAGTGGCTGCCTCTGCCTCGACCTACTCTCCCCCTCCCATTCCTGTGGCTGACTCCGACCGTGACACAGCCCTTCTCTAACATCAAACTCTCCATCTCCAACACTCTTGATACTCTTGCCCCTTGTCAGGTTTCTCACATTCTTTCCTTTACATGCTTGTATTTTTGGTATTTTATCCTTAACTCTCATTACAGGGGGAGTGTGTCCCAATCCAGCATGGTGGCAAAGTAGTAGGGGTTTGATTGGTTATTAGTAAGCTGTAAGGTGATTGGGTGACAGTGAGGCAAAGGAGCATCAGCAGGACTCTAAACTGCCTTTCATTGTCATCTCCTTAACAGGAAGGTCCTGTTTCTATTTTATCTCAAGTTAATTCGTTATAAATAATCCCAAGTAACTTGGTCCAGGCAGAAGCAAGAATTGGTTTGATTTTAAAACTTCGAGGGACAAGACAAGCAGATATTTGGTGGGAGCGCTACGTTTTTGTGTTTAAGGAAATAGACATTAAGAGTCAATGTAAAAGCTTCTTTTCAAAACAAGAAACGGTTTCACGTATTTTTCATTAGTTTAGGTATTTAGTAGTAGGTTGTTTTTAATTGAGAAGCATCTTTTATTAGTTTTCAAGAGACACTGATGAGGGGCAAAGGAGGTACGCTTGTGTTAATCACTTCAGCTTTGTAACGCTCACTGCATGCACATTAGTTACCTTGTGTGTTTGGCGGCAGAATTCGCGTTTAATATTAAATGTCAATCCCTCCGTGAATAGAAATAAGTGTACATGATTTCGCTCCTGCGCAGCGGCAAGTGTATGTATAGTTTACTGATGACGTGCGCATGAATCTTCAGTCAGAGTTAACATTCAATACTAGATTTCTTGAGCGAATGCGCCGACTGAAGAATTAGTGTAATACGCATGCACACCGGTAAGCATAGTTGTTTGTTAAACTCTTCCGTGTACATGCTAAAAGAAAATGCTTGTGCGCATGCGCTAACTAAGAAACGATCTCACTCGCATGCACGGCGGAAAGCGTAGTTGATTGTTAAACGCTTCCGTGCACATGCTATTAAGAAATTGTATTTCTTCACACACGCACGGAAGCAGAAGTTCTTTTTTTAATGCTGCTGCACACACGTTCTTGTTTGAATTCCTTTGAACAATTGTAATGACTCTTTGCAAAATATATTTGAAGCATTTTTTTTATGAAAAGGTACGCCAATTAAATGCTAAAAAGTCTATGCTAGAATTAATTACAGTGATCTGAAACAGAGAGACTGAACACTTTTTGGATTGCAATACATTTTTTAAGGAAAGTCATTTCTGTACTGTTGGAAGTGAGTGAACATTTAGGAATTATCAGTTTGAACTTACATTCTGATTTCCTACCTTCCATGAATAAGGAGTCAATATTTACACGGATAAAACTTTTGTCAAAGGAGTAAACTCTTCAGTGAAGATCTACAAACTACTTACTAACTTCTACTTTTTGAGGATGATTCAAAGTAAATATGTCTAAAGAAGTTTCAAGTAAAATAATTTGAACATAAAAGGATTTTAGAGTTTGAGTGCAAGAAACCTCTATGAACTTGTCTTCGAGAATTCAGGAAGACTTAACAGGTACATGATTTTTCAAGGGAAGACTGGTGGGTAAATTCTAGAAGGAAAGAAATAACCTTATTATTTTCTCGTCCTCTACAGGTGCTCAGCTGTTTCGAGAGAGAGAGCGACCTGTGTTCTGTTTGTTATTTTCTCCACTTCCCCTTTTCCCTCAGGAGTGTTAAGACTTCTGCTGTGTCATCAGTAGTTCACTTCACATTTTTAGGGGATCTGTGGGGCTCAGCAGCTTCCGCGGAACCAGATTCAGGACCTGACACCCCTGTCATCAGGGTCCGACTGAAGCCTTCCAAAAAGTGCAACTCTTGGTACGACTCTGATCTGGCTGCCCTTAAACGCAAGTGCAGGGCAGCTGAGCGGAAATGGAACCTGTAGGGCGGACCATCAGACGAACTGGCCTGCCGCCTCCTTCAAAGGCAATATCGAATCTACATCCGCTTCATGAAAAGTGTCTTTATTCAAGCCTGCATCTACGCGGCATCAAACACGGCCTTACTTTTCAAAGTCTTCAAGTAACTGACCAATCCTCCAGCAGCCTCTTCCTCTGTCACCCACCCAGGACCTTTGCTCCGCCCTGGCTGCACACTTCATCACAAAAACCCTAGACATCCTTTCCTCCCTCTATTCCACACCACAGCATACATCAACACCGGAGCCTCCCTTGGCCACACCTCCACTTTACCTCTCTTCTCTCTCACCCGTCACACCCGATTAGGTATTAGGTGATTAGGTGGTCTATGAATGCTTCATCAAAACAGATGGACCCCTGACCCTCTAAAACCATCAAGGACCAGATTGACTCCCTTGCCCCAGCCTTGGCTGATCTCTGCCATCTCTCCTTTTCCACCGATGTTTTCCCAACTGCTCTTAAGCACCCTCTACTCAAAAAAACCCTCTGCCGACCCCTCCATTCCGGCAAACTACCACCCTATCTCTATCACACCTACCCTCTGCAAACTCCTGGAGAATTTAGCTATCTCTCAACTGACCTTCCACACTGAATCTATTGGTTGCTTCCATGACCATCAGTCTGGCTTTAGAGCATCCAGAGGCACGGAAACTGCTCTTCTCAACACCTGTGAAGACCTGCTCTCAAATCTTGACAGTAACACTCCCTCTGTCCTCATTATCCTTGACCTCTCCTCTTCCTTTGATACGGTTAACCACAACACCCTGATTGATCGTCTTTGTGACACCCTGGGAATTACAGATCAGGCTGTGGCGTGTTTAACCTCCTTTCTCTCCGGCCACCCATCCCAGGTGGAACTCAGAGCCTTTCTCTCGACTATTGCTCTCTCAACCTGTGGCGTTCCCCAGGAACTAACCTATCCCCCTGGTTCTTCGATGCTTATATGGCTGCCTTGGCACATGTGATTGCCACTTTCACATGAAACTTTCTTTCAGGCTACCCCTCAGCTGCCGCCTCCACCTCGCTCATACCCGACTGTCTGCTATTCAGTCACAGTGTGCTGCAAACGACCTCTGCCTCAACGCCAGTAAGACTGAGATAGTTTGCATTGGGACCCCTGCTCCCGCTTTCCCACTTTCACTCTGGCCGGCCTCCCTTGGCCCTGCGCCCACTCTAACCTGCGAGGCTAAAAACCTTGGGGTCATCTTTAACTCCACTCTCTCCTTCTCTCACATTTTGGACATCTCTAAAAAGTCTATCAGCTACACCTCCTCAGAGGTACTCTACCTTTTCTCACTTTCCCCCAGTGGCTCACCATCTCCAGAGCCCTGATTCGCTCTAGACTGGACTATTGCAACAGCCTCTTCCTCAACCTCCCTTTTTCTGCCCTGCGCCTTCTGCAACTCATCCAGAACAGAACCACAAGACTTAGCCATGGCCTCAAGCCCAGGGACCGCATCTCTCCGGCATTGAAATCCCTCCACTGGCTCCCTGTGGCTGCTAGGATAAAGTTCAAGACCCTCTGCATTGTCCACAATGCTTTCTGAGGCCTTGGACCTACCTACCTGCAACGTTGCCTACCTAAATACTGTGTCTCTCGAGCCCTCCGCTCATCTACCTCCAACCTTCTGCGAGTGAGCCGGTTCTCCAAGCAGAGATTTGGAGGGAGAGGCCTTTCCTCAGCAGGTACTTCCCTCTGGAATAGCCTCCCTGCTGCCCTCTGTCTTAAGCCCGATCATCTTCAGTTCCGTAAACTCCTCAAGACCTTCCTCTTCTCTTCCTTCCCTCTCCCTCTACCCTACTAACCTAGCTCTCTGCTCTTTCCTTCTCTCCCTCTGCCACACAGCTGGCCGCCTGGTCTACCTCAGATTCTCACAGGTCCCAGGCTCCCCCACCAGTCCCCTCTCACACTTGCCTCAGGGCCCTACACCCTACCCACCCTCAGCGCACTTGAAAATGAACCCAAGAGAATGGCTCTCTGCACTTACCCCAGTCTCCACCGACAGGGTGCACTTGTACCTTCCCCTCTCCCTATGACTGCCTGTGCACTTGCATGATCTGAACGTCTATCTGTTCTCCCAGTCTTCAACCCCTAATTGCACTGGTAAAATGCGGAATCGCCGCTAGGCCCATTTGCTGTGTCTCAACTGTTAATTATACGCACTTACTCTGCCTGTGCAAACTATTATCATCTCAGATTTTCAAGGGCTCTGAGCGACTTGTTTTCTCCTATGTTCTCACCCTCCTTGGGCGCTTTGAAACACTTTCATGTGTATAGGCGCTTTATAAATAAACAATACCATACCACAGCTATTTTAGGGTACTATCCACCTTTAGTAGCCATTCGCAGTAAATGTAAGAGAAAAATAAATATTACAAAAATGGTCAAAATCACACACAGGGGGGACATGTCCGAGCAGCTAGAGGAGTAGATGCAACCATCTTGAGCTCACCGCAGCCCGGGGCCAAAAAAAAAACCTTTTCCTGCTGCAGAACTTCCTCCTCCTGTGCCATATGGAGGGGAAAGTATGGGAAGTCTACCCCTGATCTCCCCCCCCCACCAAACCCTTCATCACTCACCTGACATCACAGCATCTAGTTTGAAGAGCCTGAAAATCATGGCCCGACGTACTGCCGCAACCTGTGTGGCCAAGATGGCGGCCTGCCGCGGGTCCCTCTTTTGATCTGGAGCAGGGCGGAAGCTGAGAAGGGCGCTCTTCCAGCCCTGGCCATGGGGTCCATCTAAGTGACTCTCACGAAGGGCCATGGGGTCCCAGGATAAAGCATCCACCTCCAGCGAATGCTTTGAGTTGCACGGCGCTGCCTGGGAAGAAGCCGCCGGCACTCTGGCCTTGGTACGGGGGCCAGGTAAAATGAAGCAGGTCCCACATCCACTACTGTGGAGGACTGGAAGGGCCTGGGGGGCTGGAACATCGCCCAGTAACCCTATCAGTGGAGTGGTTCCTGGGTTGCTCTGGAGAGCCGGGAGCGGGAGCTGGCCCCTCCCTCATCTTTCCCATGGCATGCAGCAAGCAGGGAGAGGCAGCAGAGCCTGACCGGAGGCCCAGGGAGTTGGAGTGAGGAACGCTGTGGAGAGGGGGTGGCCGGTCCCGGCCCGCAAGTGTGCAAAGTGAGCAGAGGGTAACCAGAACCTAGGACCCAGAGGGCCAGAGTGCTGATACGACTGGGCCCTTAATCTTACGCACAGAGAGAACAAGGTTAGGTTCAGAAAAGGCCATTTGGCGCCCCTCCAACCTCAATTACAAAGATCCCTCACGGATGAAGAACTGGTGGTTGTGAAGCTCATCCCACAGGGGAACCTACTTGGGAAGCCCAGAAGCACGAGTCGATTCTCTTTCAAGGGTCGGCTCCAATGCCGTTTCAGGACTTTTCACAGGTCACGCTGCTCAGACGCAAGAAATTGAATGTGGCGACAGCTTGGCTGCGCGAGAGAGCTATCCCTTACAGATGGGGATTCCTGTGTAAATTGCTCTTTGAGGTGAAAGGGGCGAGATATGGGGTGACGAAAGAAGAAGCTGCAGCCCTGATGGAGGGGGGGTCGATGGCAAAGGGGGTGAGAACCATGAGAACCGAATACACTCATCCCAGACTCAGGAGAGGAAGAGGCCCGACCTTGCGGCCCTGGGCAAAAATAGGATGAACAAGCTTGAAGAGCGATTAGACAGTGAGCCCTAAAGGCAGTGCCTAGCCGGATGGAAGAGAGTCCGGTTACGGACAGCCCACGTATGAAAAGAGAGAAGCAGAGGACAAGATGAAAACAAAGTTTGGGCATTTGGGAGTGAGGGGGGGCGGGGAATTCGAAGATCATATTCGCTAGCCAGAGTCTCATGGAAAAGTGTTGATGTTTGTTGGCAGAAGCTGAAGGGATATGAGGGTGAGGGGTTGGAGGGAGGGTTAAAGGTATCAGGGGGAGGGAGCCCGGGGTAAGTGGGGAAAATGCCTCCATGTGGGAGCACTCCATAATTTGGTTCAGAAATCACAGTAGAGGGTTGTTCATTGTTAGTTTGTATGTGATTGTTTTGGTAATTTTAAGTTGGTTGCTCACCAGTGTTCAAGTGGGAACTATATGGGAGGAGTGGGCTGACCGGTTCGGCTCGCTACCGGGTCCCGTGGGTCCCAGTAGCAGAATTAACCTGAGGAAATTCGACAAGGTGACACCAACACTGCGGGTGGGTACATGGGCCCATTAAGCGCAAAACAATCTTGGGGCGACTGGGGACGTTGGGGTGGGAGATGGTGATTTTACAAGAGACCCACTTTACAAGAGACCGACAAGATGAGAAGACACTTAAATGCAAGGGTTTCCCACAAGGATATTTTAAAAGCGCAGGGGTTAAAAGGAAGGGAGTGGGAATTTTGTGAAGAAGAGGCACTCCCCTTAAAGTGGTAGCAGTCAAAGCAGACAATGCGGGGAGATACTTCGCACTGCTGGGCAGGATAGAGGGGATCCCGGTGACGATTGTGGAGTTGTATGGCCCAAACGACAAATCAGGACCAATTTGTCTGTGACCCTGATCCCGACCATTCTGGAGATGAAGCATGGCACACTGACCATTGGGGGAGTTTGGTGGAGACTTAAACTGTGTGGTTAACCCACCAATGGACAAGACTTCCCCGGATTCCCAAACCGATCGCAAAAATGTCAGAGCAATTACAAGCATGCTAAGGGAGCTACATCTGATTAAGGCATAAAGTTTCCACCATTCAGATGAGCAAGACTTTACTTTCTTCTCTTTGGTACAAAAATCCTTCTCTAGGGCAGATTTGATTACGACCTCCACATCTCTACGGAGGAAGTAGGAATAGAGACCCTGCAACACACTGATCATGCCGTAGTAACACTCACCCTACGGGCACTCACTGCACCACCCATGCAATGTGCCCCCTGGCAAGTAAACAAGGCAGCCCTGAGAGACAGATCAATGAAGAGGGAAATGGGTAAGATGGTCAAAATCTACTTTATGGAGAATGACACAGGGGATCTAGGTCTTGTGTGGGATGCGGGCAAATCGGGGGGGGGGGGGGAGAATTTATAGGGAAAACGGTGGCCCCGGGCTGGGTCCAATGTTATGGAAAGGCTGGAGTCCGAGCTTCGGTCTAGGGAAAAGGAACACAAACGGAGGAACACTATCCGATCTGTTAGGGATCTTAGGGTTACGTGGGGGAAGATAGAAGCACCCCAGGCGGGCACAACAGCAAATTCCCTACTACACATTAAACAATATTATTTTACCAGAGGGAACAAGGCGAATAAAACCTTAGTGCCCAAACTGAAATTAGCACAAGCACGTAACGGAATAGGAGCCATGCGGAAACGGGAGGGGACTCTCTGATAGGACGAATTGGATAAAGTCCAGATAATTGAATCATATTTCTCAGCATTCCTATAAGGGGATGGGTCTAAATTAGAGGTGCTGGATCTCTCCCGAGCAAACTGTCTACCCAAACTGAGGCAGATAAGTCTGTTCTCAGTCCTGGTAATAGAAGCAGTTATCAAAACTCTCCCGAGTAACAAAGCCCCAGGCCCTTACGGGTTCCCCAATGCATTTTACAAAAGCTTCCGAGCTCAATTAGTCCCACAGATGGTGAAGCTATTTAACTCTTTTGGGATCAGTGGGCCGCTTTCCGGCACAATGGGGGATCTAGGACTTCACTTATCCTGAAACCAGGGAAAGACCCGGTTGAGTGCGCTTCATATAGGCCTATCGCACTTCTTAATTGCGATGTGAAGATCTATACAAAAGTCCTGGCCAACAGCTTAACCGGGATGATTCTCCCAAAGTTGATCAATGAGGAACAGACAGGTTTTTATAAAAGGCTGGTGAGCCTTTGACAACATCAGGCGAGCACTGAACCTGATTGAACTGGGGGCACATACTAAACAGAAGGCGGTACTACTCTTCTTAGATGCGAATAAGGCCTTTGACAGCCTGGTTTAGCCCAATCTTCCAGATGTCGTGGGTAATTTTGGCTTTGGCGCTCAATTTTGCTTTGCAGCATCTTCCACTCTAAAGCATACACAGATCCCATTACCATTGAAAGGGTCACCTGACAGGGGTACCCCTTTTCCCCACCACTTTTTGCACTTGCTATGGAGTCCTTTGCTCAATTAGTATGAGAAGACTGGGGCATTTCAGGAATTACTTCGGGAACCAAACACAAAAGATTGGGCTATAAGCCGACAATGTTATTTCATACCTCACTGACCCGGCATGGTCAGTTCCCTGGGTCTTAAAAGGTGATTAGACAGTTTGGGTCTTGTTTGGGATTCACAATCAATTATGGGAAATCTGTGGGAATGAACATTGGAGATCCAGACAGAGCACTGCAGGGCATTCTCCCCTCTCTGCGCCTTAGCTGGACCCCAGACAAGATAAAATACTTGGGAGTTTATCCAACGTCCCGGCCCGACACGCTTTCTAAGGCAAATATTCAGTGTATTTAGGGAATGTGAAAAGGATTTAGTAAAGTGGGAACACCAATACATTTCTTGGCTGGGCAGGGTAGCAGCCATCAAGATGGTCCTCATTCCTAAATTGTTATTCGTGTTACACGCCCTCTTGTCGACTCCAGGGGAAGATGTTGTAGTTTATTTGGGGAGGGAAGAGACCTCAGGTGGGAAGGAAGGTGCTGTTGCGTTCACCCTGGTTATGGGGCCGGGGATAACATCACTTAGGGGATACCTTATAGCAGCCCAAACTGGCCCTTTTGTGTGACTAGGGAGCAGACACCAGAAAGAAATGGTCACAGCATTAACTCTGGCTGATACCCCATTCCTCACTCCCAGAGTCTGCGATGACTGAGGCAAACTGCTAAATACAACTAGGACCTCTTTAGGGTATTGAACATGAGACTTCAGATGCTGGGAGTCACGGTGGGACTGGGCCCTCTAACCCATATCTTGAGGAACCCAGAAATTCAGCCCAGGGACAGGGAGTCTCCCCTTCGCAAACTGAGCGGCTATGTGTTAGGGAGAATTCTCTGTTTAGGCTGAATTTCCTAACCTAGTGAGTCCCCCAGCAGCTTTGCTGGATTTTTGGGTTTTATTTTTTTCTCCTGCCAAGAGTGAGACTCTTTTACCCTCACTCTTGGGCATGATTTGAGTGTGTTTCTTTGACTCGAGATGTGTTTAATGGGCTATGGGGTCTTTTACTCCATAGGGCTTAATGTGTTTTTGTGATGTGTGTTACACAGCACCCTCAGTGCAGTAACACAGGGGTGTCATAGTGACCCCCCAATATAGACTCCATACCCTGGGACGGACTACTGTCTCCCAGGGCATGTAAAGTCACCATTGACTTTACTAGTCTCAAATTCTGAAGAGAACCAATACAAACCATCATATTGTGGACGTACTGGCCGGGGCAATTCGATTGCCCCGGGGTCTGTTAGTCGAAGGGGCACGTCTCCGTCCCCCCTGATCGAGTTTTGGCTGGTGGCAGTGGATACTACTTTTTATATTCGACCGCAAATATATCTCTATGGGATTTCCCATTGTTCGAGGCTACCAACTTTATTTAATTCCTATAGCCTCGAACATACCGCCGGTTTGTTTATTTAATATTAATTCTCTGGTTGGTATTTTTTGCCAGAACTCGGGTCTAAAATGGCGTTTGTGTTCGCTTCTGTGACGCCAACCCAAGTTGACCCCTTTGTTCCACTTTTTGGCGGGCTTCTCCACAGAAGCCCTCCAAAGTGGTGCCACTCTGTCTGGGGTACTTAGGAGGGGTGGAGGGGGATTTAGGCACCCTGGACTGAGTTGCCTAGGCAACTCAAGTCGCACACCGTCCTGATTGGCCCAAGTGGTGAGCCGGCCGGCTCACCACTTAGCATGTTTGAGTGACAGATAGGCTGAGTGAATGGGGGTTTTCTGCATAAAAGCATGGCTTTGGGGACTGGAACTTTAGAAGTCGCCACAGGACCTAAGAATCCGCCGAGGGAGAAGCTGAGCCGACCTGCTACAACGACACCACCGGTGGAGCCCTGCTAAACCGTCTCATCACTTTTCCCAACGACAGAGGAGATCTCCCGCCCAGAGAGTCTTCTTCCTTCGACTGGTGGGGATAACCAGTCTGCTTCCGTTTTCGCTTCCTGGAGCATCTCGTGGCCGCCTTGCCTGTGCCAAGCACCCCGGCAACCGGGATACCACGTTTCACCCCTACCGGGAATCAAAGGGTAGTACCTTTAACCAGAAAACTCCGCGGCTGGTTTCTTCCCTGGCAGTGCAACGACCTTCATTTTTCCTCCACGTCGTGAGCTTCTCTTCTTCTGGACGACGCTGCAACTTGCACCCGCTGCCAGGAACAACGGCCCCCGCTGGAGGATCCTTTCCACCTAAGGTACCGTGTTCCGCCTGGCTTCCCTTGCCACCGACTGAACGGGGTAGATTTAGCCCCCGGCTTTCGAACCTGGGTTAGCCTGGGACACCATGGCTAAACTTTTCTGAGCCCCTCTAAACCCTTTCTGAACTCCCTGCAAGACTTTCAAAGCCTATTGTAATTGTGTGATCTTGGGCGTATTTGTGCTCTGCTCTCTCTAAGAGTGGGCCTGGCCGATGTTTGGTTCACCAGTAACTTTTGTCTTTTCTGCCTTGCTAAAGTGTTCCAAAGTATTAGAGTGGTGTATCTTCCTACATTCTGCCTTTTTCCCCTCCCTTTTTCGTTAACCTATTGGAGTGCCATCTATAGTTAAGCGCTCACCTCTGTCTGGAAATAAGTGGTGTTAACTAAGACTTGTCTGATAAGGAATAAGGGATGTATATATAATAATAGTAACTATGTTTAGAGTGATTTACAATAATAGTGCTGGAGTGTTTCAATAAGTGTGTTTTTAAATAAATAATTATATACCTTGATACCAAAGCTCTGGTCAAGTGTTTGCTTGTGCTATTGTATCTGAGTGCCTATTGTGTATACTTTGCATACTGCCTAACTCTTCTTGAGGGAAGTCTGACTGCTGAGCCACAGCTACCACGTAAATGTGGGTGGTACAGACTGCTACCAAGTGGGTTTACTGCTATCACCTGTAGTCCTAAATCTTTTGCAGTGTTCCCAAAGGGAACTGCACAGGTTTCTGCCTAACACTATGGAGAAACTGCGCCTGAGCCACATGTATGCGGGCCCATCTCTGTTGACCTTTGAAGAGTGTAAGACTAGATTCACAATTGACAAAGGGGAAAGGTTCAGTTATAGTCAAATCCGCTACTGGGTCACAAACAGAGTTCAGGGATAGGGGGAGAAGGGAACCCAAAGGGATTGAGCTGACACTATCAGTGGGCCTTAACTCAAGGCGAACATCCACTTTTTACAGACTCATAGACCCGACCGAGGACTCAGACGATTTACCCTATATGTCAAAATGGCAGACCGAACTAGGAGCAGATATACAACCAGACTCCTGGTCATGTATCTGGGAAAGAGCCCATCAAGCATCACGATGTACTGCAATGAAGGAATGTGGGTACAACATTTTATGCAGGTTGTACATGCCACCGAGCCCACTGCACGAAATTAACCCTGGTCATTCGGACAGATGCTGGAAGTGATGTGGGGAGAAAGGAACCCTGGGTCACTTGTGGTGGTCTTGCCCCCGATCTCAGCTGTATTGGACGGAGATCCTCTCACACCTTAGAGACCTTACAGGGGTTGCCCTCCCGCTAGATCCAAGAATAATCGTCCAGGGTGACTCTACAGCGGACACTGGATACCCACTGCGAGGCCAAGTAGCACAGGTGATAACACAGCTCCCAATAGCTGCCAGAATAACCATAGCTTTCTCTTGGAAACTGGCTGAGGACCCAATAGTGACGCAGTGGGGTCACTTAAAAAAATAACAGCGATTCGGCACTTTGAATTACTGTGACACTATTATATTTGTTAATTTGTTACTGCTATTGGATGCAATTGTTGGGTATTGATTAATTGCACTATTGTTTGATAACCAGGAGTATGCTCTTTACTAAATAAAAAAATGATAAAGCTTGGATTATTTTTTTAAATCACACACACACACACACACACACACACACACACACACACTTCCAAAAAAGCATACTCTCTCAGTACTGAATCTTAAAGGAATGGTTTGGTCAAAAGTTTTTATTTCCCCTACGGGTCGGCAATGTGTTTTTAAGCCCAAGTCGCTCGATTTTAGAAAAATGTCCTATGGACCTTACCTGAGTTTTCGTCCATTAAATGGACACGAAAACAGGCACCAGGGAGCTGCCATTTTGTGATAATCCTATCATTTCCCCCATCGCCCTGGCTGACCTGCTTTTGCGGCACTAAATCATACCCCCCCGCCCCTGAGCCTGTCATCAGCAGACGCGTACCGCCCATTTCACAACGTCAAAGCACGTCTCATGTCAACATTCACTGTGCTTCAGCTAATGACGTGTCGCCTCTGGAAATGGCAGGACGCCTCTTTCCTCAATAAGTATGAACAGACCGTTTCACAACGCACAGCAGCAGATTTTCGATTCCATTCCTCTCTCTGTGTTACTTTGAGTATTCTGTGACTTGTTTCTGTGCTCTGGTCAGCTACCTTCGTTGCTAGTAGCCCGTGTGAACAGATACCAGTACCACCGCTATCAATTATTTTAGTTTGTGCAACACACAATGGATACAATAATGCCCTACATGTACGAGCCTGAGTATACCGAGGAGGAACTACTGAAAAGGGAAACACGCGAAAACGATGGGTCTTCGGACGGCAGTTGGGAGGACGATTCAACAGCTGAAGAGCCTGGACCTAGTCGCATGGACGGTGTTTTCACCTGGTGCACATGCAATCGGTGCGAGCTAATGCCAACCAAGAAGGGAAACTGCTGCTGCTGTGAAAACTCGGGATGCGTGGCCTACATTTTGGAAGGCGAGCCACGACCGCAAAGCATCACCGAGCTGCCAGTCTTCAGGGCAGCCTGCCTCACACGGTACGTGTTGAGGATAATGATGGTGCTTATGCACGAACTTCGCGCAACTCTTCGTCCTCGTAATCCAAGTAACGAGTAAGTATACTCTGCTTGTCATGCCACTCCTATTTCATGGTTTTCTACTATATCCAAAATTACATCTACATATCATTGTAACGCATGAAAGTCGTTCAATAGTGTGCAGTGTCTAGATAGCATTTGTCCGAGCAGAATGCCATTAGTTACAAGAATTGTCATTGACAACAAACGTTTATTAAACTTATCTTGGTCATTTAAAAACAGTTTGTTTCATTCCTTTTCACAGGTGGTACAGGCTGCTGGCCTATCGTTCCTTTACATGGTGGCTTCACAGGAGGCTTGGACACCGCGTTCGAAGAGTGATACCCGCCTGTGCCGCTCGTGCCATAAGAGAAACGTTCCCGAGTGACAGCGGTCAGTACAGGGGATTTTCTCTCGCTGTGCTGCAACCTGAACTGTACAATGTGTAAAGTTTTGTATCATCAAAATAAGCTACAAAATAAAACACCACATATATTTTAACAACGGTTGTTTCGATTTTTTAAATCAATCAAGTGTGTCTCCATTCAAGGATGGACGTCAGACACCTGTGCTCGGAATGGGTGAAGTTCAGGTCACTGTGAAGCGGGGTGGTCACTATCTAAGCTAACATAATATATTATCAATAATGCATGCACTAAACACTTGTTCAAAGTCTTTCAGTCGGTTATGTCTCTATAAAAGTGACACATATATCAATACTATCAATTAACATTGGATTATACAGGCCTTAGGTCAAGGGTCTTGACCACTTTAATACACTGGTTGAAGTGTGGGTCTGTGCTCACAAGAATCTCCGATATGTGGCATTTGTTATTGATAGGCAACGATATACTGCAGTAGGGGTCTAATGTTAGTTGGGGATCTGCTAGGTGGGCATCATGGCGTGGTGAGTGGTCTGGCACATGAAGAGAATACCATGCAGGGACACAGGGTCAGAATGGCAGTAACTTTCCACTGGCGTGGGCAAGGACACGTTTGTGGAGATGAACGAGCTATGTGCTTGGTTCAGGCCGGTTCACATGCAGGACCGTGATCTCAGAGAGTGATGTGTTACATTTATTAGCTGTTGCAAATACCTCTGGAGTTTTCCAGTCAGAGTGGGAACGAGGCTGTGGGCCATGTGCTCTGCATGCTGTACTATCGCAGTGAGGCCTGGTCACCAAAATGGAGTGGAAAGGGGGTACAAAAATTGATGCCCCGTGTCCTGCTCAGTGTTCCCATCTACGCGAATGTCATGCAAAGTTATCACATAAGGGCAAGGGACGGGCGCAAACGGCCAAGGTGCCAAACAGCATGTACAAAAGGTATCCCACGCCCAGGGGCCATCGCTCACATGGCCTCCTCAGACCCCGTGTCTCCAGGCAGGCCTCCCCTGAGGCAGGCCGCCCCCCCCCTGCAATAAACATAATACCACGACATACACACGTCATTCATTCACAAACACACCCCTGTTTCTAATACTTTATAAACCACTTGATATGTCTCATGAGAACATCTTTGTGCTTTGCAAGTCAACTCCTGAACCTTCTACCTGAGAAGCACTGAGATCTATGCTAATCTGCTTGTCGCCGTGCTATCTGTGACCGCTTCGAGCAAACTCGTCAGTGTGCTACCTGTGGCCATCTACCTGTTCTCCTGCAACATACTGCTCGGCCTGCTGAATCCAACTGTTTGTTGGTCAAGGTAAGGCCATGTATCCTAGTCATATTTCGGTCATTTTTACATTTCAATCTATTTGCTATTACAGTACCCAATAGAGCTATGGTCATTGGTCTCATTGCTATTGACTTGAGTTTCAATTGTTATACTATCAATAGATCTATTTATTTTCATCTGTGTCAATTGTCATCGAATTGCATCCTTCGGGGGTCCAGTCTATAATGTAAGCATGGTTCCTTTTCGTGCAAGACAAAACAGAAATGTCTGTAACTTATGCAAATACTAAGCTGCACATGATGAACTGGTATAGTTCCGGCGACCAAAACAATCCTTGCATTGAGCATGGTATGGTTCATTTACTTTTTTATGACATTTTTATTCATCAAGGTTTTATAATAATCTTGATATTTACTTTTCAGAATTTTCAACAATGCCTGCCTGTTCGATTAGCGGTTGCCTTTCGAAGACTCATGCTAGATCTGAAGGCACTACAATGCATGTATTCCCGAAAACTGTTGATCGAATAAGAGAATAGGTCAGACATTGCGGATATCCACTGGATGAGCTGGAAAGTAGAGTCCAACAAGTCTTTGAGGACAAGAGGGGTGATCGATACCGCATCTGCAGCCGGCACTTTCCCTCGAACATGTACACCACATCTTGGGTAACAAAGAAGAATAAACGGCGATCGACACGAAAATTATCGCAAACGCTATTCCCACTCTATTCATCCACAATCCGCCACTGGTGAGTCAAGTGTCAGTTTTTAGCTTTAGGCCTTGCGGTAGTGTGTAGGTAGCCAAATGGATTCATTGATATTTTAGGTGTTGTTTCCAATTTGTAATACTTTCGACATTGATATGAGTGTATAGCTTTTTGAATAATGACATTTATCAATATATTATTTTTAGATTTCATAACCCACAAAGGAAATCTATATATGGGCACAGGGAACTGTGCTATATTGCGCATTACTCAAGTATTCGGTCTCCTTACATGGCAATTTTAAATATTGGCATTTCATTATCAAACAATAATTTACCTTTACAACTTCTTGACTATCCCTTGAATCTGAAGCAAGAACATTCTACTTCATTCATGTGCTCGCAGTTATCAACCACTTCTAGCGCGTATCAGGTAATCATAATTGGCTATTCCGCTACAGACTTGTAGTATGCATGTCAAGTAATAGTTTGTATGTATCGTGCGATTATTTTACCAATTGTTTGGTTAGTGCTTTCCAATTGATATACACCTTAGTTGTCGTCCCCTGGTGTTTGTTTTCAGTTATAATTAGTGTTATCCATACTAATGCAAGTACTGTCTTTCAGGGAGATGCTGAAGCGTCCACCACATTGACAACAGCCCTAGATGTTCTTCAGCAGCCCGAGGTATGGATACTGACAGCTCAACTGACCGTGATCATCAGGACTGGAACACTTGTCGTTTGATTGTTCTACACCATGTTTCATTTGTGGTTAGCCGTTGATATGTACCTGTGCGGTCGACCCCAAGCGTGTGTTGTTTTCAATATTGTAATCCTTACTAATGCAAATGAGAATGCATTACTTACCGTAAAAGCATTTCTGATGGTTGTATCTGCTTAGATTCACATGCTGTGCATAGGTCCGACATCCAGTGGTCACTGCGGAGTATTGCATTTTGTTTTTCGTAGTCGAAAAGGGGACGTCGACAAGGCGTGTCTGAAACACTATCCCTATAGTGACGTGCGTTGTACCCACAATCCCTCACGCGTTGAGGTCCCTCTGTTTGTATTTTTTCTGCCCTGAGGGAGCCTTCTAGACGTGAGTGAGTACAGAAAAGAGAGAGAGAGAGATATATATATATATATATAAAGGAAGTCTATGTTCCTTCCATCCGAGCGGGGAGGAAGGGTGGGCGCATGTGAATCTAAGCAGATACAACCATCAGAAATGCTTTTACGGTAAGTAATGCATTCTCTTCTGATGTTTGTTAATCTGCTTAGAATCACATGCTGTGCATAGACTAGCGAGCAGTACCCGGAGTTGGCGGTGGGTTATGAGAAGGAACAGTAGAGAAAAGGTGTCGTAATACTGCCTGTCCCACCTGGGAGTCAGATCTAGAGTGTGTATACAGTAGTGTTTTGTAAAGGTGTGCACAGAACTCCAGGTAGCCGCTTTGCAGATGGACTCAAGGGGAACATTTGCAATGAATGCTATGGATGCCCCCGTGCCTCGAGTAGAGTGTGCTCTTGGCTTAAAGGGCAGTTCTCTCTTAGCAAGAGTATAGCAGAGAGTGATGCATTGAACAATCCATCTAGAAATAGTGGATTTTGAAACCGCATCTCCTTCTCTTCCTGCTGCCACCGAGGCGAAGAACTGATTAGTCTTCCTCAATGGTTTGGTTCTTTCCATGTAGAACATGACCGCCCTGCGTACATCAAGTGTGTGCAGAGTCCTTTCTCCCAAATTGGAAGGATTTTGAAAGAACGTTGGTAGTTCTATAGATTGGTTTACGTGGAATTTAGAAATAAATTTTGGAGCAAACCTAGGGTGAGTGCGTAGAACCACTTTATCTCTGTGAACTGTAACGAAGGGGTCTAGAATAGAAAGAGCCTGAAGTTCACTTACTCTCCTGATGGAGGTGATAGCTATTAAAAAAGCAGTCTTAAGAGTGAGGTGTTTAAGAGATGCTTTGTGCATGGGTTCGAATGGAGAGCCCATGAGTCTTGTAAGTACCACATTAAGGTCCCATCCGGGAGCTGGGTCAGATATCGGGGGGTGTATTCTTTTTACTCCCTCCATGAAGGCCTTTATAACCGGGAACTTCCACCACGACACTTTGAGTTGGGAAGTGGTGTATGCAGAAAGTGCCGCTAGGTGGACTTTAATGGAGTTGAATACTAGACCTGAATCCAAAAGGTGGGTTAGGTATAGTACCACATGTGTGGGAGAGCAGTCAATAGGGTTGATGCCTTTACTCCTGCACCAGATGACAAATCTTTTCCACTTGCTGGAATAGCAGTGGCGAGTGTTCGGTTTTCTGGCTTCCCTGAGGATGTCCATGCATCTTTGCGGGAGTTGTAGATGTCCGAACTCTATGATCTCAGGAGCCAAGCTGCTAAGTTCATGTTCTGGGGGCATGGGTGCAGGGTCCTGCCCTTGTCCTGAGACAGCATGTTGTACGGGCAGGGGAGTTTTACTGGGGGAGATAGAGACATCTCCATCAAGTGAGCGAACCATGGTTGTCGTGCCCACATAGGGGCCACTAGTATCATGGTCACTTGTTCCTGGTGCATCTTGTGCACCACCTTGTTGAGAAGGGGAGTCGGGGGAAAAGCGTAAACAAATTTCCCTGACCATTGCATCGACAGACCGTTCCCCTTGGATTGGTTCTGGGGGTACCTGGAGGCGTAACTTAGGCATTGAGAGTTCTCCAGGGTTGCGAACAGGTCTATCTCTGGGAAACCCCATTGTGTGAAGACGTCGAAGACGATGTCTTCGTGCAGGCGCCATTCGTACTCTTCGGGCAGGGGGAAATCTCTGCTGAGTCTGTCTGCCAGCAGATTGAGTTCCCCGGGTACATGTAGTGATAGTAGGAACATGTCCCGTCTGAGAGCCCACTTCCATATATTTTGGGCCAGTTTGGATAGGCCTGGAGAGTGGGTGCCCCCCTGCTTGTTGATGTAGTACATGGCTGTAGTGCTGTCCGTGAGGACCATTACAGTCTTGCCTTGTAGGTGTTCTTGGAAGACTTTTATTGCCTTGAATACCGCCAGTAGCTCCAGTAGATTGATGTGTTTGGATGCTACGTTCGGAGTCCACACTCCGTGAGCAGTCTGATGGGATAGGTGAGCCCCCCATCCTGTAAGGGATGCGTCTGTGGTTAGAGTGGCTTCCGCCGCGGGTGTGGCAAAGGGTTTTCCTTTTTCCATGTTTCCCTTTGTCCACCACTGTAGCGAGAGAACCAAGGCCTGCGAGACCACCACTAGATCCTCCCATAGTCCGCTGGCCTGACACCACTGGCTGTTGAGCCACTCTTGCATTGGGCGCATGCGCAGGCGCGCGTGAGGTACCAAATAAATACACAACGCCATCATTCCTAGCAAGCGCATTGCTTTGCGTACCGTTACCTCTTGGCCGTTTACATATTGGGGGATCTGAAACAGCATGTTTTGGACCCTCTCTTTGGAGGGGAAGACGAGGCCGTCCCTTGTTTGAATTAGAGCCCCTAGGAATTGTTTGATTTGACTGGGGTTTAAACTGGACTTCTTTTCGTTGATGGAGAAGCCTAGCTGGAACAAAAGGTCTACCGTCTTCTGGGTATTTGCGAAACATGTTTCGTAAGAATCCCCTGTTATGAGCCAGTCGTCGAGGTAAGGGTAAACTGGGATGGACAACCTGCGCAGGTGGGCCGCTGCCACTGCCAGCACCTTCGTGAATACCCTTGGTGCTGATGCTATACCGAAGGGTAGCACTTTGAACTGGTAGTGTTTGCCCTCTATCATGAACCTTAGGTATTTTCTGTGCGCTGGCAACATTGAAATATGAAAGTATGCATCTTTCATGTCCAATGTTGTCATGTAATCTCCCTGGGAAAGCAGTGGGATCACTTCCTGTAAGGTTACCATACGAAACTTTTGGGGTTTGATAAATCTGTTCGCTGGGCGCAGATCTAATACAGGGCGCATGGTTAGATCCTTTTTGGGTACAAGGAAGTACACTGAATAAATACCTTCCGTTACCTGAGAGAGGCACGACCTCTATGGCTCCTTTTTCCAGAAGTTGTTGTACTTCTTGCAGAAGGATGGCAAGATGTTCCGGCGTCATGCGACGTCCCCTCGGGGGTCTGTAAGATGGGGAACTGTTGAATTCGATACAGTAACCGTGGGCTACGGTGGAAAGTACCCCACGGTCTGACGTTATCTCCTCCCATGCAGGAAGAAAGGATGCTATCCGGCCCCCGACCGGTGTTGCATGGGAGGGGACGCGAATGTTCGCGTCACTTGGAGTTGTTGGGGGTTTGGGAGCCTCTGGGGGTGGATCCCCGACCCCTCCCTTTGCCCCGGCGTTGGCCTCTTTGGCTGTACTGCGCACTATTGGTTTGGTAATTGGTGGCAGGGTATTGCTGATGTTGACTTTGTTGTTGGTGTTGGCGTTGGCCACGAAAAAAGCGTTTGTTGCCATAGCCGCGCCTGGTAGTGGGCTTAGAGATTTGGTCAAGAGTCTTGATAGTGTCGAACTCTTTTTTAGCCATCTCTAGGGCTTCATCTACCGCTTTTCCGAAGAGGTTAGCGTCCTCGACAGGTTTATTTATCAAAGACGCCTGTGTCTCTGGTTTAAAGCCTGAGTTGCGCAGCCATTCATTGGCGCTTTAGGAGTATTCCTTGTACCAGGGAACGTCCTGCTGTTTCTGCCGCGTCCAGAGAGTTTTTAACAATGCTCTGGTTCACTTGGGTTCCTTCGCCAATAGTTGACAGTAGGCGCGTACGTAAAGGCTCCGGTGCTTCCTCAGCGTCTTTTCGCAGTTTGGCCCACTGCGCGTCTGCGTAGCTTGTAAGCAAGGAATTGTTGTTGGCAATTCTTGCTGAGAAGGCAGCCGAGGAAGTAACTCTTTTTGCAAGGGCATATAGCCTCTTGCCCTCCTTGTCAGGGGGTGCCTCACTGGTGGAAAGTGGTACCCCTGCCCTCTTTCTAGTATTAGATACCACTAGGGAATCCGGAATGGAATGTCCCCTAATGTAGAGGGGGTCTGAGGGTGAAGGAGTGAAAAGCAGTGGACAGCGAAGGTATGATCCTTCTCTTCACTGAAGCGAGGAGGGGAATGGTCTGGCTGACCGGGGGTTTTTCTTTAATCACTCTTTCTACAAAGTCCAATTCTGGAGAGAGTTCCCCGGTGTCGAGTTCGAAATGCGCTGCTGCTCTGCGCAACAGTGCATTGAAAGTGGGCTGATCGTCAATTGGAGACGTGTTCCTAACTGGAGAATTGTCCGGAGGAGTTAGGTTTAGGACATCAGTGTCGGAATACACTGATGGTGATTGCCTGGGGTGTGAAGGTCCCTCTTCTGGGTTAACCCCGAAGCCTTCTTCTATAATGTCTGTTCTGTCTTCCAGACATTCCTCCTGGTTCTGTCCTTCATTGTTCATGAAATCATCTTCTTCCTCGAAGTATTGTTCCTCCCCAGTGAGGTCATATACATCTTGGAAGTCTGAGGCTGTGTCCTGCTGGGGATCGACTAGCCTCGGATTTTTGGCCCTGGGGTCCTCCTGAGGCCCTTCTCTAGTCCTCTTGTGAGTTTGAGAGGCCTGGGTGCTCATGAACCTTTCCATCCTCTCCATACAGAGGTGGAGTCTTTCCATTGTTTCATGGGGTACCCCAGAGCGGTCTGGCGGGGGAAACATAGGGTTATCTAACTCGAAATGGCTCGACCTCTCCCAAAGCGTCGAGGAAAGTGTCCCGTCGCCCTCCGAAAAAACTTCAGGTGTGTCGGGTGACTCCCTGACTGAAGGGGGTAGTCCCTGCTTTCCTTCGGGCTTTTTCGGCGTATCCTTTAACTTATGCGTAACGCTCGACGTAATCTTCGGCGTACGCTTTTGGGCGTCGGCTACAGCGATCCTCGCTAAGCTATCGGCGACTCGCTTGTCGGCGACTCGTTTGTCGGCGGAAGCTTGAGTTTTCGACGCTATGGGTATCGAACGCTCTACGGCGGTCTGCGCTTTCTGTTGATGCGCACCGGCCGATGGTTTGGTGGCAGCGCCCTTGTTTGCCGAAAGCCCAGTCGCAGGTCGCGGCTGCGGTTGCGAGAGGGGCTTCGAACCCGAACGGTCCGAGGAGGCCGCCGGTGGACCCTGCGTCTCCTTGGGCGCGGAAGCTCTTTTCGAAGAAGAGCCGTGGGTTGTGTGTTTATGTGGATCTTTGTGTGCGTCTGTGTCGCCGGGGTGTTCATCCCCATAAGCAGGGCGTGAGCCGAGCCCGTCGGGGCCGGGGACAGACGACGAAGTGCGTAAGCGCTCCTTAGAGGGGGTTTCGACTTCCGTAGCGGAGGTCGTGTTATCGCGTTCCTCGTCACTGTCGGTGGTAGCAGCGGCGGGTGAACCTTCGGCCTTCGACATTGCGTAGGCCGCACACCTTTTAACCCTTCGGTCTTTTAGAGTTTTAGGCTTAAGAAGCCGACAAGCCGCGCACCCTTCCTCCTTGTGATCGAGGGGCAAGCAGCGGTTACACCGTGAGTGCTTGTCCTTCCAAGTGAATTTGCCTTTACAAAGTGGGCAAAACCTAAACGGTGTCCTCTCCATAGCCGAGGCAATAAATTGCGATAAACACCCCAAGGGAAAGGAAGGGGAAAGGGAAAGGCATTCTCAGAAAGACCCAGAGATGTCCCACGACCCCACTCTCCCTACTGTATATGGCCAGCGAGACCAGGCCACGTGTTCGGAAGCGCCGAAGATTTCCTCCGCTCGACCCTCCGTCGACGATTTTTCTCGGCGGAGAACAGCTACAACTGTGTCGAGGGAGTGTGTATAAATTTTATGAGAAGAAACGACCAAAGGTCGAGGGTTGCAATGGCATCTCAAGGAGCTCCGCGTGAAGGCGACCAGAAGCTGGGCGGAAAAAAACAATCTGAGGGACCTCGACGCGTGAGGGATTGTGGGTACAACGCACGTCACTATAGGGATAGTGTTTCAGACACGCCTTGTCGACGTCCCCTTTTCGACTACGAAAAACAAAATGCAATACTCCGCAGTGACCACTGGATGTCGGACCTATGCACAGCATGTGATTCTAAGCAGATTAACAAACATCAGAAACTATGTTTCAGGCAGTTGTTGAATCGTCAACCCACGCACTTGATGCGGAGCCTGACATTCAAGTAATTCCGGTGGAAGCGGGACCATGCAGATACGAATTGGCGCAACAGCTTTCGGAAGTGCTCACCACATTGACAACAGCCCTAGATATTCTTCAGCTGCATGAGGTATGGATACGGATAGCTCCATCGAGCGTGATCATATAACGTGATTCCATTTGCTATTCTTTCTTCCCTATTAACGCAAGTACTGTGTTTCAGAGAGATGATGGAGCTTCCACTACAATCACAAGATCCCATTTAGATGATGCAGATGTAAAGAAAACGGAGAAATAAGTCGATTAAATCTGATCATTTTTAAATATTCCTTGATTCTTTTAGACAATGCAACATTTATGGTTATCTCTTTATATGTACCTGTGCCGTCGACCCCAAGTGTGTGTTATGTTTACGATATTGAAAACCATACTAACGCAAGTACTGTGTTTCAGGGAGTTGCTGATGCCTCCTCTTCAATACAATCATTCGTGGCAGTCCATGTAGAGCCAGAGGTATGGATACTGACATCTCCATCGAACTAGGTCATCAGAGCTCGAATACTTGTTGTTTGATTGTTCCACACAATGTTTAAATCGTGTTTGGCTATTGAGAGGTACATGTGTGTTCGTCCTCACGTGCGTTTTATGCTAACAATATTTTGATACACAGTAATGAAAATACTATGTTTCAGGGAGTCGATGGAGCCTCATTCCGTGCTGTCTATGTGGATACAGAAAATATAGTCGTTGCAGCGCAAGAGGAAGGGGAGACATTCTGATACGTATCGGAGCAACAGCATGCAGATGTTGAAGGTCGAGTCAAAAAAGTTGCAAAGAAAAGAAACAAAAATAAGGTTAGTTACAAACAGTTCATAACTTTAGACATTTTTTTATGCTGGGGACTATTTTATGTTTTTTTCCAGTCAATTGTACTATACTTTATCTTGTGTTTAAACTGAACATCCCTTTTCCAATCTGTCCTCTAGTTACCCGTGGGTCTACGAACTATACATACAAAGACAGTGAAGCGAATGAGAGATGTTGCTTGCCAGACCATTTACACTATGGAGGAATTATTAATTCAGACGCGACATGTTGAGACTCGGGATGCTCATGTCCAATGGCCAGAACATGAAATGAATGTGTCCGGAGAATCCAGCAAAGTTGTATTGGACCATTGCTACAGTACGACCGCACCGCCGCAACATCATGATACTGGATGTATTGAAGATAGCTCTGAAGTAGTCGCAGATCAATTCACACAATCTACACCCGCCAAAAAATTGCCACCAAAAAAGCTGTCGACATGGTTGTGTTCTCCCATCAATGTTGAGGTAGCAGATGTTGAAATGACAGAATGAACCAGCAGCAGCATTCACCGACGCATCAGAACTTGATAGCAGCGATATTTCTTTCAAATGTGGTGATATGTCCTCAACGTCACAGGCCGAAACAACTTTGACGCAGGATGACAGTCTAATGAAAGAGGGCAAATACATAGTATTCGACAGTTGTTTGATGGATATTATAAGTATGCTGAAATGTGGGCATTCCGTCAGAGGGAAAGTATGTGGGAAGCCATTGATTCATGTGACTCGTCAAAAACAAGGCAGTAACGTCACAATACACGCCGCCTGTAGATTACATCATACGTTCTCATGGTCTGCACAACCAATGCTGGGGAAACTGCCAGCAGGCAATCTACTGTGTGCAGTTGCATCACTTTTTAGTGGCTCCAGTTTTAGAAAGTTAGAGTCTTTCTTTCAGTTTGTGGGACTCCATTTCATTTAAAAAACGCAGTACTACAAATACCAACATGATTATCTGTTTCCGGCCATTAGTGATGCTTGGAAAATTGAACAATTGTCTCTAGCAAGTACATTCGAAGGCAAACGATTCAGGCTAGCTGGCGATGGACAGTGCGACAGCCCTAGATTTTCTGCCTAGTACTGCACCTACCACTTTCACGCCATGGATAGTAAGAAAATTGTGAGTTTGGTGGTCGTGCAGGTAACACAATGTACATCCTCAGGGGCCATGGAGAAATCAGGATTTATAAAATCAGTGGAATATCTACAATTGAGGGGAATGCACATCGACCTCATAGCCACGGACAGACACTTTTCAATTGCCAAGACAATGAGAGAGCAGTTACCACATATTAAACATCAATTTGACGTATGGCATCTTGCTAAATCAATCAATAAGAAAATCTCGGCTGCAGGGAAAAGAAAAGGTTTGGAAAGTATTTCAGAGTGGTCCCAGTCTATCAGCAACCATCTTTGGTGGAGCTCCAAAACTTGTGAAGGGTCAGTGGAAATACTACTTGAAAAATGGCGGTCACTGATGCACCACTGTACCAACGTGCACCGCTGGTCAGAAAACCTACATTTCCACCAATGTGAACATGGCCCTTTATCCCCAGTGGAGGCACGGAAGAAGAAGTGGTTGAATCCATCTTCACCGACACACAAAGCCATTGAGAAGATTGTTTTCGATAAAACTCTATCAAGAGATTTGAGGGGACTGACAGAATTCTGTCACACAGGAGGTTTGGAGGTGTTCCACAATATGTGCCTAAAGTACAGGCCAAAGCGCTTGCATTTCAGCATACAGGGCATGAGACATAGGACTCTACTTGCCGTCTTGGCCCATAACGAGAATCTCGGCCGTGAACAATCTAGGACTAAGGGTAATGTAAGGATGCCTCGCTACACTAAGGCCTTTTCAAAAAGAAGCAAGCAATGGGTGATCAAATCAGTCTATGAGGAAATGGAGTTCGACTTTGTCAAAAGCCTTATTGTTGCTGTATTAGAGAAGCACAGATATGGAATTTTGAACGTTTCTGTGCAGAGCACTGATCCATTGCCACCCAACATTGCCATTGTGCCATGTCCACCCAAAGGAGAGCTGGTTGTGAAGTACAAATCCCGGTTTAAATAATTGTAACACGATTGTCTTTTTGTAAATACATTTTATTGTACAGTGTGCATACAAAGTACGCTAACCCTAACCCCTACCTTCACCATCCTGGGTGCCGAACTACCTGGGTGTCATCTTTGAATTCTCTCTCTATTCACCTCATATTGCTGACCTTGTCTATATGTGTATGTATATATTTTTGTTGATGTAACTAATTTTCGTAATCTCTTATAAATGCTGGGCACTGTTAACCGAGGGGAGGCTTGCGTATTGCAAATAATAAAACAAACAATAAATCTCACTTTCAAATCAACTCCTCTGGTACTTTATACTTTCCCTGACCTTCCCCAAAAAATTAAAAGTCTTAATAGTTATGGTTCTTTGGGGCTTTAAAGCTCGCAGACAACGAGGACAAAATTGGGGCTTTAGAACGTGCCAAGCGAGCCGTTGCAGATGGGAGAGAAGCCAGTTCGCATTTGCACATTGAGGCGCACTACATAGATGGATTTGAAACTTCAAGTTCTCACAGATGGCTTTACTACGGGATGTTGCAAAGAAAGAATGTATGGTCATTTCTAGTGAAGGTCAGCGGCTTTGATTTTCAGCTCGCGCCCTGAAGAGGCCCACAACTCGCACTGGCAGTATAAGGTTCTATTGTTTTGTTGACCTTGAGAGACAGGGACCATGCAGAAAGAACTTCATTTGAAGGGGGGTTTTGGGGGGTGCAATAACGTAAGAGACGATAAGGCAGAAAATTCTTAAACTAGACCGAGTTTCATGTTAGTTCAGTATACGAAAAATCGTTGTCAAGAGCACAGTGGGATTTACGGACTGCATTACGCAGAGACACAATGGAAATTGCAAATATAATGTAACTCTTTAGACGCTTTTATACCGGAATGAAGAATTAATGAATGGATGCATGAATAAATGAATGAATGAAGAGCTTTGAAAAGGTTTGTGGGATCGTCCTTGTAGCAGGCACATGGGCATGCAGGTCCACATTCCACACGCATGTAGACAAAAAGTAGTTTCTCATTGTGTACTAACCTCGATTTATTTCGTTAGTTTTCGCATTCATTTTAGAGCTGAACATACTCCATTGCACTATCCTTGAAAGCAAATAGTTTCAGCTCGGCCGTAATAAATAAAATGAATAATATTAATAAAGATCGGCTGGCGGGACCAATTATAAATTTTATGTTTTCAAAATAGGTATATCCTTCCCTTTTGCCCCTGCCACCAGTTCCAGACACCGGCAGATGGTTTCTTCAGCCGCCAGCTGCAGCTTAATGTAAACAACTGCACCATTCTGATGATCTTATGGGACGATCGCCAAGGGCCCATATGCCCTTACGCGGTACTAGCGGCTAGAAGCAACATATCAACCTTTACGCTGGCCTAGTGCCTACTTGATGGAACAGCCTTGCGGTTCAACGTGCGACAAAAGTGCTTCTTTGAACGAAAACCAACACCCTGTGTACCATAAAGGAACAGCGCGTGACTCACGATAATATTTTATGGATTTGCGGATAGAGATAAAAGAAAATAAATGACTTTCGGAGTTCATATGGCAATTGCAGAATATTCTATAAACATTTAATGTCAAATAAATGTACTTTACCAAATTTACCGTGTTGCTGTTTGATTTTAAAGTACAGTTTCATATTCTGAATTGTGGCGCGCTGTGTTGTGAGCTGATCTGTGTTCGTTGCCGGGTTCTGTGTGAAGTCGCGTAGAAGATGACTGGGCGCGTTTGCCTATGCAGCACAGTAACGTCACGGAGAGAGGCAGGGAATATGAATGTTTTGATAATGTCAGGCTCAGGGACGGGGGATATGATTTAGTGCCGCAAAAGCAGGTCAGCCAAGGCGATGGGGGAAATGATAGGATTATCACAAAATGGCAGCTCCCTGGTGCCTGTTTTCGCGTGCGTTTAATGGACGAAAACTCGGGTAAGGTCCATAGGACATTTTTCTAAAATCGAGCGACTTGGGCTTAAAAACACATGGCCGACCCGTAGGGGCAATAAAACATTTTGACCGAACCATTCCTTTAAAGACTAGTCAATTTCCCCATAAGAATGAGCAAAACTTTCAAGGGAAGTAAAGCAGAAGGCTTTACTGACCTCCAAAAGTTAGGACAGAGTTAGCAAATAAGCAAAGAGACTAGTGAAACCATAGGAATTTATGGAGGGAAAGGTGCAAAAAGAAAATAGTTTCCAACACAAAAGAACTTGAAGCAACTCTGTAGTGAAGAAGGTGGAAGATAAGAGATTAAAATGTGCAACGTGGTAGATTTGAAAAAGAAAGGTTTAACACTGAGGGTTACACATTCTTGGCTCACAAAGTTGGGTTTTCCTTGAAGGGATAGATATAATCTTAAAATTATAGCGATTCCTCCTCTACCATTTTCCCGTTTACATTTCAAATGAAATAACCGGAGTGAACAATCAGTGCAATTACTGGGCTTGAATATGTGTGTATCCAAGTTTCTGCAATCACTAAGATCAGTGGTCGAAGTGTACGAAAAAAAGTAGTGGAACTATGTTCCCTACTGGCCTGGCCTCACTTCCCACAAAGCCCATCGCCATGCCCCCTCCCACGCACAATACTAACCCAAAACACATTCGCCTGCTGTTGAAGGGAATGTCCAGTGCAGTGCACTGAAGTGCAAGTTTCAACTTCTTCCTACATTTCTATTTTAAAACGAAACCATTCCAGAACGGTTTCTTTTTTAAAAAAAAAGTATAGGAACAGCAAAACATTTAATAAAAGTAGAGGAGCACCGCTCCCATCCACTCCGATCACTGGCTAAAATGTCGAACAGATTATAAATAAGATTACAGATGCCAACACCAATAATATAAAGAGACCTGGCATTCAAAGAAGTACATTTTAAGGAAGCTGCTCTTGGTACCATCTTGTCACATGTTCCACTTAATTGAAAATCAAAGGTATCTGCAACAAGTTTGGGTTTAAGTCCAGGGTTAGATTTGTATTCTAAAGACAGCAGTAAAGATCATGGAATACATGTACCAATAGGTTCTCGTAATAACTGTTTAAGAACTAGGTGTGAAATTTCTACGAGGAATGGTATTACAATAAGTACCATTTAAGATCAAAATAGGATTAGAAACACGTTTATAGTCGCACACCCCCTAAGGTGCCTAGAAACCATAATGGGAATGGTTCCATATTCTAGACCATCGACTTGTTACAGCTGAGAAATGGGATATTGTTTTTATTGCCCAAAACGTATGCTAAATCCGATTTAGCTTAATCAATATATTTTTGAAGCCATGAGCAAATTTGATTGTGTAAGAGGAGGACCCAACAAATAGTAATATTCACCATCTCCACTAATAGCATACCACAAAAAGTGTAGATGCTGGTGTGATCAATAATGTATCCCAATACTCCCAACAAAGTAATTTGCCCATACTCTCATATGTTAAATGTTAAAGGTATGTTTACCTTGCACAGTCACCAACAGAGTTGGTGCCCAGGCGCTCTGGCTGATCTGCAAACGAGAAGGCGGGATGGGTTAGTAGGGTGCAGAGGGAGTAGGATAGTGATAGGAGTGGTGTTCTGTAGGCAGCTTCATCTCCGTATACACCGTGCGCTGAGCTTTGGTGCGAGTATCGGGTCAATGTCAGACCTCGTGTGCTGTTGGTGTGGCTTATGTGTTGTTTCAGCGTGGTGAAGTGCATGCAGCTTGCGGTGCGAGAGGTGGTTGTTTGAGTGATTTAAGTCTGCAGAAAGTTTGAGCTTTTGGTTAGTGGGTTATATGTTTGCAGCTAATCTTCACAGTATGGCTGAGTGCCTTAGATTTCGGGAATCCTGAATGGTGCGGCAGCAGCTAGATTTGAGAGTTCTCCATAGTGGAATGAGAGGCCCACGCCTAACAGAAATTGAGGATAGTACTATTCACAGCTGGATTTGAGAAACAATTGAATAATTCAGTACAATCCTAAAACACAGCTAGACTTGAGAGTCCTGCATAGTGGGAAAGAGGCCTATGTCTAATAGAAAAATTGAGGTCTTAGCGCAGCGCACTCCCTGTTGTATTCTAAAGAACTATGCATAATGTTGTATTTTAATGAACTATGTATAGTGCGGTTGGAGTGTCTATTCTCATCCTTGGGTCTCGGAGCAGGAGTTGTGGTGTCCTCTTCCCTACTATCTATGTGAATTTGTCTGCTGGAATTTTGGGTGTGGTACAGGCCGGGATGCTATGGGTGAGTCTAAGTGCTTCTGTCTTGGTCTATGTGTTCAGTCTTAAGTGTCCTCCTTTAGTGGCTAACTCTCATTATGTCTTATTGTAGGTCGTGGAGTGCGTTCCTTGGATTCTGTTAGTCTTCAGTTGTTTGGTGGGAACCGGGATCGGTATCTTTATTCATCGTTGTTTTAGCGGTTTGGGCGTTCTTGTGGGTGGTCTTATAATTACACAGTGAAGAGCCAGGATTTGAGCAGTTTCCTGAATACTAGGTGGTTTCTTGTGTTCCATATATTCTTTGGTAGGTCATTCCACGTTTTCGTTGCCGGGTGAGAGAAAGAGGATCCTCCGAGTTTTCTTCTGTTGTAGGGTTTCGGTTCCAGGCGGATGTCGTTGCTTGAACCGAGCGTTCTTGTCGGCTGGTGTAGGCGTAATTTATCTCTCAGGAATTCTGCGCCTTAGTTGTGTATTGCTCTGTGCGTGATGCACATTGATTTGAATTTTATTAGTTGTTTTATTGGTAGCCAATGTAGTATTTTTAGCACGGGTGTGATGTGTTCTCTTTGGGGTATTTTGAGAAGGAGACTGGCTGCTGCATTTTGTATGTGTTGTCGTTTTTTTTTTAGAAGTCATCCGCGCATACCGAGGTATAGGCTATTGGCATAATCTACTCTGTACATGACCAGAGCGATGATTGTAAGTGTTTTGTTGGCGAATTACAGAAATTGTAGGATTCTTATTGCTGCTTGCAGGAAAAAGAAGCATTTCTTGAGTAGAGCGTTTACTTGTGGCTCTAGAGTGAGATTGTCGTCCATCAGGACCACCAGGTTTTTTACAATCAACGATGGCGCTGGGGTTGTACCGAGTTCTCTTGGCCAAGGGATGTAGTCGATGTCTCTTCCGCTTTTTGTGACGATCATTATTTCTGTTTTGCCTGGGTTAATTTTGAGGAGGTTCAAGTTCATCCAATTAAATATATCACAAAGGCAGTTCTCTAGTGTTGTGTTTTCTTCTCAGGTGTCTTGTATTTTGAAGATTATTTGTGCGTCGTCGGCATAGTTGTAGCAGGTGAGGCCGTGTCATTTGATGATTTTGATTAATAGATATAGGTAGATGTTGAAAAAAAGCGGGGAGAAAGATAATCCTTGTGGTACTCCGCATTTGGAGTCTCTCGGGTAGGACTTGAAAGGTTTCATCCATATGGTTTCCGTTCAGTTTGTTAGGAAGGATTTGATGCATAGTAGGGCAGTGGTCCGTTATTCCCAGTCCTTCTAATCTCGTTATGAGGATGTCATGGTTGTCGAAAGCTGCAGATAGGTCTAGAAGTATCAAGGCAGTACTGTTGTCAGAGTCTGCGTTTGCTTTTAGGTCGTCCCATATTGAGAGGAGAGCTGATTCCGTTCCTCTCATTGGTCTGAAGCCAACTCGTGCCTGATCCAGTAGGCAGTGTTGTTCTATTAATGTTTGGGTAGTTTTGTAGTCGTAGGATTATAGCAGTTTGGCTATGTACGGGATATTGGAGATGGGTCTGTATTTCGACAAGTCCTCTACGTTTCCTGCTGTGTCTTTGAGTAGCAGCCTGATGTATGCCGATTTGAAGGCCTGTGGTACTTGAGATCGAAAGGTTCAGGACATTCCTGATTTATTCCAGGGGAGTTCCTTGTTTGAGAATAGATTTGTACATCTCCGGGAGGCAGGGGTCTTCGGGAGAACCTAATGTGTTGCTTTGATTTACCAGTTTGACGAAAGCCTCCACTGAGATTTCGGGAAACATTCGTAGTTTGTTTCGGATGTTCCTTGTGAGGATAGGTGGCGTATTTAGTGTGATCGCAAGGTCTGCTTTGTATGGTTTGTTGGATGGTAGTGATTTTATTTTTGAAGTGGTCTCCTAGGTCATTGCATAGTTTCATCGATGGAATTGGCGTGTTGTTGCATTCCAGAGTTTATGTTTCATTTATGATTTTGAAGAGTTCTTTTTGGGTGTTTGGTGCTTTGAAGACTTATTATCGTAGTGTTTTCTCTTCGCATTTTGTATTTCCTTTTTGTATGAACGGATCTGTTGCAGAAATTTCACTTTGTTAGCAGCGTTGTTGTTGATCCTCAATTTTGATTGTAGTTTTCGGTATTTTCTTTTCATGGCACTGAATAGTGGGGTGAACAATTTTGCCATTGTTGTTCAAGTGAGGGAGTGAAAGGTTTTTCTTTGGCGATGTCGTCTCGGGTTGTTACGATCCAGGTGTGGAGTAAAGCAACTTTTTTGTCCAGGTCAGCTTCTTCCATAATTGTTGCTTGTGGTTTGCTGAGTTCCAGGAGTTCAGATAGGTTGGAATTTTTGATGGTTCTCCAGTTTCTTTTCATAGTGATCAGTGGTTTGTCTTGTTGCTTGTTTATTGGAGCGCCCATTGTGATTATGAATGGAATTATGAGGTGGTCGCTCCAGAGTATTTGAATTGGGGGTGCCATGGTAATGAGTTTTTTATTTGTGAAGATTGCATCAAGTGTATGCCCTGCCGAGTGTTACTCCTTTGACTAGTTGTTGTAGATTCATTGCTGCTAGTTGGGTGGTTAAAGATGTGTGGTTGCGGTTTCTTCATCGAACCAGATATTGAAATCTCTGAGGATGATCAGAGGATTGTGCTTGATAGCCAAGATGGCGACTGCTTCCGTGAAGGCGTCTATGAGGTTGGATCATAGGTTGGTGATCTGTAGATCAGTATGAATTTCAGGTTTGTTTTAGTGTTAATGATAGGCGTAGTATTAAGGATTCGCATTTATCGATGTTTAATGGATCTTCCAGTTTGATAGCCAGGTGTTCCTCGTGGATGATTGCCAGACCGCCCCCTCTTTTTGTGTTCCCGTTTGCTTGGATACATTTGAAGTTTTCAGGGAGGCAGTTGTTGAGGGTGATCTTGTAGTGGTCGTCTAGCCATGTTTCAGTTACGAATAGGATGTTGATACCTCCGTCAGGTAGGAGGTTGTATATTTCAGTTGAATGTTTGGACATTGATCTTGCTTTATTAAATTACAGTGGAATTTCTTGGTGTGCTTTTATTTATTGGTTGTTCCTTGTTCTGGTTTGTAGTTCCGTCGTGGTGTTTCTGTATTGATGTTGAATGGATGAAGAACAGCGACGGCTGCTTCTTCATTGATGCGGTCCACTAGGTTGATAGCATGGCTGTTCAACTGTAGTGCTTCTCCAGTGATGACTATCAGACGAAGATCAGCGATGGCTTCTTCATTGAATTGGTCTGTTAAGTTAATGGTAGGGTTGTTGGTTACCAGGGCTTCGTCGTCTTGTCTGGTATGTTGTGGATATCGAAGGGGACTTTGCATCCTTTGTACCCATTAGTTCCTCACTAATGACATGTAGGGCTATGTCAAGTGACTGCACTGGGAAATGTAGTTCCATAATTGTAGAATGCAATAAAATGCTGAGCTAGGGCCAATCAACTGAAGATTCATAAACCAATTAATAAGCAGCAAGATTCAACTGCTAAAATACAAACAAAACCAACAATATGAAATTTGCAACATATACAGCATTAAACCAAGGCGCATGGGAAGTATCAACTCAGTAACTTGGCAAAGAAAGTCCCAGCACCTATGCAGTCCTTTTGAGCCTCTGTGACCCGCACTAATGACACGTAGCACAGCGCCAAGCAGCCGCACTAGGAATTGTAGTTTCCTAATTGTTTGATCAATGTACACAAATATATCCATCACAGTACTGCTATCCATCAGCCTTCTCTCCCTTGAGTGAAGCCAATACTGCTCTGCTAGCTCACCCCAATTGTAGCATCAGTCATTCAAATACAAAACAATATTGATATGCTCATCTCTTCCTTACAGGACTTCAAGGTTCTTTCAGCATATTGGAACTCATTCCTAATGTTCTGCTTATGGTAGATCTAAACATTCCTCTGCTATGCTGTGGAATGATGCCCCTAAATGTTTCAGCCCTTTACCTTGGCACTGGTCCTTATTCTGGAGGATCCAACAGTGTGTTCTGGGTGATTATGCAGAACAATATTCATTCAAGGTATAGTCTGATGCTCTTGGTTGACTGGCATCTCAGATTTAAGATTGGTATCTTGTACATAGATCTGATTTGAGCACCTTTGTGGAATGGAGCCTCGGTCTTCTGTGCTTATTGGTCACTTTATACGCCAGCCGCTTTCTGATCAAGTTCACCCGCTCTGCATGCACAAGATTTTCTGTCTAGCTTGCTTTTCCTTTCATCGCTTATGTTTGCGATTACAGATCCACGTTGTTGGCAGATGCTCTTTGCTTTCCTTTCTGGGGAGATTGAGGGCCAACCTGGGTAAAATGTACATCCTCTGGCGTCAAAGACACAGGTTTAGCATTATTTGCACAGAAAACTGCATGAACTACACGAGAGCAGTTATTTGGATGCTTACAATATTTGTAGGTTGCAGATGTTATGAAAAAACTGTTTCTCATAGGTTTGCACCAGCTTATTCTGCTGGAGACCAGGTTGGTTGTCTGCACGCGATATGCCAGATCCATGGTTGCAGCCCTTGGAATGAGGAAACTGGATAGAATTCAGTCATGGGATGGAGAGAACACTTAGGTGGCATGCTCCACAATGCTGCTCAGCATGCAAAGGTACAGCCTGGACCCGTGATATGCCAGAACCATGGTTGCAGCCCTTGGCATATGGGCCAGATTTGCAGCCTGGGTATGGCTTGGGAATGTAAAGGTCTGCCATGGAGTTCCCAGTCTGTATGGTTTCTTTGTGCAGGACCCAATCACACAACAGTGATGTCAGTCTTTCCAAAATGCCACTGCTGCATCCTGGCTTATGGTGGGCATAGTCAGTCATCAGTGGATCACATGTGTTTTCAAATACATGTGAAAACAAGCACACGGGTCCGGGATAAGCTGGGTTCACGGTCTGCACCATTTAATTTCTGCCCAACTGCAGAATTTACACAACCACAATCCTCCCTCCTACCCATTGACAGCATTTCATCATCACAGGGTGATAAGGGATGAAAGGCTGAAGATTGAGCTATTGGGTAGAGGAGATTACCGGTTGGACAGTAGTAAATACCATTGTTTTGTTCAACTGCGTCTGTATTCTTGACAGACACTTACATTGGTGGAAACACATGGTGACAGGATGACCAGGCAGAAGAACCCACAGAGTGGCAAACTCCATGCTTTTGGTACACTAGTTGTGGGGAAAGTAGTGACACTTGATAAACCTTTGAAAACTGAGTACTAGAGTGATGGTAATTAAGCTCTCTGTGCACGACTTTCGTCTATATTCCAAGTATATTTGTGAAGACAGTTCCTGCATACTGAGGGAATCCAGTAGCACATTTACCTTAGTTTGGCATGGTTACCCTAGCAGCTCACTGTTAATGAGTGGGCTTTCCTATGGCGACTGCTGGGCTTCAGTCACCTGGCCTTCCAGGCAAAGTATGTGCCCCACTGCACAGTAAAGGAAATGCAAATCAATTCCCTTACACTACAGAAACAGGGTACACATTCTGACTGCTTTACACTTCGATTCCCAAGGATGGGCCTCGCCACTGAAGAATGTTGGGAGAAGTCACTTACTAGAACTGAAAGCAGACAGATCAGAACCGACAGCCATAATGGAAGAATGGGGCCAAGGATGAGCGTTCTGATTTGCCAATGTGTGGTACCGATGAGGTGGTTAGCTGTTCTGAAGACACAACCAGTCTTTACTTGTCAAGCATCTACTACCAGACAGGACATGTCAATTCCTGGCCTTAGTGAACTTGTAAAGTATGCCTTTCTAGCAATGTTATTCCAACACCTCCACTGAATGAGAATTGTAAGAATTCTAAATGCCTCCTTTTGAAAGATGCTCAGAAACCTACAGCTGTCATTAGCCAAGGTAAAAATAAAATAAAAACTTGATGAAGATTGAAACCTCACTAACATCCTTTTTTCGCATCATGAGACAACTTGAAACGCCATGCCTGGACTAGAAGGCCTGAGTGGCCCCTGGTGCAATGAACTGCAGAACCTGTTCACACTAATTGGGTACCAATCTGCAACAAACACTTTTCTCACTTCTGAGAGGGTTCTTCAATGGCAGTATGAAGAGGGCACAAACTTGTCAATATTGGGTTCAGACCAGCGTTCACAGAATAAACCATTTTCATAATGAATAGGCTCAATTCCACAAAATGTCCTGATAATCCAAGTCTGGCATCTGTGAGAAAAGGAGTGTTCTGAACTTGCTACGTGAGCTATGGGCATTATAAATGCATATTCTTAAAAGAAAGGGGGAAAAAAAAGAACACCCTCACTTCACCACTTTGAACATTTTAGGCTAACTAAGTGTTCTTTTTTACTTAACATTTTGGATAAAGCTGCCCTTAACCAGTTACAGGTTCATATAGAACACCATAAGATCTTGGGAGACTGCCAGTTTGGTGTTAGACCACACCATGGCACAGAGATCGCTCTCTTAACAATTTGCCAAACATCCTGGATGCTGGGATGTTAATACTGCTGATTATGTCACTTTGCCACTCTCAACCTTCATGCCCTGCTTAAATCTCTGGAAGAGAAGGTAGAGGTGTCAGTGCAAGCATTCAGTTGTATCCATTTGCGTTTCATTGATTGTTAATCTGAAGTAATGTTGAATTCCTACAGGTCTCCAATTAGTATAGCATGGGCAGTGCCATAGGGCTCTTGCAGCTCTCCCATCCGCTTTACTGTTTCATCTTAAACCTTTAAACAATTGTGTGCTAGGAGGGAGTCCTATTCCACAACTATGCAGACAATGCCCCGTTTTCATCTAAGCAGAACTCTGAAGAGTTGTAACAAATTCAAGAACCTATTTGACAAAATAGTGAGATGGATGAAAGACAGTCCGCTCATTCTCATTCTAAAACAGAAGATTTGCCATTAGCCACCAAATTCCCTCAAGCCAAATTGAAGTTGTCAATTTGCACATCTTTTCATGTTAAGAGTCTGGGAGATGGGACGAATCGTGGGAATCCGTCCCCTCTCCTCAAAGGGGGAGCCCCTACTGTAGGGCAAGGGAGGAGAGTCGGCTCTGCAACACCCTTCCTAGTGGTAGAGGCAAGTGGAACCTTACCGTGAGAGACTCCCCCCGCTGGGGACAAGGACACAGATTCCCAGGAGGAACTCCCTAGAGGAGCTTCCAAAATAACATCTTTTATCCTTTCTGATGACAATATTTGTGAGAAGAAAGCCAATATGTATAACTGCCAACGTGAAATAGAAATACTCCTTCTAAGTTCCCATTATACTGGAACAAAGAAGAGGACGTATGGAGGAGAAGAAACCCCACAGGAGAAAGAGAAAAAGGACCAAAGACTAATGCAGGGGAAGCCCATGGATATGCCAGTCCAAGAAGGGAAGGATCTAGGGGAAGTGAAGGAAGAGCCTGTGAGTGTCAAAAGGGCCCAGACACTGACTTCAGCGAAAAGCAGAGAGGAGACACGCAGTGTTCTGCAGTCGTGAGAGACCGAGGTGACCAGCGTGCTACAGTCAGTAGCAAGGAAGCCGGGGAAAGTGAAGCTGGACGCGTGTCGTCCCAAAGCCAAGACAGATAAGGAACCCGATGGTAGTGGCTTCGACCACAGGAGTGTCGTGGTCCTCCCAACAATGCCAAAACCATTCTGACACGGCAGACTCAGGACAAGCCAGTACACAAGCTACCGGATAGCCATCCAAGACAAACCATGGTAGGAGAAGCTGGCAAAAAGAAACAAGATGCCAGATTAGAAGGCGAGGAAGCCGATACTCAACGAACGAAAGCCCTGGTGACATTAACCCTAACAACGGAAGGTAATACGGATAACGGGAGACCAGAGAGAGTGAATGAGAACCATTATTGGAATGCTCATACTCGTCACAGTCGAGAGGGAAATATTGTGATGTCACGACAAAGAGGTAAATGAGAAATATTATGGGAGTGACCCAAATCACAGCAACTCATACCAAGAAGGCCCAAGTCAAATAGAAGGTGTGATACAGGTCACTCCCATAATATTTCTCATTTACCTCTTTGTCGTGACATCACAATATTTCCCTCTCGACTGTGCCGAGTATGAGCATTCCAATAATGGTTCTCAAGGTGTGAGCTTCAGAGTGCAGGAAATCACCACAAGGCACACTGGAAGCGGCTGCATCCCTCTGTTGCAGTGCGGCTTGACACCCTAGGGTCCTTTCCTCTGTTTCATTGTTTCCGTCCCTCACAGCTTTGCCTGCCCCTCGCTACTTTGCCGCATAGCCTGACTTGTTGATGACTGTCTGGCTGGAGCTGCAGTACAGCGTTCTGGTGCTTGAGTTCGGTGGTGCTTGTGGTGGTTTCTGGCCTTTCCGGGTGCCGTTGTGCTGTGTATTATGCAACCGTGAACAGCTTGGTTGAGGGAAGAACTGACAGATTCCATCTTTCCTGCCACTGAACTCTTGAGTTTATGCCACTGCCAGCGTTTTAAGTGCTGAGGGTCGCACCATTAGCCAGTACAGCCTTGATTTTGTTATCAGCTTGGTGTTATTTTTTTCCCCAGAGTTTCTTCTTGACTGCAAATAAGTCTGGTGCTTATGGTACAACATGCACGCTAGAAGAAAATGTGCATCCAAAAAGCCCTCTATACCTATAATAAGCAGTGTGTGTTGGCATCTGCAGTGTGTCTGTGTTGGCATCTGCAGAATGTAGTACTATGACTTGTCCTCAATCTCTAATAGGGACCCCTTGTTCAAGGTCCTCATACTGAGCTCACGAAGGAGACAGATTGCGGACCAGGAGTACAGACCTGTCGTTTGAAACTGATGAGTTTCATGTTGCTGACATTAATGGTGCAGTTACTGATTCTCAGTGTATACGCGAGGGCCTGGGTTACCAAGTGATTAATCTGGAAACTTCAGGAGTTTCTACTCTGATGCTCAACTAGGTGGCAATCATGACCCCATGATACCCTCTCCCATAGCCATGCGTTTACCTGAAAGAAAAAGTCAAATTGATAATCGAGAGTCCTCAACACACCTTACTATTCAGCCTCTTTTGGGGCCTGCGACACCATCTGAGGAACTTCTTACCCCTGCACAGTGGACTCACAAAGGCTAATATAACAAAAGAGCTCGACTTGTGTAAACATTTTTCTTTTTGCATTTGGAAGATCTGTTGGACAATTGTGTTGCGAAATTCCATCTCACTAAAATAGACAATTTGTGTCAAACAGATTTGCAATCTGTATCAGCTGTACATCATCCAACAGTCAAAACTGTCAATCCTGGCCTAATAGTCATACAACCTGAAAGGGTGGATCAGTCTTCGCAAACCTGACAGAATGTGATGGACTGTGGGGTATCTGAAGTCATCTTAAAATATTTTACTGTGACAACCTCCTCATCAGATGTAATAAATGGACTACTCCAGGATTATACTACTACATTCTCTGATGCCGAATGTAAATTGCTACCAGTACCCTCTCGTTCTTCTCGAGCAGTGAATGTTAAAATCAATTGAGCTCCATTTCGAGGTCTGCATATGGGAAAACTCAAAATGGCAATAATAAAAGGATAAAACCATAGGAGCCATCTTCATGGATCAAAGGAATTTAATTATTACAAATGTCCAGAAGCCAGGAGGAAAAGACCCTAGAGAAGTCTTGCACAATAAAGTACTGCCATGGTTTTGCCAGAGAACAGGGCCGGGAGTTGAAGATCTTGCAAAGGATTGAACTGGATGACTGGTGTATTCAGACAAACAGATATTGTGTCCTGGTGGATATGTGGGACTAGTAATATATCCCTTTATTTGAGTATGTGTCAATACCTTCCGAGGGGTTCTTTGAACCTGAGCATGGTACTCAACCTCAGTTAGGTGTGTTTTATGATTGGTGATGCTGCTAAACCCTCTTAACCCCCGCCCATTTGACTATTTTTGCCGTATGTTTTTTTCTTTTTTTTTTTTAGTTTGTCCTAATTTGTCCTTTGTGGTTTTGTCTTGTTTTAGCGCTATTATGCCTCTGGGCTTGTGTTCAAGCACTTTACAAATAAACTAAACTAAAGGTCAAATTACTAAAGAAAATGAGAACACGTTGGACATTGTAAATATATATCCAGACACAGAACACAGGGAAATCAAAGACTATGAACTATTCATGAAACTAAGAATTAGTCCAGAAGGAAAAGATACTTGTTGGATAAGTTCACCAGGCGAGGAGAAAATCATCACTCCATGTAGAGGAAAGAAAGAAGAAACAAAAGTGCACGACAATAATAAATGAACTGTACAAACTGATAAAAGTAGTCACTAGAGACTATATAAATTAAATTATTGAAAAGTGGTTGAGTGAGAATCCAACAAACCTCAGGAGAAGAGACATTTTCCGTTCGGAGTTGCTAAAAAAGTGGCAGGGTCAGATTGGTTATAGACGGACGGTGAATGGTTTCATTTATAGACATTCACTGACGACCGACGAGCAGCTTAGCTAGTTTCATTAGGTAGGGACACCTTATAGAATAGGAAAAGATGGGCTTTATTTATATTCTTTAATAAAAATACCAGCGAAATGTCTGACCAGAGTGTGTCCTTCTGACCTACCACATATGATGTCAGAAGTGGGATCAGGGCCAAATGTACCTAGTGAAATCCACGTGTCACCAACTTTCAAGTCCCAAAGCCCCTACAGTGGCAACCGCAGAATCCATTGGCTTTGATTTACAGAGTACCACAAAAATAGTCAGACAACTGGGAGAAAGATGCTTAATTCCCACTGGACTAGTGCTAACACCTTCTAAAGGTACATACATACAAATAGCCTCGAAGTCTGGGTTAGCCTGGAGACAGTCAAGGAGGGAGGACAAGATAGCCCAGTGATATTAGAGAAAATACTGTTCCAAGTTCCCAAAGATGCAGAGATCCAAAATGAAACTGAGGTTCTCAGGGGTTTGGGGAAGTAGACCTCCCAGAAAGGAGAAACCTTCCCAAGACACTGAAGAAGTCGACCTCATTCCAGATTTGGTGTTTGCTCAAAGAAACAACCTGTTTTTAACCAAGGCATTTGCAAGGTGATTACCGAAGAAGAAATAAGAAATCAGGCTAGTCCTTTCTTCTTAAAAAAGGGATTGTATAGAGGCAACAACTTCAGAAGGAGTGCCTCGTGCCCAGATGGTAGTGCCTAGCCATAGAAGGGTGGTACTAGAGCTAGCCCACTCCCATTTGACTACAGCACATCAAGGAGTTGGGAAAACACAAAGCCAAATGGCACCAACATCTTATTGGCCATAGGTGTTTGCGGATGTAATAAACTTCACACTGATGTGTGAATCAGTCCGAAAACCGCTAACACCTCAATTCCGCCAGCCCCCCATTTAACCATTACCCATCATTGGCATCCCATTTTCAAGGTTAGCCATGGATAAAGCAGGACCACTGGAAACATCTAAACTAGGTAACCTGTTTCTTAGTTATAGTGGACTACGCCACGCGCTATCCTAAGCCTTCCCTGTTGCAGAACACAACCACGCAACAGATCCTGAAGCATGTATTACCCTTCCTTCTCCAGGGTAGGATTTCGCCAAAAGATCCTCATGGATCAAGGGAATACCTCTATGTCTCGTTTAATGCCAGGGGTCAAGGAAATGCTCAACATCAAAACATTAAGGACCTTGGTATACCACCCCCAAACCGATGGTTTAGTTGAGCGTTACAACTGCCTAACAAGCAAACAATAAATAAAATCAAACCCTGAAAAGGATGTTGCGAAAGTTGGTAGAATCTGATGGCAAAAACTGGGATGCGATGATCCCATGGGCCCTATTTGCAGCAAGAAAGACTCCCCAAACCTCCCTCGCATATTCCCAGTTTGAACTCCTGTATGGGGAGAGCCACGAGATGTGTTGGATAGGTTGAGGGAAACGTGTGTAGAGGACATCCTACCAATTTCTCAAACAGCCCAGAAATTACGATCCCACACACCAACGGTACGAGAAATTATGTTTAAACATCTGTGAAAAGGTCAGGAACATCAGAGGGCTAACTATGACAAGAAAGCCCTCCCACATACATTCTTGTTAGGAAAATCTGCACTAGTACTTTTAACAATTTCTGAGAACAAGATGGTGTTCGGCAAGAATTCTCAATTCTGTGCTAATTCCCTTCAACCTTCGTAGAGACTCCCAGCTCTTTTGCTGGACTCAGGACTTTTTAATTTTTAACCCTGGAGTGAGTTTCTCACCCTCTCCTGTGTTTTGACCTGACTTGGATTTTGTGTTTTCACTGTTTTTGGAGTCTGACAAACTCCATAGGCATCTGCTTTTTGTATGGCGACGCACAGCACTTTTAGTGCTGCGTCACTGAGACATCCTTTAGATTTCTCTTAAGGTTTAAATGCCTTTTCTTGGGTGAACTACAGTTCAAGAAGGGTAAAGTGAAATTGACTTACTTACCCTTTTCTCTTTTTGGGTCCAGCACACACCATCTTATGTGGAGTGCTGGGGGTTACTTAGTAGCCCCTTATCCTACATTCTCATGTAGCATTTTTATGTTACTCTTACTACTTTAAATGGCTAGTAACAGTGGTTTACTTTTTCCTACCATTGTGCTTTTCTACCGCAGGCTGAACCCTCAGCTGCAGTACAGCACCCATGGGTGACCAGTTTGTCAAAATAGCCCCTGTCTTCTTTTTTTGCCATTTTCTGTTTGTGAGGTCTTTCTTGGGTTTTACTCTGTGTTGAGACATGTATGAGCCCTTGGTTTGTCTTGCCTTTGGTGGGCTTCAGCAATGAAACTCACCCCTGGCTCCAGTGTGTCTGGAAGGACAGGGTGTGAGGGAGGGTCCGAAACTCCCCTGTCCTTTGTCTCTAGGAATGCCTGAATGCAACTAGTCCTGATTGGCTGGCCTTTCAGGACAGCCACCCTGCTGTGTGACTGACAGCCTAGGCTGTGCATGAATGGGAAAAACCTGCTTAAAAGGCAAGGGTTTTGGGAATACAGGAAGAGTTGACAACTGGGAGAAACACCCGACGAAGAAAGAGTGACCGAAGCTTGCTGCAAGATCCTGGGCCTTTGATTGCCCGATGAAGCCCTGCTGCTGTGCGGATGTCCTTTTTTCACCTCGAAAGAGAAGCTCCGGATGGAACAACTCCTCCCTTTGGGTTAGTGCGACCAACTAACGCAGAGACGAACTCCACTGGACCACTATGCCCGACTAGCTGTGCCTCTCCATGGCTTCGGAAGCCCAATGCCAGGGGTCGAGTGTCGTAGTCGAGTGAAACATCTGCAGCGGTAACGAATCCGGCTAGAAGCTCCAGGAGCCTCTTAAGAACGCTCTAGAAGCAGGACCTCCAGATCCAGAGCCCCCTCACCAGAGTGCAGGACCGAAGGAGTGAAGGAAGTTGAACCGGTATCCGTGATCCGCATTGGTGCCGTTTGCTAAGCACTGATACCACGAAGTGCCGCTGAACCGGAAAGAGCCTGAAGCAGCCGACAACCTCCCAAGTACCGCTGCAGGAGCTCTCCAGATGTCATCCCTCTTGTCCCCACGACTAAGGCTCAGGAACCAGGGTTTGCACCGCTGTATCAAGACAGAATCCAGCTGGACCACTCTTCTTCAAACCAGAGGTACCGTTCAGGCTTGGGGTACTTATCTCACTGCTTGCAGCAGTGCTTTTCTCACTTGGGAATTGCAATGGCTTACCTTTTTTTCAAGTTGATTCCAACTCCCTTATCACAGGCTTTATAGCGTGTGAACCTACAGCGATTCAACTGTAACAATCTAACTTTGTGCAAGACTTTGATCTAAGAAGTGCATCAGATCCATATACGGTGACCCAAATGACTTTGGCTGTCCTGGCTCCCTCAAGACTCTCCTAGTCCATTGACTTTGATACTGTATGTCCCTCATAGGTGGTAACTAGTATACTGTTACTGCTGGGAAAGGCTTATCTAGACTTCATTGGAGGGTTACATTGTCTTCACAGTTAAACTGTTCTAACCTTTTTATTTTCCCAACCTTTCCTTTCTGCATCCTCAAGCTGTAATTACTCATTACTGTCTTTGAAATTGAAGTCACTTCAGGGTGTAGGAATTCCGTAAGAAGCATATCCAAAGATTATACACTAACTCCTCTTGATTCTGAAAAGTAATTTTAAAGCATATTTACCTTGTTACAACAAAATGTCTTTTTGAAGAATGCTGATTTAAAAATGCATGTTAAATAAATAAATAATTTATAACTAAAACCTGCATGTAAGTGTTACTGGGTTACTTGTATTGACAGATCTTATTTGTACAGCTCACATTTACCCCTCTTTAGATAGGCCTGGGTACAGACCTATACTAAAAGGTGGGGTACCTAATACCAAGCAGATAAGTGTTGTGTAGTCTCGCACAGTGTAACTGTACCAATTCTTACCTAACAGATGGTGTCAAGATAGTTTGGGCCATACAAGATATTAGAAAGAGAAAGGTCTTTTGAACCACCTTGTAGCCTAGCCAGACAGAAAATAAAAATCCCAGATATACCACATAAATCTACATAAAAGAGTGGAGGTTTGACACGAGGGTAAACACCAGTTACCATGGCTGCTCTCCATCCGGATTGAGCAAAGAAAATTCCCTAGTTTCCTCCAACCTGTCACGTTCCCAACAGGCCGATGTTAGGGTTTTGTTGGCCCAATACCCCAATACCTCAAGCTATTTGTGGAACAACCAAATAGGGTTTCAAATTATTTTTCACATCAGATCAATAATTTGAAACCTTACCGAATCCACAAGGCTAGAAAGAAAATAGAAAAAGAGGTTGAGGAAATGCTTAGGGCCGACATCATTGAACCATATGAGAGCCCCATGTCAAACTGGACCAATCGTGGCAGTTTTGTATTGATTTTACAGAACTTCATTCTAGATCAGTGTTTGACAATTAACCAATGCCACGAATAGATAAGGTAATTGAAGAACTAGGCTCAGCCAAGTACATATACAAAATGGATCCAACCAAAGGCTACTGGCAGGTCCCCCTAAACCCAGCAGATAAAGAAAACAGCATTTTTAACACGTCAAGGCCTGATCCAGGTTAAGATTTTACCTTTTGGGTTTCATGGAGCGCCCGCCAACTTCCAACGCATTACGGATAGAATATTAAAATCTTTTGGAGCATTCTGTGGAGCGTACCTGGATGACATTGTGATAGACAGTCATAGTTGGCTAGAGCATGTAAACCACCTCTATGAGATCACCCAAACATTGAGGAGACATGGTCTAACTGCCAACCCTTGCAAATGCTGCAGTCGGACGTTAAATATCTGAGCTTCTTTGTGGGCAACGGTCTGATCCAGCCACAAAGCAAAAACGTTAAGGCAGTTCAGTGTACTCCCTCTGTCCCCGTTCAAAAATTTGTCATTTAGGCATTTTTTTTTAAAAATCAGGCCACCATCATTTCACCTCCATGGTTTAGTGCTTAAATACCCAGCAGATGATTTGTGTTTTATAAAAAGTACAGGCAAATCTCCAATCCAGGGATTAGTATTACGGCATCCCCTTAACTCCAATTTCCCTCTCCTTCCACTTCATTAAGATTCATAAAATAGTGAAGCAACTTGTTGCCGTTGAGTGCTATAGAAAACCTACAAATAAACTAAAATTAACATACAAAAAGTCAACACCAATGTTATTTCTCTAGTCATCAGAATCAGCAGAACATTCTGGCTCACCGGCTACTGCAGTGCTTAATTTGTAAAAAAGTGCCAGGGACCAAAATAATTTCCATCACAGCTTGCACCTGCTCATTGTGGTTGATGGATGCACTGACTATCACCACTTCTAAATTACAGTCTCGGACACCAAGTGCCGGGACTCAAAAATAAGTGGCCATACGAGAACCAGGACACAAAACCCTCTCCTGCCCACTGCCTCACTTATTGCATCACACTGAGAATCAGTACATTGCTGATCCATAAGATGCACCAACAGAAATGATCTTTAATTAGTACCCGGCTAGGGTCAGTCAGATTGTAACAATCTGATTGGTCCTCGTCCACTACCGATCTCCAACAGGCCGTCAATGGCCATGGCGGTCATTTTCTTTGTTTACATCGTCCCTATTTTTTGAATTTTCACCATTTTCTTTTCCTTTTCCGAAACACCAAAAAAAGGCTATTAATACCCCGATCTTACGAGCCGGGGTACTAATAGCAATAAGCCCCGAGCCACAGGGGCATTGTCGAGTCAGGTAATGCCCTGGGTCCTGCAACTATGGGCCCCGGGGCATTACCCAACTCGGTAATGCCCCTGTGGCTCGGGGTTTATTGCTTAATGATCATCAAGAGCAGCTTGAACATATTGAAGGTAAGCTACAGAAGAAACAAAGGAGCACACTTCTTCACAGAGAACAATTAGATGACTTCCATCAGAATAAATGTAAACACTTTACAGGCAGAAACATCTCAAAGTGTAGTTTAAACATTAATTAGCCATCAGATCAGTCACACTTTTACTATCAAGACCTACCTCAGCATGATGTTGCCAACAAGAAAGCTTTTGAGGCCTTAATCAGGTAGCTCTCCGAGTCATCAAAATCCCTGCAGACCAAGACCATAAGCCTATGCTGAAGCCCACACCAAGTAAGACTGTTCGAGAAGTTTTCATAAAGTCGCACTTGGAGGTAAGACTTTAGTAACCTATCCCAGTGGTTTGTAGATCCCCAACACTTAATATCAGTCTGTACTACTCAAGAACCTTGGCAGAGCAGTCAGGTTTATATTAAGAGGAAGATGTGAGCTGTAGGTAAGTACACTGAACCCAGTTAGTAAAGCACATTCAAAGAAACACTTCCACACACATAGATTATATTTACACAAGAGTCACTGTTGAATACTTAGCACAATAAACCAACACACATGCATACTTTTCAATACTTTCAAAAGTTCACTTAGTTGGTAGTTGCTGAACGAATACAATTGTTAGAGGAGTTTGACAGTTATATTGGTAATACCGCGCACACCTACAAAAGAATACTATCATTTGATTTAGTCTGCATACACAAAAGAGTGATTTTTGGGAAGAAAAATAGTTGGTTAGTGTTATCCTAGTAGAGCTTCAGGGTCTAGAGGCAGATTTGTGGCACAGCAGGTCTTTTAAAATCAAAAACACAACCCTAGCCAAAAGGCAGTTCGTAACCGCTTAAAAGCTTGCAAAGCAGCAGAAATAGAAATCAGAAGTTCTTGTGGATACTTTCTAGTCTCTAGGAAGGAAGATACAAGAAGGCTTAATCAACGCTGGAGACCATATTAAAGGACTTGCTAAAAGGGACACAAGCAGCGGCTTGGGTCAGAGGTAAGAGGGTGTTGCCCTGGACACCCTCTAGGTGCACTCCAATGCTCTGACTTTCTGGAATCAGATAAGCAATACCTTTTTCCCCTACAGTACGTTAGGTTAGAAAAAAAGGTTTGTGGTGGATGCTCCGCGATGTTGCAGCTCTGGACCCAACTTCTGGATTCCTTGGTCTGAAGACAGGACAACTGACGAGATCTCTCAGCAGTCTCGAGGGAGGATCTCTAGCACGACTTTCAGCAATTTCGTTGGTCACTGTGGTTTTGGCACCTTTTCTCCAGCACCAACAAAGGACACGATTCAACCTGGTCAATCCTTGCTTCCTGCAGTCCTGCACTCTGATGAGGGGATCTGGGGGCAAGTTGGATTGGATCTCTGGAGTGTCCTTGTGGGCTCAGCAAAGATTTGGACAGATTCGGCTTTTCCACAACGATGCACTTGAAATGGGCAGCAGGTCTCCTAGAATTGGGTTTCCGCAGCTCAGGAAACTCGCAGGACTTCGGGAGATGGCTCAAAGCAAAGTTTTCTTTTTTAAACAATTTTATTAATTTTATTCAAACAACAAATAACAAACCCAACTCAACTTACAGTGGTTACATATCTTGCTCATAAATGCACATACATTGTTACTTTTTCGCCCACTGCATTTCCCGTAACACCCCCCCTCCCAAGCGTACTTTCTCCCATTGTTAGTCTCCACCTCTTGTGGTGGGGCGAACTCTCCCGCCACGCTTATTGAATCATCATCACTTGGTCCATCATATGAGGGCCCATATAGCTCTGCTATTAGTTGTCTCCAGCCCGCAAGGGCTCCGGCTTCACCCTCTATGTCCCCTTTACACGCTTCCTGCCATGCCACCGTTTCTGCCTCCGCCCACTTCTTCAAGTCCCTCCACCACGTCTCCACTTTGGGCTTGTGGCACGCTTTCCATCCCATTGCAATCCTTCTCTTCGCCAGTACATATGCCAGATCTTTCAATTTACTCACATGTTTAAGCTTCCGCGGTCTGGGGAACCCTCCCAACAAGCAAGCCCACACCGTATCCACCTTCATGCAGATTCCCTTCTCTTCCATTTTCTGTGCTATATCTCTCCAATATTTCGCTATCAGTGGACAGGCCCAGAACATATGCACCATTCCTGCGTTTTCCTCATTGCATTTGGGACACACTTGGCTTCCGGCGTTCTTAAATTTGGCCATCTTTAGTGGCGTCAGATATGCTCTGTGAGTTATATACAACTGTATTTTTTGCAGCCTAGCATTTCTCGATACTTTGATACCCCTGAGCCCTTTCCCACATCCCGTCACTCATCATATCCCCTACTTCCTCCTCCCAGTCCAGTCCAAGTTGCACCACTTCCTTGCACACTTGAGTCATCATCATCTCGTACACTCTAGACGTTTCATGCCCTCCTTCTGCTATATCATATCACATCTAGTGTGGTGTCCGGTTCCTCTGCAAGTTCCACCTCGGACCAGGTATCTTTAATTCGTTGCACCATCCCATGATACGTAATATGTTGCCCAGTACTCAACCCCGTTTGTTCCACCAGCTCCTCAAATTCCAATATTTTCCCCTCTTGCCACACATCCCCCAATGTTGCTATTCCTACCGGTTCCCAATACTTCCTAATCATTAACCTTAGTTGCTTCTCTGTTCCCATCATTGTGACCAGTGGGAGTTGCGGAGAGCACAGGGCCAGCTTGTCCATCAACCGGCACGCCCTCTGCCACATCCCCCACCCAAGACCCAACATCCCCGGACGACCTCTTAGCTCCCGCTTGGGTAACCATATCATTTCTCTCAAAAAATATGGGGTGCAATCTCCTTGATGCAGCCTATGCTCCAAAGTAGGCTCCGCAGAGAGCCATTTGGCTACATGTTGCAACTGGCTCGCTACATGATATACTTCCTAGTTAGGTAATTTAATGCCTCCTTTCTCATGCAGGTTTTGAGTTTCCACAGGGCTACCCTGTTCCTCATCCCGTACCATAGGAATTCCCTGCATATGCTGTCCAGCTTAATAAAGAATTGCCGGGGTATGGAGTATGGGATGTTCATGAAGCAATGCAACAGTCTGGGCAGTGCCACCATCTTGAGCATCGCCCCACGTCCCATCATTGCCAAGGGGAGTTTTGCCCAGAACTTCATGCTGTTTTCCAGTTTCTGAACCGTTCTTTCTGTATTATGCCTATGTTCGGCTTCTACTGTATGATATATATCTATCCCAAGATACCTAAAGGTTGTGGCCTCCCACGGTATCTGGAGTACCGGCAAATTCTCAGCCAAGAGCCCTCTATATCTGTCCAGCGGGAACACAGGATTTACTTGGGTTCACGGCTATACTTGAGAGTTCAGCAAACCTCTCCACCACTTCTAACACATACTGCAGATTCTCCTCTGGGTAGCGCAAATACAATAACATATCGTCTGCATATAGTGAAATTAAATGTGATGTTTCCCAAACGACAATGCCTATTGCGTCATATTGCTGCCTTAAATAAATCGCCAGAGGCTCCAAAGCCAGAATATAGAACATGGGGGACTAGGGGCATCCCTGTCTGGTCCCTCTACCAAGTTGCCACATTTCAGAGATCGCAGTTCCTGTCTTCACTCTCGCTAATGGCTCATTATATAGGAGTTCTACCCAGTGAAGATATCCTGGTCCCATACCATAGTTGGCTAGGGCCGCCTTTAGCCAGGGCCACTTGACCGAGTCAAATGCCTTGATCGCATCCAGCGACACTATCGCGATTTCGCTAGTGTCCCCTTCAGTATGTTCGATCACTCGATGGAGTCGCCTCAAATTATTCGAGATATTCCTATTTGGGACATATCCTGTTTGATCAGGATGAATTAGTTTGTGACCTTCTTTAATCTGTTTGCTAGAACCGCTGTTAAAATCTTACTATCTTGGTTTAACATCGATAGGGGCCTATAGGAACCGCAGTCACTACCAGGCCTGTTGGGCTTGGGGAGTGGTATAATAACCGCTTCGCGCAGTGATTTCGGTAGTCTCCCAACTTCATATGCTTCGTTAAGCATTTCCAGCAGAGGGGGGAAAATCTCTGCTTTATAAAATTCGATTGGGAGTCCGTCAGTTCCCGGGGATTTACACGTGGGCAGCTGCCTCACCACTTTTTCTAGCTCTTCTAGAGTGATCGGGGCATCTAGCTCCTCCCTTTCTTCCACACTAATTTGGGGTAGCCCAATGTCTTCCAGTATGTCTCCTATTTCCCCCCTTTTGCTTCCCGTCTCGTCTCCGTACAAGCGTCTATAATAGTCTGCAAATTCTTGATTAACCCCCACTTGCGTATCCACTACGTCGCCATTGTCTTTCACTATTGTTCTGATTGGGGGCCTGGGAGTCTCGTTTTTGTAGAGCCATGCAAGGAGTCTTCCTGGTTTGTCGCCTCCAGCAGGTTGTCTTTCTATGTACTTTTTATAATTAAGATTACATAATCTCTCCCAATATCCTGCACATTTCTGCTGCAGGCCCAGTGCCATTTCTGTATCTGCCTTAGTGTTGCTGCCCCGTTCCAATACCCTCTCCAATTCCTTTTCAGAGTCCTGTAATTCGGTCAGAATCCCATCCCTCAGTCCTTTAGACTTGGCTATGGCAATTCCTCTCACTACCACTTTAAAGGCTTCCCAGAGTGTGCTCGCTTGTCTTGACACTGCCAGTATTTATCTCGAAATAACTTATTATTTCCTCTCGCATATCCTCCCTGAATACGCCATCTTTAAGCGCTTCTGCAAGCAATCGCCATGTGGGTATCCTTCTAGGGACTCTAGCTTTGTATTCCGCCTGCGATATTTCGGTCAGTAACTCCTGCGTGACAAATACATAGTCCAGTTTTGTATGTAGGCCCTGTGGGGCCGCATAATCTGAATATTGTCTATCCTGCGGATGACGTGTTCTCCATGCATCTGTCAGCCCACAATCCGCCAATAGTGCATGTAGTGCCTTTGCAGCCGGGGTGGGTCTAACTATTTTAGTGTCTGATCTATCTATGGTGGGGTTCAACACACAATTGAAGTCTCCCCCCACAATATAACTCCCCCCACGCTGCCACTGAGTTTACTATACAGGGTCCTAAAATGCGCAGCTGTATCTTGGTTCGGGGCATAAGTATTTACGATGCAGATCTCTCTATTTTCTACCATCCCTCTCATGATCACCATCCTACCATCCGCCTCCACCTGCGAGCTCAGCAACTGAAACGGAACATGTGGGGCCACCCATGTGATTACCCCTCTTGCATAGGCAGAGTATGTTGTCCCCACCACTGACCCTCTCCATTTTTTCCGTACCACTTCTAGTTTGTCTGTCGTTAAATTAGTTTCTTGTAACAGGGCTATATCCACTTTCTGTCTGCGTAGGTACATCATTACCATGTTCCGCTTCAGATAACTATTGAGCCCCCTAACGTTCCAAGTGACTATCTTAAGGTCTCCCATGGTTAATCTTGTTTTCTGTGAAGTGTAGGCTCACCCCATAACTCTTCCCCAATTATAACAAACCACAGTACACAACCCCTTCCCTTCCTCCTCCCCACCCTACCCCAACAGTTGCCCAGCTCCATCCCTAGATCTCAGGCTCCCCCGCGCTTGGGCCTACCCTGATACCCCGGGCAAGACCCCAGCAGGGCGTCACCGCACTATCGGCGACCTAACTAAACTCTAAATGGGGGATGTAAATGTTGGTCCTGCAAGGCTCCTAGTCAAAGTCTTGATCGCAATATTCGCGGATCATGTGCTTCTCCCCGCCTGATCACACCATTCAGCAAGCTACTTCAGTGACTATATTCAAGTACCATAGTCTTAAGTTCTGACACCCCCGGGTGCCCCTCTCGTTCATTACTTATCCGCATCACCTGCTTCTCCTGTCCGAACGTCCGACTCCTGGGGGCATCCCTGCGTGTCGAGCCATCCCATAACTTCTTCCGGAGTTTCAAAAAACAAAGTTCTGTGCTTGTGAAAAACCTTCAGTTTAGCCAGGCAAAGCAGCATGTACTTATGACCCGCTTCGCGCAATCTTCTCTTGTCTGCCCCAAAGTTCATTCTGCTCCGCTGCACCGTCAGGGTATAATCCGGGTAAGCCGTTATGTTTGCCGACCCTCTTTGTATTGTCCCACCTTTGCGGAAGTTTTCCAGGATCCTTTCTCGATCCCTGTAGTTAAGTATCTTGGCGATCACCGGCCTAGGTGGGCCTCCTGACAGTGGTCTCCTCGTTAGGGCCGTGTGCGCCCTTTCCACCGCAAACCCCTGAGACAGCACTCCTCCAGTGATTTCTTGTAGCAACATTGTTTCAACGAATTCCGTGGGGTTATGGCCTTCTGCTCCTTCTGGTAGTCCAACAATATGGATATTATTTCTCCGGGCTCGTCCTTCGGCCTCCTCCGCTCTGCTCTCCAGATTACCCACTCGTACCAGGGCGTGAAGCTCCGACCGGTGGGAAGCACAGTCCACCGTGTTAGGGCCCATCTCCTTTTCGAGGTTCTCTGTGCGCTCCGCCAGAGACCTAACGTCTTGCCGTAGCAGATTCACATCCTCTTGCACTGCCCCAACCTGGAGCTCCAGCGCTGTTTTTAGTTCCGTCACCGCCAGTTAGAGCTTGGTCTCCCAAGCCGCCTTCAGATCGGCGATCGCCTCAAGGACCTCCTGATTCCGGGCCGGGCAGCGTCTTAGTGTATTCCTCTAATGTGGGTTGCTTACTCTTCAATCTTGGGGGTTTATTAGACATAGCGCTGTATCTATGAGACGTGGGTCAGCCCCTTCACCCGTGGTCTTCAGTCCCCGCAAGAGTGGGTTCTTGCTATCCTCAAAGGGCCGAGGATATCTACTGGCTCCTTCGATCGTCCACGCTCCGCTCCAGGGCACTCCACCAGCGTCTCTCCCCTTGCTTTTCTTTCACCGTGGCCACCCGGACTGGGCAATGTCATGATTATTTCGTATCCCTAGCGATCTTCCTCTGCTGTTGTCGAACGGAGACAGCTCCTTCGTCTCAGGGGTGCGCCCCTCGGGATCTTTGTTCTCGTCCGCGGCCATTTTGATATCCCTTCTGCGGCCGGCCTCTCAGTACAAAGTAACAACAGTTCCTCCGCTGTAAATTTGCAGTCAGCCTGCTCATGCTTTGCTCTGCCTTCCCACGCCTGCACATACTTTTTGGGCCGCCGCTGATCAAAAGAAATATGCGTTTCTTGGTCGGATCAAGTTGTCAGATCACGGAGCTCACAGGGTTTCCATCCTATTCCATGGCTGCCAAGCCACGCCCCTGGCTGAAATCAAAGTTAGTCTTGGGACTGGTTATTTCCACCACTACAAGGGAAGGTGGTGTCCTCTTAGGAGATCCTGTCGCACAGAAAATGGGGTCAGGACGGCAGTGGTCGCTTCAGAGTGTTGCAAAGGATCTGCAGGCGTCTCTGGTCGATGCTTCCGTTACTTCAGCTTCCAGTGGTCGACTTGCCTTTCACTCCAGGAGCCTCACCTTTTATACAGTTCCAGCACACACTCCTCTGCAATCGCCCAGCAATTTACAGAAAGGCGTGTTTGACTATCCAATTAGGACAGCCAGACCCAGAGTGGGAGCTAGTTCTATTCAGGCACTCAGACAAAGGACAGGTGGGGGGAAAACTCCATCCCCACTTCCTGCGTGCCCAGACACTCTGGAGCCTTGATGGGGGACACCCAAGGGTTTCCGCCAAAGGAAAAACACACACACAGGCCTCAAACAGGCCTCAAACAATGGTATATGGGCTAACTAAGAACACCACGCTAGTAATGGCGAAAAAAGCAGGGAGGGCCCAAATTGAAGCTTGGGTGCCCCTATTGTGCACTACTGAGGCTATTGACACAGCCTGCGGTATAAAAATGACAATAGTTGGTAGAACACGTCCACTGCCACCAGATGTGGGGGGAGGGTCTCCTAGGTAAGCAGCCCCCTCCCCCCTCCCACCGAGGCCCCAAAGCATGGGGCCATAGCTATGGAGACCCCTGAGGGCAGATGGTTGATCATCTGCCCCCAGAGAAGGGGATTAAAAAAAAAAAAAAAAGGAAACCGATGTGGATGGGGAGGGCACTAGCCACCAGCTATTTTTCCCCCATGAAAGGGTGCTGGCCCTCTTCCCTCCACCCTAAGTAGAAGGGGGGGCACCCCTTGTAGCCCTCCCTGGGGAGGGATTTCTGCCCCCAGGGAGGAGTACATGAGGTGCCCCCCATCCATTTGGGGTGGGTGGGAGAGGGCTACCAGGAAAGTGTGGGCAGGCCCTCCAAAGAATGGGGCCTGCAGGTTAGGGCCCCCCCTAGGGCAGAAGGGTGCCCATGTGCCCCTAAGGATGGGACCAAACCAAAAAAAAATAAAAATAAAAAGGATGGTTGGTTTTGGGGGGAGTGCGACCCCCCCACTAGACCACCAGGGATTTTGTTTTATTGAAAGGGGGGTGTCCCGCTCCTCCCACCCAAAATGGAGTGCGGGCCAGCTCATGCAGCCCTTTCTGGGGGAAGATATCTGCTCCTAGCAAGCGGCGTCTGACCCCAGGGAGGGCTGCATGAGATGCCCTCCTCCATTTGGGTTGGGGGGGACGAATGCCACCCCCCTTTACATTACAATATTCCCCGTGGTTTAGGGTGCCCCTCAGCCCCCCTTAAAAAGCATCCTACCATTTTCAAATGTTCTTTTTGTTTACCCAACTTCCCTTGGGGCAGATTTGGGCCTAGGGTGTTCAAGCCCCCCGCGTTCCCACAGGTGTCCTAATGAAAACAGTACCTCACATGTGTGGGTGCACCTACCTGGGCGCAAAGGGAAAAGCCTAACACACAGGTAACCCTAAGTCTTTTCGCACCGCAGATTCAGGAATTTGGCTCATGTGCACACCATACAGATTTGGGCCTAGGATGCCCAAGCAACTCAACCTGTTCTTGAAAGCCAGCAAAATGGGGAATTCAGCACAGCAAACCATTTGTTCCTAGCTCTTACAAGGAAAAAAACCACAGGCTTCTTTGTACATCATTTTATTGGCATTTTTTGAAAAAAAACAAAATGTTCTCTCATTTTGGTTATTTTCTCTCACCCCCCTACAGCAAACTAAGATTCCTGTGGGGGAAAAAGGAGTCAAAAGTTACAAGGGATTGAATGGCGACATACCGAAATCACCAAAAACGTCCATGGCACTGGGGGATGGGGGGGGAGGGGAACATGGCAGTTAAGGGTTAAGGGGTTAAACATCAGGATGTTTGAAGGCCTAACTTGCCCTATTGTAAGGTGGGATTTCCCTACCTAAAAAAAACTAAGGAACGTCAAAGTTCAACTGAAGAATCTGTGTATCCAAAACCTATACATGCCCTCACAGCTAATCTATACAATGTGTAGAAATGTCAGCAATCAAAAGAAACAGTGTCCAAGTTCTAAGCCTCTTCCAGCTCACAGCTTCCTTTCAGCTCCCTTCCCCAAGTATAAAACAATCCCAGCCAAAAAGCCTCAAATGTACCTCTTGAATTCAGGATGATACAGTTTTAACCAGTACTCCGGGATCCCTTCCCCATGTTCCAAGTAAAACAGTTCCAAGCACAAAGGACCCTTGAGACTCCGGTCTCAAGTCAATAAATGTCTCATGTCTCAGGGTTCCCTTGCCCAAGACAATGTCAGCAGCGCAGAAATACCCCTTATTCTTTTAGAGTTCTTTTGCCACTCTTGGGTCTTCTTTTTATGATGGGTTTTCCATGCGCAAATTCTAACTGTGTTGGAATAATGTTCAAAGTAAAGTTCCATTCATTTTACAAGACAGCACATACGGATTTCACTTGGATATAAAGTATTCATTTTTAGTAGGTACCATATAATGGTTTTACTTGAAGTTCTGTTTTACTGCTCTTTTGTGAGATTTTTACTCAGATATTCAAGAAAACATGGATTGTACTCAATTCAGTGTTTAATAGGCACAGGTTGCACTTGATGAGTTTCATTCAGTTCGGTATTCAAGAAACCGGGTTTGTACTAAGAACACCTTTTATTCAACCTGTGGTGTAATATTTCCTTAATTCATTTTAAACGCAATGTACAACCTTCAGAGACTTACGAAAAAGTGTTTTTCTCCCACACGTGACCACTCCGATAAAAAGTATTCCTCGAGCATCCAAAGTTAAACTCTTCTCAATCTCTAGAAACTCTCTGGTCGAGTTCAAAGGATTCACAGCAGCATGGATTGTGCAGCCTTCTGATTCTCACTTCAGGGTTCCCATTCCTGCCCCTTAGACACCCCTGTCTTGACGACCCAACATGGAAAAAAGCAACTTGAACGCACATAAGAGGGACAGCCTCTCCACACGGCTCCCTTCTTAATGTTCGATTTGCTCCAGAGAGCGCCAGCTTCCACGCCATGCTTGCACTGGCCTTCATGCTGCTGCTGCTTCTGTCGTTCCTCCATGTACAGGTTTCGCTGCTGCCTCTCACTGCTGGGCTGGTCTCCTTTTATACACCTGCAGCCCCATGACAGGCTGCAGGGGTGAATGTCCAATCAGCCCTGCCTGATCACAATCAACGGGACATGCCTGAACTTTACAGCTCTTAGCAAGCAAATTCCTCGTCCCAGTACCAGAGTGGTAAAAAAGTGTGGTCTTCATTGCGCTTAGTTGCATCCTCAAATGGGGAGAAACAAGGGGAACTGGCTTATACCAGCCCATGAAAATGGGGAAAAGGTTGGGTTGGTTATTACTAGGAAAAGGGGGATACCATGTCTCCACCCAGGTGATTCTCCCTCACTTCTCCACCCACAGGGTCAGGATCCAAGAGCAATGGTTGTTCCCTGGCCACCTGCGCAGAGGATCATCCAAGGGGTTTAGGAATGTGAATACCCTCCAGTTTCTCAAAACACCCACCACATAACAGAAATGGATGCCCTCACCTTCATTGTAACAACTGTTTGCACGCTTGCTAATCAAAACCCTACCACGTCAGTCTAGCGCATCAACTACATGCACAGGATTCCACAACAGCCACATGGTCCATTTTTAGTTTAATTATTTTTTATTTCATTAGGCATATGATTCATAACATCAAGCCATGAGTCACAATGACAGTAAATGAGTTTGATACAATACTAATAGTACACATTAGGTATCAATATATGAACAACATTAGAAATATTATATAAACAGTCAAACCAGTATAAACAAATGTAAGTGGCATGTATAAGTCGCTGAGAAATGTTCACAATATATGTAAAAGTTATAGGACTTACAAGGGACACATACAGGAGACCACACGAAACGAAAGAGACAAGAGGGAGGGGTGTGGAGGTGCAAAGTAAATGATCTAATAGCACCCAAGTCAGTAATTTCACAGGTACAGAAAATAAAATTGGACAAGATCTATGAAACAGTACTATATTGAAACATTTTCCATGAACCATGAGCCGACATATTGTGATAGTCTAAGTAGTTCATGAATGGAGGCCAATTTCAGATTGTATTTGGGCAATTTATCCAAGTAAAAGACAATGCAATGTTCAATTCTGTAAGTGTGACAAACATTGTTCCACCAATTCTTGATTGAGATGTTATGGAGTTGCTTGCAGTTGGTGGTGATGAGCTTGATGGTGATAGCAATAAAACGATCATATAAAGTGGATGAAGGGAGAGATACTTTTCTTTTGACTGCAATGCTACCAAGAAAAACAGCAAAAGAGAGGGATCTGAACTTTAAAGATGACCAAGTTATCTCCAGACTAACTGCCACAACCGAAAGACATGAGGACAGTCCTAAAACATATGTTTGTAAGAATCCAGGGTGTCTCCACAAGACCAACAATTTCCATTAGCTTGAACTTGAGATTTTTTAAGTTTTAAAGGGGTGATAAAGGCTCTCTGCATGAAAAATAGAAGTTTTTGGGTGATGGTGGCCGAAGTAGAGACACCCCTAATTCTTGACCACAGCAAAGTCCATGTATTATCATCGAAGACAGTATTACACCAGGATGGCAGGTCATCAGAATCGGACGTGGCATACCAGAAGCAAGTGTTTAAGTAGGATAGCATGGTGATATTCTTTGAAGTCAGGAAAGCGGACCCTCCCCCGTTCAAAGCGGGTTTTGAGTTTGTTAAGTGCAATTCCTTTGGATTAACCTTTGCTCCAGAGAAAATGAAGCAGAGTGGAGTTGATGGATTCAAAAAGAGTGCAGAAAATAGAAACGGGAAGCATTTGCAACATATAAAATGACGGGGGAAAGCATCTTGATGTGTCAAGACCGTCCCCACCAGGAAAGAAATAGGGGGGACTGGGTGGAGGTTAGTTTGGAGAGCCTATTGAGTAAAGTGTCTGTATTGATTTTAATAGTGCTGTTAATAGTGGAAGCACACTGTATATTCAAGTATTTAAAGGAGATGGCACACCATTTGAAACCAAAAATGTCTAATTCATGTTTAAGACAAAAGGAATTTAGGGGTAGTAACTCCGATTTGTCTTTGTTGAGCTAACCTTGATACTGCCGAAAACTCCTGTTGTACAGCTAATAAGTGTGGGATGTGTTTAGGATTTTTTGACAGGATAAGAATATCGTCAGCATTTGCAACAACCTTTGTTTCATAATTACCAAAAGAAATCCCAGGGATATTTTTGTTTTGCCTAATGAGTTCTAAGAGAGGTTCAAGGGATAACACATAGAATAGGGGAAAAGGGGCAGCCCGGCCTAGTATCTCTTTGTAACGAGAAAAAGGATGAAGTTTGACCATTGATGAATATGGAGGATTTTGGGTTTGAGTAAAAAACTAGGGTGATGAAACCCATGCCACATCCATGGCATCGTAGAGCCTGGAACATATAATCCCAGTTAACTCTATCAAAAGCCTTTTCGGCATCTAATGCAATGGCGGCATTTGTCTCTTTCAGTGATGCCTAAGGCATTTAGTAAAAGTCTGGCATTGGCTGAGATGTTTCTGGCCTTAACATATCCTACTTTATGAGGGTTGATCAATTTAGGAAGGTGGGATTCTATTCTATTGGCTAATATTTTGGCATAAATTGTACTTTCTACATTAATACGACAGGCCTATAATTTTTAGGGAAATCAATCTCTTTTCCTGGTTAAGGAAATAGAATATGAAGGGATTCAGAAAAAGTGCTGGATGATATTCCTTTAGACATGAAAGAAGAAAATAAGGTTTTAAGTCTGGGGGTAAGCCGACTAGAAAATGGACCAAAAAAATTCTGTAGATGGGCCGTCTGGTCCCGGGGCTTTGTCTCTACTTAACCCTTTGATGGCTTGGTTGATTTCACATGTTGCGAGTTCTCCTTCGCGGTCTGAAAGATCAGTTGAAGGGTAGGAGCGTCTGCTAACAGCACTAAAAAAGTTGGAAAGATTGGACTCTGAGACAATAGAATCCAGGGAGTATAAATCAGAGTAGTACTGCTTGACGGTTTCAATGATGCCAAAGGTTCTATGATTATGATTAAGTGTTTTTTTCTTTTTTAGCTTTGACATCAGGTGCAAGGGCCCTACCAGCTTTATTTGACGTCTGATAGATTTTGGATTTATACTTTAATGTAGCATCAGAGGCCTGTACAGCGAGTTTATTAAGCTGAAAATGTAGGGAAAAGGACGGTACAGAGATCTAAATTGGAAGAGGAATGATAAAATTGGTTTTCAGCCTTAGTAAGAAGCAAATGAAGATCATCAAGGTCTTTTTCTGTATTGTTGTTTCTTCATACTGCAATAGGCAATAATGTGCCCTTTGAGGGCGCTTTGAAGGAGACCAAATTATTACTCAGAGGTATCATTGTCTGAGTTATTTACAAAATATTGATGTTGGAATGATAGTAGTGATTGGATGAACTTCTGATCCTGGAGGAGACAGTTGTTGGATCTCCATCTGGATGATGTTTTTTTAATATCGGAGATCCAATGTAGTAATGACAGGGGCCTGATCATAAATAATCATATTTGAGATGAGGGAGTCGGTAATAGAATTCGTAAGGGATTTGGTTATAAAGATGTAGTCAAGGCATGAGAGGGTATCGTGGGGATGTGTATGGAATGTATAGACTAGATCCACCGGATGTGCAAGCCTCAAGTGTCAATAAGACCTGTCTCTGCTAGGCATTACTTAAAGGCTTTATGTGACTTGGAGTTTTTGAATGAACATTTGGATTTTCTATCCAAAAAGGGGTCAGAGACATGGTTCATGTCCCCACATAGTATAAGATTAAAGAATTTGGATTTGAGAATGATCCGTTTGATAGAGAGCCAAAAATATGGATCTGGGAGATTGGGACCGTAAATGTACATGATAGTGATGTTGAATCCAA